>NC_081353.1:860320-934176 GCF_029784015.1 Lycium ferocissimum
GGGGAGGCGCACATACCTTGTTTTGCGCTTACGGCTGCCGAGAATTCGAAATACGTTTCGTCCCAGAAACTATGATAGTCCCACGTTACCAATTGCTATTCATAAGGCTTAAGGTTTCAATCTTAATCAATACTTGTCTATAAAAATTTGGGCAGCATCTCCCCTATACATACAACATCCCCGAGATTCAAACTCGGCAAAAACAACAACAACCATACCAACAGCAATATAAACAACATCAATAATCGACGAGAACACATTCTAGCGCAAATAGTATTATTTTCCAAATAATGCAACAACTCCAAATCCAACTTTACACTTACAAACCAATATCAATAAGTTCATATTCACATGCTAGTTTAAGATCATTCAACATAAACCAAGAGCATTCCAAGCTATATATCCAATATTCAACAATTCCATCAATTTCCATATTCAATCCAACATTCTCATATACGCAACGAAACCATTCCAACGCATTTTCTACTTACTAATTCATCTCCAACAACAACAATCTACACTTTATCAACTTCATTATCTTAATATCATAGAATCGCATTAATATGACATAATCCTCTACGTTTTATTTTTCATGCCAACTTACCCCAATTCACAACTTTACTAAATTCATCATATTTTCATTTGCATTATAGAATACATGTTAACAACAACTAATCTACTATATGGAAATTAGTTCATATTTTCCACTCCTACTACGCACACGGCCACTTCCACATTGCACGACTTCAACCGAAATCATTAAACTCCCATTTTCAATGTAAAATCCACAACAACTACAATTAAAATACCACATAAAATCAACTCATCTTTGCCTACACAACACATGCACATGCACGGCTACATACTATTTCACACAACTATCATGCAACTTTCATGTTCTCATGATTTCTACTCATTTCTACGTTTCACAACATAAACCAAGTATTCATAACCCATAAAAGAGAATGAAATCATACCTTTCTTCACAACTTCCCAACTTGGCTAAAGTGATGATTTTTCAACAAAGAGTGATTCTCTTCTTCTAAAAGTTATGCCATGTTGTAGAGGTCCCTTGAATTAGTGGAATCACATCAAAGAAATAATTTTAGAGCAAGATTTCCATGGCCTAATATTTCATGGTGATGGCCGAATGGAGGGAGTCTTTCTCCTTCTTTTTTTGTTTTTTGTTTTCTCCTTCTCTTATTTCTCTTGAAACTTCTAGGGGATTTTGATAATTAAGTGCCCTTTTATTTACTAATTCATCACATGGATGAATTACCATGGGCTTGGGTCTTCTTGTTGGGCCATGGCCGGTTGGGCCTCTTATTTCTTTTTTTTTTCCAAGCCCAATTACTTAGCCCATATTTTTGGTAAGTCATGGAACTAATTCTTGAAATTCCAATTTTACCCCTAGCCTTTTCCAATATTTACACATCCACAGTTTCCATAACCAACTTATGTACCAAACAAGGTCGAATTATAATCTTGTCCTTAATTTTTCATAATTATCTCAAATTATCCGAACGCGAAAAAATACGGGGTATAACAAGGACAGTGATGTTACTTGTAAGTATTAGTGTGCTAAGAATAGGACTAAGTAAGTATTTGATAAGAAGAGTAAAGACGTAGCGAGGACAATGCAGTTGCGATATTTCGGGTACAGTATAGAAAAAAATGTAACGACGGTATAAGCCAATTATTAAGTGGAATTAGTGTTGAGGACGGACGAAACGTGGCTATGGTTAAACTAAGAATCTGTTTCGATACCGGAGGTAAGACAAGAGAAGGGAAAACAAGGTAGAGCGTAAGGATTAGCAAAGCGATGCTAGGGTATCTTTTGGGCTGATCTAGACACTTTCGCATATTCTTACAGAGACTGCGATATAATGAGTGACAGAAGGGTAAAGAGCGAAAAAAAAATCTGTGTCAGCAAAGGTATGACGGTTGGAGTCAAAAGGAACAGCAAGGAGTAGTTGGAAAAAATTTTGAGGGGAGGAGAGAACGCTGCTCTTATGAATGCAAATAAAAGGAATCCGTCGGATGTTAAGAGAAGGTTTATGGACCACTAAGTAATTTAAATATGAGAGCATATGCTATGGAATCATGTGGATCGTCAGTGCGAAGCCATACTCAACTATAATAATACAAAGTCTGCATCGAAAAGCTCACAAGGGATAAGGACTGACGAAAGGATAATCATGACGACTATAATGGAGATAAGGATTTGAATAGAAGTGAGACACTAGCTAAATTCTGGTCAAATACACGAAGGCTGAGAAGTAGAAGAAGTGCATTGCAGGCAATAAAGGGAGTAAGTGAGAATGAGAAGGGAATATAATCGGCGAATGAGAATTGCATGCCGAGGTAATAAAGGAAACCCCCCAAGACCCTTAGAAGACCCCACGAGACTAGTTGAACATTCGAGGACGAATGTTCTAAAGGGGGGAAGGATGTTATACCTCGCATTTTGTACATTTGAATATTCCGAGGTAATGGCGGGAAGTTGAGGATAAGGTTATAAATTTTTTTAGAATGCACAAGTTGAGTATTCATCTTTTATTGGTATGAAGAATTAAGGGTAAATTTGGAATAGGGAAAAATTGGAGGCTAAGAGTTGGGGAAAATAATTTCATGAAATGGCCAAAAGGCCAAGGTGGCCGTGAACCCCACCTATATTTGGCCACTTGTTTTAAGCCATAAAAGGAGACATGTGTTCATTATATTGTGAGAGATATATATAGGTCAAGGGATGACCAAGTCAATAATTAGTCATCTTTTATGACTTAAGGAAATTTCTAGAAAATGGAAGAAAATTGGAGAAAAATTGGAAGAAAATAGAGTGCACATGACCAACCATGTGCCATGGATGTATATATATATATATGTGAGGCTAAAATAAGACACAACTCATCATTTAAACTTGGGAAAATTCAAGAAAGATGGAGAAAAAAAGAAGAGAGAGACAATCGGCCAAGGCTGGCCGAAAATGGTGTCTCCCATTGTGATCATGAAAAAATTTATTTCTTCATGCTTTCCTACTAATTAGAAGGTCCTCGTTAACGTGGAGTAGTCGTTGGAGCAATTAATTTGTTCGTTGTTGCCATGGACACACCTAGCCGTGGAGAAGTTGGTTGGAAGAGGTAAGGTTTAATCTTTATTTTCATGTGTTATGCATGGTTTGTGGATGTTTTTGGAGTGTGGAAATGAATGGAATTTATGAAAGTATGGTGTGTTGAAGTGTAGCCGTGTGCATGTTGTTGGTGAAGGTATGATGAACAAATTCTATTTAATGTTTGGTTGATGTTGTTATGGATGGTTTGCATATGTTTGGCATATAGAAATGAATGGAATTCATGGAATTATGTAGAATGAAACTTGGCCGTGTAGGGGCTGTTTTTGGTAGAATATAATGAACTCATTTTATGTAGTATTTTGGTTGTTGATTGTTGTAGATTATGTGATGAAAATGAAGGTTTGATGACTCAAATGGAAGTCGTAATTGTTGTGGGATGATTTAGAACATAATGTAATTTTAATATAGTTGCTTGAGTTGATGAAAATGATGTTGCTAGCGTATGGAATTGTTGATGTAGTCTATGAATTTGGAAGAAGAAAATGTGTTATTGATGTTCCTAATGTGGTTGGAAGATTTCGGGTGGAATGGCCTATTGTTAGGGTGGTTTTGAATGTTGTATGGATTGCTTGGAATGTTCTCAAATCATGTTTGAATGGTTGGGGATTAGTAGATGAATATGTGAGCATGGATATTGAATTGATTGTATGTAGTTATTTGAATATCAATGAAACGTTGTCAAATTGTGTAGAAAGGAATTATTAATGTTAGAATGTGTTTTGAATCACTTATGGATATTGTTATTATGGTTGTTGGTATGGTTGTTGTTGGTATTGGCCGAGTTGAATTCTATGGCATGTCTTAGACGTAACTAAGGTATGACACGATTTGTATTTTGAGGTAACTCCACTCTTACGTTCCGAGTACGTATATGATCCTCATAATTGCTTCATGATGTGATATTTTTCATATGGTCCTTGAGTCTTATGTATATTTGGAGTTCAAATATTGCATAAAGGATTTCGTTCCTAAAAGGTTCTATGTCTAAAAACGTCCGTAACTTTCGTAAAAAGAACCGGATTGCTTTGAAACGTTCGTAGAAAGTTTTGTAACGTATAATGACTTTGACTTTCATAGGCGGGCTCGGAATGATTTGATATACGACTATGGTCCCTACGATACTTTGATATACTTATGATATTTGATATGTTCCGAGTACCGTCCGAGCTATATTTGATATGACTATTGTCCGATTTTTAAATGACGATTCATTCAGATTACTTCATTGAGTCTCTGAAAATGATTTATGTGCATATGATTTCTCACTACTCTGCTCGTGCCAGCCTTAATATGTCCTTCACTGCGTCCTGAGCCAGGGCATGTATTCGTGCAATTCCATTGCATTGTTCACCACGTCCCTCACTAGAGGGCCGGGGCACGTTATATTTACCGCGTCCCTTGCTAGAGGGGCCGGGGCACGTTATATGATATGATGATATGGGGGAGGTGGCCAGGATAGTATATGATGATTCCCTTTACCGCGTCCCTCACTAGAGGGGCGGGGCACGTTACATGTACATGCATATGATGATTTTAATTACCGCGTCCCTCCTTAGAGGGTCGGGGCACGTTATATGTACACTTTATATATGTATATTATGATTCTACTCACCGCGTCCCTCATTAGAGGGTCGGGGCACGTTATATGTTTTTACGATGATTTTATGACATTGACATGCATGATATATGTTTTCAAAAGGCAAGTCTTACGATTTTACGTACTCTTTACTTCGTAATGATCCCGCTATTACATTTCATGCTTTACATACTCGCACATATTCGCGTACCGACCCCCTTTCTTCGGGGTCGCGTTTCATGTTTGCGCGGTACACCCGAGTGCGAGCGAAGATATTAGCGGAGCGTTCCGGCGGGATTGGCGAGCTCCTTTTTTCTCCGAGTGTCGCCAAGTCGAGTATTATGTTATGGTTTCATGTTCCGTGTTAGAGACTTTGCAGACAGTGTCGTGGGTATAAGATGTCGGTTATGTATGCAGCTATGTAAGCCGATGTATTATTATGCATTGTATTATAAGTTTCATATGTTACATATTTTATTTGATTTGAGAAAGGTAAAAAGTATATGGTTCTTCAAAAAAAAAAAAAAAAAATTCATTCTGCATTTGTGTCATGATTTGAGGGCCAGCCTGATTATGAGTACTACGAGAGTCAGCGGGTTCGCTCGGCCCTAAATAAGGGTCGAGTGCCCATCACATCCTATCGGATTTAGGGTGTGACAGTAATTGGGATAGTGCTGAGAATTAATTTTAGAGATCTTGAATAATATGACATTAGAAAGTGAGCGCTTGTGAAGAAGAAAGAATACGACAAACGAATGGTAACGAGTAACTTAAGAGATATTATGAAGGATAGCAACGCTATACAGGATTCGAGGCTAAGATGTTGGCAATAGACTTGTTCTCTAATGATATTGCGACTTATAAGTAACAAAGGAGAAGGAACAGAACATCTCCTATTGTAGGAAGTGAGAAGATCAAAGAGTGAATAAAGAAAGGGAAAGGAGTATGACAAGATAGGCTACGAGTGAGCTTTAGCACGGATGAGATGTGTAAAGTAGAATGAACCAGGAGAAAGAAAGACTATGACTAAGATTGGATATACTTTATACAAGTTGTACAAGAATAGTTATGCACCCTACGAATATTGGTATGCTAAGAATGAGACCAAATGAGTACTTGATAAGAAGAGTAAGGATTTAGTAATAACAATGCAGTTGTGGTATTTTAAGTACATTAAGGAAAGATGTAAAGATGGTTTAAGCTAAATTACCAAAATAGAATTAATATTGAGGGCAAATAGGGCATGGCCATGGTGGAGTCGGAGGTTTATCCTGATTATAAGATAAGAGAGGAGAAGACAAGGTAAAGCATGAAAACTAGTGAAACGACGTTAAGGTATTTCTTGGGCTAATTCAAGCACCTATGCATACTCTTGTAAAGATTGCAATAGGGCGCGTGATAGGAGAACTAAAAGTAGAATCTGAGTAAAGAAGAAATAGAAGAGTTTGAATTAAAAACAAGGAAACGACACGAGATAATATGCCTAAAGTGTTACAAGTTGGATTAAAGGAAATTGTGAAATGGTTTGAGCGAGATGATCAGAACAAGCTGGTTACTGAATGACAGTGAATTTATATGTCAAATCAAAAAAAATTCTTTCACAGTTATACCAGTTAATGATAGACAGACCACGGAGTGGCTATGTAAAGTTATATTATGAGGGAACTCCAACGCTACTTGATAGCCAACTCTAAGGATTGAGATTAAGAACTAAAAAGTAGAGTGACGATTAAAGTCTTTTAAAGAAGTCGAAAAGTAATACATGAGGCTGAGGATTCTAGAATATGGACTTCATTGCAGGTTTACCTCGCACTCCACGGAAGTATGACTCTATATGATTGTGGATAGGCTGACAAAATCAGCCCACTTTCTCCCAGTCAGGACTACTTGTTCAGCTAAGGACTATGCGAGGTTATATACCAAGGAGATAGTGAGACTTCATGAGGTTCCCACATCTATTATATCGGACAGAGGAGCTCAGTTTACAGCTAACTTCTAGAGATCATTCCGGGAAGGATTGGGGACACAGGTGAGTCTTAGCATAGCATTTCACCCTCAGACTGACGGACAGGCCGAGCGTACTATTCAGACTCTAGGAGATATGTTGCAGGCCTATGTTATTGACTTCAGAGGTAGCTGAGATGATCATTTTCCACTTATTGAGTTTGCCTACAATAATAGCTACCATTCTAGCATCCAGAGGGCACCGTATGAAGCTTTGTATGGCAAGAAGTACAGGTTACCTATTGGTTGGTTCGATGTTGGGGAGACTAAGTTAATCGGCTCAAATATGATTCGCAAGTCACGATAAGGTGAAGCTTATTCAGGAAAGGTTATTAGCAGCACAGAGTTGATAGAAGTCGTATGCAGATAATCAACGTCGACACTTAGAGTTTCAGATTGGTGATTAGGTATTCTAGGAGGTGTCACCCATGAAGGGTGTAATGAGGTTCGGCAAGAAAGGGAAACTTAGCCCGAGGGACATTTGGGCCTTATCAGATTATTCGTAGGGTAGGCAAGGTTGCCTATGAGTTGGACCTACCATCTGATTGGAAACAGTACATCCAGTCTTTCACGTGTCGATGCTTCGCAAATGTATTGGTGACCCTTCTAGAGTATGAGGAGAACCCTATAGCTATACTTGAATCTTCAAGTGAGAAAGTTACGTACTAAAGATGTGGCTTCCGTCAAAGTATTGTGACAAAATAATAATCGGGAAGAGATGATCTGGGAAGCCGAAGAGGAGATGAAGAATAAGTATCCTTACTTGTTACCCATGCCTACAGGTAATCTAAACTCCTCATTTGACTATATTGATTGGTAGATGAGACTATATGTTCTCATAATAAAAGAGACTCCCCCGAAATATTTATAAGACCTTGTAAGACTAGTTTAACATTCGAGGACGAATGTTCTAAAGGGGGGAAGGATGTTATATCCTGTATTTTTATACGATGGATTATTCGTAAGCTAATCGACATAAGTCCAAGGACAAGATTATTTTTGGATATGAGACAAGGACTTTTAATCCCCGATATTAATATGGCACGATTTGCTTGCAATTTCTATTACTGTAGAAATATTAGTGGTGATTAGGGATTAATTAACCATGATTAGATTATTAAGTGGGGATAGTAATTAATTATGATTAATTAGCCTAATTAGATTAGTAGGTGGGCCCCACCAAATTTAATAAAATAAAAGAAAAATTTGATCATGGATGGTATACTACTGGGGCACGTGTCCTAAGGGCTGGTTGCATATATAATTTGGGTTAGTGACTAAGCATGCACATTTCATCTTCACCAAATTACCATTCCATTGAAAGAAGTTCATAGCACCAGCCATGGCACTCACGGCCAGCTGGGTTTTAAAAAAAAAAAAATTCTAAGCTTCCAAAGGTGTTCTAGCACTTCAATGGATGCAGCAACATAGGATTCAAAGTGAGGAAGAAGAAGTGGTGCAAATGGTACAAGAAATTGTAGAATCTGTCCAAATTTAATTAAGGTAAGACTTCTTCTCTTGTTATGGAATTGAAGTTAATGATGTTGTAATGGAGAGATTAAATTGTGTTAAGTAGAATTGGAAGTAAGAAAATTGCAAGATTAATGTTGGCGTTGAAATGGGCAGAATTGGAGTTGTTCCAAATAGATTGAATTTGATTGTTGTTGTTGTTATTAATGTTATGGATTATGTGTTAAAAATGAAAGGAAAAGCTTAAATCATGCTAGGAGCTTGTATTAGTTTTGTGGGCTGTTGTAGAACTTGTGATGATATTAATGTAGTTCCTTGCATATGAATGAATGATGTTGTTGTCGTGTGTGGTCTGGTATAATTCATGAATTTGGATGAAAAGAGTATATGAGATAACGTATAAGAAGCGTATGTGGTTTGCTTGGTGTATTCGTAGGTGTTCGTAAGGTTATCGGGCATCTTTACGTTGTTAGTTAGGGGCTGTTTTGATATGTTGTTATTGTTCTTGTTAAGCTTGGAAGATTAAGTATGACTAAGGTTATACATTATGTTATTATATTGGTTGGGCTGTTATAGGGTTGTTTAGATGAAAATATTATGACTATGGGTCATTAAGAATAACTTGAATATGTTGTAGTCGTATGTGGATTATTATCGAATGTTGTAAATGTGGGCTGTTTGGAATGTTGTACGGGCTGTTCGGAGTGTTCTCGAATCTCGTCTTGAATAGCCTCGATATAGTACTTAAACGTGTAGTTATTGATGTTGGCTAAGTTGTTATGTAGTTGGTTTGAATATAAGGGAAACGTCGTCTAATTTTCTAGAAAGGAGTTACTAACGTTAGAATACGTTTTGAATCCCCCCGTAGCTTAACCATAGTTCTTGACGTTTAAATATAGGTTGAAACACTTCGGGCAGCGTATACGTATTGTGTCACGGATAAGCGCTAAAGGTATGTAAAGCTATCCCTTCTTTCTTTTGGCATGTCTTAGATGTAAGTGATGTATGATATGAGTTTTGGGGTAATTCCATTCATAAGTTCCGAGTGTGATTCATGATTCTTATTCACTTCTTGTGATTCATGATTCTTATTCACTTCTTGATGTTAGAACTCTTAAAGTAGTTGAGCTACTGCCTCTCGAGTCTTCTATGTGTTGGACAGTAGTCGGTATGTAAAAGCTCCTATTCTTAGAGACTCCACGATGGCTAATGTTCCCGACTTCCATAAGCTATTTCACTTTATTTTGATACATGTCTATGATTCCTGAGGCTCTATTTGATATAGTCCATAATGACATTCAAAAAGTATCTAACATGACTATCGCCTTTGATACTCAAGTGCAAGTTTGTTCTACTTATTCTATTGAGTCTCAGATGATGATTTGATTTGCATATGGTTGCTCACTACTCTGCTCGTGCATACTGTTATTACATCTGTTATATCCCGTATTTTGTACATTGGGACAATCCGAGTTAACCATGATAAGTTAGGGACAAGGCTATTCCGGGATACGAAGTAGAGACTTTTAACCATGATTTTATTTTAAGACATAAGTTGCTTGTGATTTTATTGGCATGGAATATTAAGGAAAATTTGGGGTTAAAAGTTAATTTTGGAAAGTTGAAAATTTTTTAAATTAAAGGGCCAAGTGGCCGGCCACATGGGGTGTGGGCCAAGGCCCACATGGAAGCTTATTATATGTAATAAAAGATGACTAAGTAGATCATATTCATCATCTTCAACACTTAGAAGAATTGAGAAACTTGGAGAATAAAAGGAGAAGGCCATTCGGCCATAGAAGCTAAAAATTGAGGTCCAAAAATCTCCATCAAAAAAATATTTTCTCCTAGCAATTCAACCAATTGGAATATCCTCTTTAACGTGAGATAGTTGTTGGAGTCAACAAACCATTCGTTTTGTCGTTTGCAAACCCTAGCCAACTTGTGGAGTTTAGTAGAAAAGGTAAGGTTAATCTCCTTTTTCATATGTTATGCATGGTTTGTGTATGTTGTAGTATGTAGAAATGAATGAAAATCATGAAAGTTGTATGTTGGGTGTGGTTGCCGAATATGGGTTGTGTTGTTTGGCAAGGAATGAACCAATTTTATTTAGTATTTTGGTTGTTGTCGTTATGGATTCTATGATGATCATGAAAGTTTAATGATTCAAGTTGAAGTGGTAATTGTTGTGGGCTGATTTGGAAGTTAACGTGATCTTAATGTAGGTTTTATATTTATAAGAATAATGTTGCTAATGTGTGGATTGTTGGTATAGTTCATGAGTTTGGAAGAAAGAAAGGTGTTATTGTTGTTCATGTTGAGTCGGGGAAGGCTTCGGTGAGAGGTGGTTTGGTTAGGATGTTTTGAATACTGTGTGGGTTGTTTAAAGTGTTCTTAAATTTTGTTTGAATGATCTCGGATTAGTACTTGAACATGTGAGCGTTGATGTTGGTTTGAATGTATGTAGTTGAAGTGAATATAATTGGAATGTTGTCGAATTATGTAGAAAAGAATTACTAATGTTGGAATGCATTTTGAATTAATTGTTGATGTTGTTAGAATGGTTGTTGGTATTGTTGTTGATGATTTGGCCGAGTTGAATTCTCGGGGTTGTTGAATTTATAGGGGAAATGCTGCCCGAATTTCTGTAGAAAAAATGCTAGTTGGGAATTGAATTCCTAAGTGCCTATAGATAATATTTGGTATTAATGATGTTGTTGTAGATCTTGGGAAGCTCGAGACTTAGGTTTGGATTAGCTTAGGAAACGGACGAGGTATGTAAAGCTTACCCCTTCTTTTTTTTGGCATGTCCTAGTGGTAAGTAGGCCATGATACGAGCTTCGGTGTTTTATCCCGTATTTTGGTACATTGGGATAATCCGAGTTAGTCATGATAAGTTAAGGACAAGGTTGTAATTTCTTCCGATTTTGTTAAAAGTGCATAAGTTGCATATTCATCTTTTCATTGGCATGGAGTGTTAAGGGTAAAATTGGAATAAGAAAAATTTGGGGTCAAAAGTGAATTATGGAAAGTTAGGCATTTCATGAAAATTTAGGGCTAGAGGTGAAATTTTGAAATTAATTATTTCATAAAAATGGCCATATGTGGCCATGTGTGTGGTGTGGGCCATAGGGCCATGTGGATGAGTTATATAAGTGGGATAAGATGACTTATTAATCATCTTCATCACATTCATCACCTAGAAAATTCAAGAAACATCAAGAGAGAGAGAAAAAAACAAGGAGAAAAACGGCCAAGGGGCCGGCGAACCAGCCCTATGGGTTTGATCATGAAAAAAATTATTTTCTTCAAGCTTTCATATCAATTGGAAGGTCCTCGTCAACATGGAAGGGTTGTTGGAGCAAGAAAAACATCCGTTTGTGCAATTGGGAAGCTTAGCCGAGAGGAAAAGTTGAAGAGAAAAGGTGAGGTGTAATCTTCTTTATGTATTTATGGATGATTGGTACATGTTGTGATATGTAGAAATGAAGGAAACCATGAAATTATGTTTGGGGAAGGTTGGCCCCGTGTGTGTGTATGGTGTAGGAGTAGTGAACTAATGTTATTTAGTATTTTAGTTGTTGTTGTTTGGAATATGTGATGTAGAAACGAATGAAATTCATGAAAGTTGTGGGTTGGTTGTGGTGGCCGAATATGGGTTGTGTTGTTTGGCAAGGAATGAACAAATTTTATTTGGTATGTTTTGGTTGTTGTTGTATGGATTCTATGATGAAAATGATGATTTAATGGTCCAAATTGAAGTAGAGAACGTTTATGGGCTGTTTTGAAGATAATGTGAATTTAGTGTAGTTTCTTGTATTGTTAAGGTTAATGTTGTGAATATGTGGATTATTGGTGTAGTTTATGAATTTGGAAGGAAGAAAATGTATTGTTGTTGTTCTTATGGAAATTTGAGGTTTCGGGTGGAGTAGAGCATTAATTGGATTGTTTGAAATATTGTGCGGATTGTTGGAAATGTTCTTGAATCGTATTTGAATGGTTTTGGGTTGGTATTTGAATATGCGATCGTTGATATTAGTTTGAATGTATGAAGTTGAATTGAATATGCATGAATGTTGTCGAATTATGTAGAAAGGAGTTATTAATGTTAGAATGCGTTTGGAATTGCTTATGGATATTGTTGATGGGGTTGTTGGTATTTTTGTTAGATATTTGGCCGAGTTGAATTCTCGGGGTGTTGAATTTACAGAGAAATCTTGCCAAATTTCGTAAATAAAGTGCGAGCTTAAAATGGGATTCCGAGGTGCCTATGACTAATGTTTGGTGTCTAATGACGTGTTGTAGATTTTGAGAAGCCGAGACTTGAGTTTGGATTAGCTTTGGAAGCAATCAAGGTATGTAAAGCTTACCTTTCTTTCGTTTGGCATGTCTTAGACGGAAGTAAGCTATGATATGTTATGAGCCTTGGGCAACTCTATTCCGAAGTTCCGACCATGTTTATGATTCATACTCGTTTCTTGATGTTCGCACTTTGATACGGTCGGATTATGGTCCTTATGTCTTCCGTATGATTGGATTTTAAATGTTGGCACCTTTAATGTGGTTAAACTATGGACCGTATGTCTTTGATACGATTGGATTTGAAATGCTATGTATGCGGTTTGTTCCGAAAGGATTTATGTCTTCTGTATGACTAAATTTCTAAGGTTGCATAAGAGTTTTGTTTTCAAAAGAGTTTTGTTTCTAAACGGTTTCAAAACTACGAACGACCGTAACTTTCGATAAAGGGCTCGGATTGCTTTGATATCTTCGCAAATGATTTCATGACGAGTAATGACTTTAATTTTCATAGGCGGGCCCGGATTGGGTTGACGCTCGTCCGTGGGTTCCGCGACTTTTTTTTTTCTGTATAGTTCTGGTGGCTTTTGAAAGAATTCAATATGACTATCTTTCCGACCCCCAAGTATAATTACTTATTTATCTGTTGAGTCTAAAATGAGGATTTTTATGCATATGATTTCAAAAATTCTATTTGATCTGTTCCCGAGTGACGTTTGGAGGAAACTTGATTTGACTACTGTTTGGGCTTTTAAATGAGGACTTGTTTGATCATTCTGTTGAGTCAGTAATAAGGATTTATGTGCATATGGTTTCTCGGTTTGTAAATGATGTGTTTTTTGGAGTATGATGTGTCCGGTTCGCCGAGCCCCTTTTGGCCGGGAACCGTGTATGTATTCTGATGTTATGATGTGTCCGGTATGTGATAGTGACCGCTGGATTCTTGACCGCGGTATGTGTGATGTTGCCGCTGGATTCTCGACCGCGGTATGTGTGATGTTGTCGCTGGATTCTCGACCGCGGTATGTGTGATGTTGCTGCTGGATTCTCGACAGCGGTATGTGTGATTTTGCGGCTGGATATTTTGGCTCGGTATGTGCGACATTGACGTGCGGGCGACCATATTCTAAGAGCCGTGTGCATGATTTGTGTTTTGATAAGTAGGCATTTTGGCTTTCTGATTATCATATTTGTCTTCTGTACCTCCTATGTATGATTTGTATGTCAGATGCAAGCACTTTAGTATCCTGACTATTGTGCTCACTTTCTGTACTCCGTACTTCGGTTATGACTTCATTTTCTGCACTTCCTGCTTTGCATACTCAGTACATATTCCGTACTGACCCCCTTTCTTCGGGGGCTGCGTTTCATGCCGCGCAGCTTGTGCCTACCCACAGTGAGTAAGTGATGTCGGCGAGAAGATATTCCGGAGTTGGATTGGCGAGCTCCATTTCCTCCGGAGTGCTGCCGAGTCAGAATGCTTTTGCTATGGTATCTGGAGTTGTGTTAGAGACTTTGCAGACAGTGTCGTGTGTGTGATATGTCAGTTTTGTAAGCGGCTATGTAAGCCGATGTATTATTATGCATTATGTTACGAACTCCACATGTTTACAGATTTCATACGATGCTAGTTTTATTTGGTTTGACACAGATGAAAGGCATGTTTGTTTTCGGAAAAAAAGAAGAAAAGATTTTCATTATGTGCTTGTGTCATGCTTTGCGGGCCCAGTATGATTATGAGTATTACGAAAGTCTGCGGGTTCGCTCGGCCCTAGAAAAAGGTCGGGTGCCCATCACGCCCTATCGGAAATTAGGGTGTGACAAATTGGTATCGAGCACCGTCCTGGGGTTGTCTCGCAAAGTCGTGTCCAGTAGAGTCTTGTTTATGGTGTGTTGCGCGCCACATTTATAAACAGGAGGCTACGTGGCATTTAGGATGGTTACTCTTCTTTCATATCTGAGATCGTGCCATAGAGCCAAGTCATAGGAAATGAGATTATTTGCACTAACCTTCGATTGCGGCAGAAGAATGACATGGACAGAAGAAAGTGATTGATGATGTTGGAAGTTACAGAGCACGCAGGTAAGCAAAGGTATGAAAAATATTTGTCGGATGAGATATTGAAGTACGATTGAGATACAAGTGGAAAACAGAAAAGGAAAGTAAACAAGAAAAATGTAACGAGTGCGGTTTGAGTTGGGCATATGAGGTATGTTCACCATTTTCATACTATTATCGATATTGGGAGCCCTGTGAGGCTGTGATATGATATGATATGTGTATATATATGTTGGCCCTGTGAGGCATTCTTGGTATTTCCTGCGTGCAGGTTATGGGATAGTAAGAAATATAGAGGAAACTCTGCCGAAATTTTCCCAGAAATAAAAAGAGAATGAGATATGGGTCTGTGATATGCTTTGAAAGGTCATGTCAATAGTAAGGGTAAGATTTGGCCAGGTTGCAAGTACGGCCGATTTTGAAAAATAAGTTAATAAATTTAATTGATGGTAATGGTAATCGGAGGTCGATATCGATATGGTAAAAGAATTTGGAAAGGGTTTGTGATATTAAGAGATGAATTAGAAGAGGTTGGCCGGAAAAGAAAAAAAAAGGGGGGGTTAAGTTTGGAAAGTGTCAACATAATGATATTTGGGAAAGAAAGAAAGTGAGTAAATGAAAGGCAAGAGGATCAAAATGTCGGAATAAAAGTGCCGCCTGTGAGGCCGGAAATACGGGAATAGGGCAAAATATAATCGGGTGATAGTATAAGTATGCCCCTAAAGGGGGGAAGCGAGTGCGAGAGATGCAAGTGTAAGATAAAGAAATGATACGAGATAATGTGCCTAGAATGTTACAAGTTGAGCAAAGGGAATTACAAGAAGGAAAAGTTTAAATAGAGATATGATTGGTAGAAGAGATTGCGTGCTATGGTAATAAAGGAAACCCCCGAGATCCTCACAAGACCCTATGCGATTAGTTGAACATTCGAGGACGAATGTTCTAAAGGGAGGAAGGATGTTATATCCCGTATTATGGTACATTGGGATAATCCGAGTTAGTCATGATAAGTTAAGGACAAGGTTGTAATTTCTTTCGATTTTGTTAAAAGTGCATAAGTTGCATATTCATCTTTTCATTGGCATGGAGTATTAAGGATAAAATTGGAATAAGAAAAATTTGGGGTCAAAAGTGAATTATGGAAAGTTAGGCATTTCATGAAAATTTAGGGCTAGAGGTGAAATTTTGGAAATTAATTATTTCATAAAAATGGCCATATGTGGCCATGTGTGTGGTGTGGGCCATAGGGCCATGTGGATGAGTTATATAAGTGGGATAAGATGACTTATTAATCATCTTCATCACATTCATCACCTAGAAAATTCAAGAAACATCAAGAGAGAGAGAAAAAAAAAGAAGGAGAAAAACGGCCAAGAAGGGGCTGGCCGAACCAGCCCTATGGGTTTGATCATGAAAAAAATTATTTTCTTCAAGCTTTCATATCAATTGGAAGGTCCTCGTCAACATGGAAGGGTTGTTGGAGCAAGAAAAACATCCGTTTGTGCAATTGGGAAGCTTAGCCTTGCTTTTAATGAGGAAAAGTTGTTGAGAAAAGGTGAGGTTTAATCTTCTTTATGTGTTTATGGATGATTGGTACATGTTGTGATATGTAGAAATGAAGGAAACCATGAAATTATGTTTGGGAAAGGTTGGCCGTGTGTGTGTGTGTGTATGGTGTAGGAGTAGTAACTAATGTTATTTAGTATTTTAGTTGTTGTTGTTTGGAATATGTGATGTAGAAACGAATGAAATCCATGAAAGTTGTGGGTTGGTTGTGGTGGCCGAATATGGGTTATGTTGTTTGGCAAGGAATGAACAAATTTTATTTGGTATGTTTTGGTTGTTGTTGTATGGATTCTATGATGAAAATGATGATTTAATGGTCCAAATTGAAGTAGAGAACGTTTATGGGCTGTTTTGAAGATAATGTGAATTTAGTGTAGTTTCTTGTATTGTTAAGGTTAATGTTGTGAATATGTGGATTATTGGTGTAGTTTATGAATTTGGAAGGAAGAAAATGTATTGTTGTTGTTCTTATGGAAATTTGAGGTTTCGGTGGAGTAGAGCATTAATTGGATTGTTTGAAATATTGTGCGGATTATTGGAAATGTTCTTGAATCGTATTTGAATGGTTTTGGGTTGGTATTTGAATATGCGATCGTTGATATTAGTTTGAATGTATGAAGTTGAATTGAATATGCATGAATGTTGTCGAATTATGTAGAAAGGAGTTATTAATGTTAGAATGCGTTTGGAATTGCTTATGGATATTGTTGATGTGGTTGTTGGTATTGTTGTTGGATATTTGGCGAGTTGAATTCTCGGGGTGTTGAATTTACAGGAAATGCTGCCCAAATTTCGTAAATAAAGTGCGAGCTTAAAATGGGATTCCGAGGTGCCTATGACTAATGTTTGGTGTCTAATGACGTGTTGTAGATTTTGAGAAGCCGAGACTTGAGTTTGGATTAGCTTTGGAAGCAATCAAGGTATGTAAAGCTTACCTTTCTTTCGTTTGGCATGTCTTAGACGGAAGTAAGCTATGATATGTTATGAGCCTTGGGGGCAACTCTATTCCGAAGTTCCGACCATGTTTATGATTCATACTCGTTTCTTGATGTTCGCACTTTGATACGGTCGGATTATGGTCCTTATGTCTTCCGTATGATTGGATTTTAAATGTTGGCACCTTTAATGTGGTTAAACTATGGACCGTATGTCTTTGATACGATTGGATTTGAAATGCTATGTATGCGGTTTGTTCCGAAAGGATCTTATGTCTTCTGTATGACTAAATTTCTAAGGTTGCATAAGAGTTTTGTTTTCAAAAGAGTTTTGTTTCTAAACGGTTTCGAAACTACGAACGACCGTAACTTTCGAGAAAGGGCTCGGATCGCTTTGATATCTTCGCAAATGATTTCATGACGAGTAATGACTTTAATTTTCATAGGCGGGCCTGGATTGGGTTGACGCTCGTCCGTGGGTTCCGCGACTTTTTTTTTTTTTCTCGTATAGTTCGGTGGCTTTTGAAAGAATTCAATATGACTATCTTTCCGACCCCCAAGTATAATTACTTATTTATCTGTTGAGTCTGAAATAAGGATTTTTATGCATATGATTTCAAAAACTCTATTTGATCTGTTCCCGAGTGACGTTTGGAGGAAACTTGATTTGACTACTGTTTGGGCTTTTAAATGAGGACTTGTTTGATCATTCTCCGTTGAGTCGAATAAGGATTTATGTGCATATGGTTTCTCGTTTGTAAATAATGTGTTTTTCGGAGTATGATGTGTCCGGCTCGCCGCAGCCCCTTTTGGTGGGAACCGTGTATGTATTCTCGATGTTATGATGTGTCCCAGTATGTGATAGTGACCGCCGGATTCTTGACCGCGGTATGTGTGATGTTGCCGCCGGATTCTCGACCGCGTATGTGTGATGTTGTCGCCGGATTCTCGACCGCGGTATGCGTGTGACGTTGTCGGATTCTCGGCGCCGTATGTGTGATTTTCGCGGGGCCGGATATTTTGGCTCGGTATGCGCGACATTACGTGCGGCGACCATATTCTAAGAGCCGCGTGCGTGATTTGTGTTTTGATAAGTAGGCATTTTGGCTTTCTGATTATCATATTTGTCTTCTGTACCTCCTATGTATGAATTGTATGTCAGATGCAAGCACTTTAGTATCCTGACTATTGTGCTCACTTTCTGTACTCCGTACTTCGGTTATGACTTCGTTCGCACTTCCTCGCTGCATACTCGCACATATTCCGTACCGACCCCTTTCTTCGTGGCTGCGTTTCATGCCGCGCGCCTACTACACACAGTGAGTAAAAAGATGTCGAGCGAAGATATTCCATTCGGATTGGCGAGCTCCATTTCTCCGAGTGCCGCCGAGTCGAATGCTTTTGCTATGGTATCCGGAGTTGTGTTAGAGACTTTGCGTACGGTGTCGTGTGTGTGATATGTCGGTTTGTAAAAAGCCGCTATGTAAGCCGATGTATTATTATGCATTATGTTACGGACTCCACATGTTTACGATTTCATACGATGCTAGTTTTATTTGGTTTGACACAGATGAAAGGCATGTTTGTTTTCGGAAAAAAAAAAAAAAGATTTTCATTATGTGCTTGTGTCATGCTTTGCGGGCCCAGTATGATTATGAGTATTACGAAAGTCTGCGGGTTCGCTCGGCCCTAGAAAAGGGTCGGGTGCCCATCACGCCCTATCGAAAATTAGGGTGTGACACTCGGGGTAACTCTATTCTTATGATCCGAGCATGCCTACGATTCTTATTCATCTCTTGATATTGATATTCTTAATGTAGTAGAAATATGGTCCTTATGTCTTTGATATGATTGGATTTGAAATGTTGTATAAACGGTTTGTTCCTAAAGGATCTTATGTCTAAAAATGTCCGTAACTTTCATAGACAAAACCGGATTGCTTTGATATGCTCGTAGGTGGTTCTATAACGTATAATGACTTTAACTTTCATGGGCAGGCCCGGATTGGTTTGATGCATATCCGTGGTTCCCGAGACTTTCCTTTGTCTCTCTAACGACTTTTTGAAAGAACTTGCATAACTATCGCCTTAACCCCCGAGTGTTAATTACTCATTTATCTGTCGAGTCTGGACTGATGATTTATATGTATATGGTTTGGATACGTGTCTATGGTTTCTAAGATTCTATTTGATATGTTCCCGGGTAACGCTCGGAGGAAACTTGATTTGACTATTGTCTTGGTTTTTAAATGATGGTTCGTTTTGATTATCTTATTGAGTCTTTGAAAATGTTTTAACTGCATATAGTTTCTCACTACTCTGCTCGTGCGAGCTGTTGTACTTCTTCCACTGCATCCCGGCCGTGGCATGTATTCGTGCACGACTCCACCGTGCATTACCACCGCGTCCCTCATTAGAGGGGCATGTTATATGTATATGATGATATTCACCGCGTCCCTCACTAGCGGGCCGGGCACGTTATATGATATGACGAGTATACGATGATACGGGGGAGGCGGCCGGATAAAGCATACGATGACTTCGTTCACCGCGTCCCTCACTGAGAGGGTCGGGCACGTTATATGTACATGATATGATTATTTTATTATCGCGTCCCTCACTAGAGGGCCGGCACGTTATATGTATATGACATGATGATTTTACTTACCGAGTCCCTCACTGTAGGGCGGGACACATTATACACGCATACGTACATGATGATTATTTTCTCGTGTCACTCATCCCATAACGAGCCGGATATGATATTGATACGTATGAATTGTGTTCCGCAGGCAAGCCTTATGATTTTCTATACCCTTATTTCGCATGTCTCTGCATCGTATTCCATGCTTCCATACTCGACATATTCCGATCGACCCCCTTTTCTTCTGGGTCGCGTTTCACGCCCGCAGTACAAATACACGCTTTGGTCATCCGCCGGCTTAGATTCCCCGTTCGACTGCCTTGGAGTGCTCCCTTGTTCGAGCCCATATTTTGGTACAAACCTCTTTTGTTGTATACATGTGTGTGTCCATTCGGCACGGCGAGGCCCCGTCCCGTCATATGATTCTCGATGTTACTCTTAGAGGTCTGTAGACACGCATGGGCCGGTGATTGGTTACCGTACGGCTATGTCCGCGTGATTATGTTTTGGGCGGTCCCCGTCCGCCGTGCGCCCCCGTCGCCACGTACGTGCATATGTTTGATATGTTATGTATATTATGACACATATAAACGCTCGCGCGGGGGATCTACGTTCGTATGCCGCATTGAGACGACGTCCGACTTTCGTACATGTTCAAATTATTTCGTATGCCGAAGTAGTAAGCAGGTGCACGGGTGCCCACGGCACTAGTCACGCTCACGGGTTGGGTCGTGAAAACATCTTTCACCGTGTCCCGGCCGGTATGTATTCGTGCAATCGTTTCACCGCATTAAACCACCGAGTCCCTCACCAGGCCGGCACGATATATGTATATGATGATATGATGATATGATGACGTGATTATGGCACCGAGTCCCATGATGGGCCGGCATGATATACATGTATATGACGTATTCACCGAGTCCATAAATGGGCGGATATGGTATATGATATAGGTACGCATGATTTTATTTCACAAGACACATGTGTAAAGTGATTCCTTGATTATCATACTTGCCTCCTCGATTCTCTACTTCGCTATGATTTTCCTTAATGTATTTCATGCTTTATATACTCGCACATATTTCAGACCGACCCCCTTTCTTCGGGGGAGGGGGCTGCGTACGCCCGCAGTATAGATACCGACGGCGATCCTCCCGCTTAGACTTCCTCGCTGTCTTGAGTGCTCCGTTGTTCCGAAGCCTAGACTTTTGGCACGATCTATTGATATATGTATATGTTTATCCAAGGTACGGCGGGGCCCGTCCCGTCATATGTTACCGTGATACTCTGTGGGTCCGTAGACATATGTGTGGGTTGTATATAGATGTTGTCCAAATTGCTAGCATGACTTATGTTTTGGGACGTTCCCATTCGTAATGGCAGCCTTGTCGGCTTGCGTATGATTACTTTGGGATGTTGTATGTAGTGGCAGCCTTGTAGGCTTGCGTATATATAGTTGGGGCGTTCCCATACGTTATGACCGACTTCTTGCCGCTTGTATACTATGATATCTTTTGATTAGTTGTAACTCCTCGGAGACAAAGTTACTATGATATATATATGTGACGTTTTGAGGTATCGTATGATTTCACAAAAGTTTCTATATGATGTTCAAATTTCGGTTTGATTATGTCTAATAGATATGTATATGAGTGTCCAGCTCGGGCACTAGTCACGTCCTACGGGGTTGGGTCGTGACATTAACAAGTGTGACCACGGTGATTGAGAATAATATTTTATGTGTACCAAAAGGGACTATGGACTAGTGCTATGTCACATAATCATGGCAATGAGTATATGAAGTGTATTTAAAATAATTGTTATTAAAGTGAATTGAGATCAAGAAATTAATTAAGATCATTGAATAAATATTATGGGGGACATAATTTATGTGGGAGTGCCAAGTGGCAGTAGCTAAACTAAAGAGTGTATTAAATTTATTATGGTGGAATTGATGAGTCAATTGGACATTTTGTGCAAGGAAGACACGTATAGGGCTGCCTTGGTTATAACATCATGTGTAATAGGGGTCTTTGGACTTTCATTACAAATGAAACATTTCATTTCTTGAGCAAAATGAGAGCAGCAGCAGCAACGAACAAGCAGCCATGGATGTGCTTGTTGCTGCCATGGAAAAACTTGCCCCTTATGGATAAATTAGTAGTTCATTAAGAGATTTATCTTGAGAGGAAGAGGGCAGCAACGAAACTTGCAAGAAAAATGGGCATCAATACATTCATTTTGGAGAATTATTCTTTACTTTGAGAATTCATATTTCAACCTTGGATATTCTTTGAACACAAAACTTTCTAGCAATTTTAATCTTGGAGAGGCTACTTTGAAGAAGAAAATATGAGCAGCAAGGCTAGAGTTTATGTTGAAGAAGATGAAGTAATTCAAAAGGTGCACGTTAGTGTAGATCTTCCCTAACAAAAAAATTGAGGTAAGATTTCTTCCTTTGTCATGAAATTAGAGTTAATGATGTTGTAATGGAGAGATTAATTTGTATTAAGTAGAATTGGAAGTAAGAAAATTGCATGATTAGTGTTGGTGTTGAAATGGACAGAATTGGAGTTGCTTAAATTAGAGTAGGTTGATTGTTGTTTTGTTATTATTGTTATGGATTATGTGTTAAAAGTGAAGGAATTGTATATGTTAGTGTTAAGATTCCGTTGGGCCATGTTGGGGTTGTTCTAATCTAAAGAATGGTGGATTAATTTCGATTAATGTTGTTGTTATTGTGGTCATTGACTATATGATGAAAGTGAAGGAATTTGATATTTAAAGTTATAGTTGTATTGTATTGAGAACGATCTGGTTCGGGTTGCGTTGTCGTTCTTGTTAAATTGGAGGACTAAGTGCAGTAAGATCATGCATTGTGTTGTAATTTTTGGACTATTATAAGGTCGTTTCGATGAAGTGTTATTATGGCTATAGATTATTAAGAATAACTTGAATATGTCGTAGTCGTTATGTTAACGATTATTGAATGTTGTAATGTGTGGGCTGATTTGGAATGTTATGCGGGCTGTTCGGAGTATTCTTGAATCTTGTCTTGGCTAGACTTGATATAGTACTTGAACGTGTGGTTATTGATGTTGACTTGGTTGTTTTATAGTCGGCTTGAATATAGGGGAAATGCCGCCTAATTTTCTAGAAATGAGCTACTAATGTCGGAATACATTTTAAACCTTTCCGTAGCTTAACTATAGTTCTTAACATCTTAATATAGGTTGAGACACTTCGGGCAGCGTATACGTATTGTATCACGGATAAGCGTTAAAGGTATGTAAATGTCACGACCCAACCCCGTAGGCCGCGACTAGTGCCCGAGTTGGACACTCGTATACACACCTGTTAGCTATAATTAGCCCATAACTAGCATGATAAGGAACTTATATAAAAAGGCAAGACGTCGTCTCGAAACTGCCACATATATATACATATCACAAGAATCTTTGTCTCCCGAGGAGTTACAACTCTCTCGATAACATCGTACATAAGCCGGCGAGGCTATCATAACATGTGGGAACGTCCCAACTATATACATGCAAGCCGACAAGGCTGCCACTACGAATGGGAACGTCCCAAAACATATATATATATATACGCAAGCCGACAAGGCTGCCACTACGAATGGGAACGTCCCAAAACATAAGTCATATACACAACTAAACAAAGAACTATATACAAACCCACACATATGTCTACGTACCTCTAAGAGTGACAACAAGAACATATGACGGACGTGGCCCCGCCGTACCCCTGGCTAAGCATATATATACAACAAAAGGATCTGTACCCAAAATATAGGCTCCGGAACAAGGGAGCACTCTAAGATAGCAGAATAGGTATCCTAAGCTGGCGGATCACCAAAACGAGCGTCTGTACCTGCGGGCATAAAACGCAACCCCCCGAAGAAAAGGGGTCAGTACGAAATATGTACTGAGTATATAAAGCATGAAATACAGTAAAGAGGATTATAACCGAAATAAGAAGTACAGAAAATGAGTACAATAACCAAATACCATAATGCTTGCTTTTGAAACACAAATCATGCATGTCAATATCATATATCATATCCGGCCCATTATAGGACTCGGTGAACATGGTCGCCACCCCGTCTTTGGCGCCATAACACAAGATACTCCGGTAACACGATAACTCCGTATCATGGCATAACTCCGTATCACAAAGATAGCTCCGTATCACAAAGATAGCACCATAACACAACATAACACCATAACACAAAGATAACAACATAATATATATACCGTACCCGCCCTCTAGTGAGGGACTCGGTGAAAGATGTAATAACGATGCACGAGCGAGTAGTGAATAACCATATGCATATAAATCATCTTTTGAGACTCAATAGATAAGTAGACTAACCAACGCTCGAGTATCAGGACGATAGTCATACTCAGTACTCTTTGAATATCATTATGAACTATATCAATATAAAGCCTCAGGGATTATAGACATGTATCAAATTAATACGAAACAGCTTATGAAAGTTATGGTCATTAGTCATTATGAAGTCTTTCAAGAATAGGAACTTTTACGCATCGTTTGCTATCCAATCATATAGAAACTCGAGGAAGTAGCTCGACTATATTAAGAATTCTAACATCAAGAAGTGAATAAGAATCATAAACATGCTCGGAACTTATGAATAGAGTTACCCCAAAGCTCATATCGTATCTTACTTACATCTAGGACATGCCAAAAGAAAGAAGGGATAGGCTTTACATACCTTATCCGCTCCAAGCTAACCATAATTCAGATCCCGGGCTTCCCAATCTCATATGCCAAGAAATAATCTTCTTCCACCCTACTTCACTTCGAAGAAAGCCCGGATTCAATAACACGGTAGTTCCCAAACGGAAATTTAACGAAATCGCAAAAAATAATCTTCTTCCACCCTACTTCACTTCGTGGTAAAATGGAACTCAAACCGAATATTGTCCTTGATGAAAATTATACATTTCTTCTATAAATTGCAATGTCAAATTGCTGCATATTAAATCAGTAGTACGTTGTTGCCTTCAACATTCATTTGCAGCATATGTATCTATTTACATAGCTAAACGTTGCTATTGTAAAAAGTGATGCAAATCTCTCCTTCCAAGAATAGAAGTACATGACTTCAATATATATTTATATATATATATATATATATATATCCTTTTGTTGCTGCCCCTTTTTTCCGTACAGCCCACTTCAATGAAATGAAGTTTTCTTTATTATATTGGACAGTGGGTCCCACTCCTTAAAGCTCACCTTACAAGGAGTACTCCTAACAATGCCACCTAGCTACACTAATCCTTAGTCATTCTACTAGTTGTTGCCACATGGATAAGACATGCACGTTTTTTTATTATCCATAATCCCATAGTTAATTTATTAATCTCCCACCAAAATTTAGTATTTATCCAATTATCCACACAATTAATTCTTGCTCTCAATTCACTTTAACATGGACCACTTTTAACACACTTTATATGCTTATTATCATAATCATGTGATATACCATAGTCCAAGGCCTCATTTGTCTACACATAAAATATTATTTTCAATCATCGTCGTCACACTTTTTCGTCTTAAATAATTTTGGGACACCGAGCTCTTGATTTTTATCCTTGGATATGATCGAATTCTCCGGGCTCGGGTAAATTTGCTCATGTTGGACGATTAAATTTTTTTAGTCCAAAAATACGGGATATTATAGCTTAGACCGTATTTCATTCAAATAAATTTCGAACCTCGACGAAACTTATTTTCTTTGATTGGTTTAACTTCAAATCCTTACGATACATGTGTACCATCGCTTTAACCACCTATAAGCTTGGGAATAACCTCGTGTCCGTTACTAAGATCATTTACTCGCACACTTTTTGACGCACGAAAACACGGGATGTAACATCCTTCCCCCCTTTAGAACATTCGTCCTCGAATGTTAAACTAGTCCCATAAGGTCTTATAAAAATTTTGGGGTAGTCTCCTTTATTGCTATAACATGCAGTCTCATCTACCAATCAATATAGTCAGTGAGGAATTTAAATTACCTGCAGGCATAGGGAACAAGTAAGGGTACTTATTCTTCATCTCGTCTTCGGCTTCCCCGGTCATCTCTTCCCGATTATTATTTCGCCACAATACCTTAACGGAGGCCACATCCTTAGTACGCAACCTCTTAACTTGCCGATCAAGTATAGCTATAGGGTTCTCCTCCGTTACCTAGACATCATCCACGGGGAGTACTCTAGAAGGGTCACCAATACATTTGCGAAGCATCGATACGTGAAAGAGGCGGGTGCATTGCTTCCAAATCAGATGGTAGGTCCAACTTATAGGCAACCTTGCCTACCCTACGAATAATCTGATAAGGCCCAATAGACCTCGGGCTAAGCTTCCCTTTCTTACCGAATCTCGTTACACCCTTCATGGGTGACACGTTCAAGAACACTCAATCACCAATCTAAAACTCTAAGTGTCGACGTCGATTATCTGCATATGACTTTTGTCGACTTGGGCTGCTAATAACCTTCCCTGAATAAGCTTTACCTTATCAGCAGCTTGCTGAATCGTATCTGGGCCGATTAACTTAGTCTCACCAATATCGTACCAACCAATAAGTGACCTGCACTTCCTGCCATACAAGGCCTCATTCGGTGCCATCTTGGTAGCTATTGTTATAAGCAAACTCAATAAGTGGCAGATGATCATCCCAGCTACCTTTAAGGTCAATAACACAGGCCCGCAACATATCTCCTAGCGTCTGAATAGTACGCTCGGCCTGTCCGTCAGTCTGAAGGTAAAATACTGTGCTAAGATTCACTTGTGACCCCAATCCCTTCTGGAATGATCTCCAGAAGTAAACTGAGCCTCTCTGTCTAAGATCATAGATGTGGGAACCTCATGAAGTCTCACTATCTCCTTGATATATAATCTCGCATAGCCCTTAACTGGAAGAAAGTGGGCTGATGTTGTCAGCCTATCCACAATAACGCATATAGAGTCATACTTCCGTGGAGTGCGAGGTAAACTTCGCACTAAACTTGTAATGAAGTCCATATTCTGAAATCTTCAGCCTCATGTATTACTTCTCAACTTCTTTAAAAGACTTTAACTGGTACTCTATCTTTTGGCTTTTAATCTCAATCCTTAGAGTTGGCTACCGAGTAGCGCTGGAGTTCCCTCATATAATAACTTTACATAGCTTCTCTGTGATCCGTCTATTATTAACTGGTAGAATTCTGAAAGAATTTTTTTTTGACATGTAAATTCACTACTTTCTGATAACCAGTTAGTTCAGATCGTCTCGCTTAAACCATTTTATAATTCCCTAATGTACCCAAAATATCCCAACTGCCTTGTTATTACTAAATCCTTACTTTTCTCATCAAGTACTCACTTGGTCTCTTTCTTAGCATACAATTATTCGTAGGTTGCATTACTATTCTTGTACAACTTGTATAAAGTATATCCAATCTTAGTCATAGTCTTTCCTTCTCCTGGTTCATTCTGCTTTACATATCTCCTTCGTACTAAAATTTGCTCGTAGCCTATTTTGTCATACTCCTTTCCCTTCCTTTATTCACCTTTTGATTTTCTCACTTCCTACTATAGGAGATTTTCTATTCCTTTTCCTTTTCTACTTATAGGTTTGTATCATTAGCGAACAGCTCTATTGTCAACATCTTAACCTCTAATCCGGCATAACATTGCTATCTTTCACAATATCTCTTAAGTTACTCGTTATCATTCTCTTGTCATATTCTTTCTTCTTTTACAGTTACCTACTTTCTAGTGTCATATCATTCGAGACCTTTACAAAAATTTCTCATCACTGTCTCCAATACCATCCTAACTTCTGTCCATTTATTGCTGGCTTTCAGATCTTACTAACCTATTTCAGTAAGGGATCTTACTTGAAGTTTAAGCATCCATATCAAATATATTGCAGTGTCAATTGTTTCCATCTCACACTTGCATTTCTCTTACCAGCTTCCCCCTTAAGGGTGTACTTATACCATTATCTATTTATATTCTGCTCTATGTCCCTATTTCCAATCTCAAATTCACCCGATCCCTTTTTCCAATTCACTTGGTACTGTACCATATCCATGTCTTTTCCTTATAATCTATAACTTTTATTATCTACGTACGAAACCTTAACAAAATCACGAAGCGACGGGAGCCTTTCTATATGTAGTACAAAATCTCATCTGATAATCTGTATTCGAGAAATGCAACCAATGTAGCAACTCATCCAAGGCCACATTCCACTCACTTCAATCGATAATTAATTAGTACTTGTAGTCGTTCCAAATACTCAATTAGATAGCACCTATATTCTGATGATAAGTGTCCCAAGTTCTCTTATAATATTATCTTTATCCCAACCTATATCATCTGCTTCCCCTAATAAATTCACAATACATTATTTTTTTTCCTCAAGCCTACAGCCATTGTCCTTTAAGGATTCCACTATTTCCGAGGTGAAGTCGTGTACACGCAATACTTCTTTATGCCTTATGCCCTTTTACTCTCATTGTGCACCCTGTACCGACTTCTAACTTACTCAGAATCATATCAATTTTATCTAAATGACAATCTTATTTTATAACCTTGTCGTTGCACTATACCTTTAAGTTCATAACTATATATTTCCCTTTCGTCCTATATTCGTATTCAATTAATTACGTCTATCTTGGGTGCTTCCTTTAGAATTCCCTTACCATTTCTCCCGTCTATGTCTATCTTTTATTCTGTGCACGAGGAATCTTGTGCTACCTCTGTATCCTTCGGAAAACATCACTTCTGCATAACCCCTTTCTCATTTTCAAAATATATTCCGTTCATCCCTGTTTGTTCTTATCATATCAGTCATTTCCTAGCACTCATTCTACCTCGTTGCTCATCTTTCTATAACTTGGTCTTCCACAGTTCCGTCACTTATAGTACTCGTGTCCTCGGCTACATATGTCATGACCTATTGCTATACTGTTATCTCGCTTTCTTCTTATTTCCTTCTTTCAATTACTCTTTCTTTTCTTGTAGTCGCTATCCTTTCCGTTATATCATAATCTTTATTCTGGACTTTCCCTATAGAAGAACTTTATAAATCTTTCTTATTCGTTCTATAGCTCGCTTGTATACTTTATTAGGTCACGTCATATCTTTCAGTCACTTCCTCACTAGGCTTTACTTATTTTCATAGCAATCCTCATTATATCCTTATAACACTTCTTAACCTTTTATCCTTAATGTTATATCCCGTATTTTATACGTTATATTTAAGTTCCTCAGTAATCACATTATAGAATCACTTATAACTTAACCTTTTTAGTTCTTATCCTTAATGTTATATCGATTTTATACGTTGGAATATTTTAAGTTAGACAAGTTAAGGACAAGGCTATTTTTCGATTTGGTGTAATGTATAAGTTGTTTATGAATTTTATTGGTATGGAATATTAAGGGAAATTAGGGGCTAGAAGTTGAAATAAAAATTTCATGAAAAGGCCAAAGTGGCCGTGTGTTAAGGTGGGACCCACATGTTGGGATATTATAAAGGACATATGAAGAGATATATGAGTAGTACATGTGAAGTTGAGCAAGTCCTAAGAAGGACCCATAAGCTAAAAATGAGTGTAAGCCCTCCAAAGGGACGATTTAAAAAAACGTCTTTGGGTGATCTGACTTCGAGGGGCCAAAGCGGTATTATCAATTTCGAATTTGGGAAAACTCCCAGAATAAAAGTTGTAGATAATGGAAATATCTTTCCAACCATAGGTCGTGGGTTCACAGGCGACATCGGGATAAGGAGATATGGACATTTTAAGGAAGAAAGGTCGAGCTGAACAGTGGATTCGGCCCAACCCGATTCCAAGTCGGGTCAGGCCCAATACCCATGCCATTTAAGTGAAATATTCAGCTTTCTCCTTCATTTTTCAGACCAAAACATCTAGATTTTCAGAGATGGAGAGAGAGAGAGGAGAGGTAGAGAGAGAAACCAAATTTTGACCACAATCCAAGCCTCGAATCGCGAAGCTCATGAAGAGAAAAGTGTTGTACGTTACGTTGCCTTCAATTTGGGCTAAAAATCAGCCAAGAAGAAGAGGGTGATGTGCTGGCTGCATACTTAAGGTAAGACTATGGTCCCTTTTTCATTGTTAACAAGTTTAATTAGAGTTTTAACGGATTAGAACGGAGAAAATAGCGTTATAAACTAGTTTGTTATTTTGTTGAGATTTATGGATTAAGGGGATGTTTTATGTGGGTTAAATGGTTGGAATTAGCTGTGTTATGGATGTTTTGAATGTGTTGTAATGTGTAAAAATGGACGAAAATCATGACATGTTGCGTGTTGAAGTTGAGCCGTGTAGTGGGCTATTTGTAGAATATGATGAACTAATTTTATTTAGTGTTTTGGTTGTTGTTGTTGTGGATTATATGATGATAATGAAAGCTTAATGATGTAAGTTGAAGTGGAAAACGTATATGGGCTGTTTTAGAAGCTAATGTGAATTTAATATAGTTTCTTGAATTGATGAAAATGATGTTGTTAACATGCGGATTATTGATGTAGTTTATGAATTTGGAAGAAAGAAATGTGTTGTTGTTGTTTTGATTGAATTTGGAAGGTTTCGGGTTATGTAGTACAATGGTTGGGCCGTTTGGATACTTTGTGGTTTGGTTGAAATGTTTTTGAATTTTGTTTGAATGGTTTCGGATTAGCGTATTGAATGTATGTAAGCATTGATGTTGGCTTGATTATATAAGTGGTGAGTTTGAATAAAAATGGAATGTCGTCGAAATATGTAGAAAAGAGTTATTGATGGTAGAATGCCTTTTGAATTGATTGTTGATGTTGCTAGTATGATTGTTGGTATTGTTGTTGAAGATTTGGCCGAGTTGAATTCTCGGGGTTGTTGAATTTATAGGAGATGCTGCCCAATTTTTTTGTAAATAAAGTGCTAGCCTAGAATTGGATTCCTAAGTGCTTATGACTAATGTTTGGCGTCTAATGATGTTATTGTAGCTTTTGGAGAAGCCAAGACGTAAGTTTGGATTAATCTAGGAAGCGGACGAGGTATGTGAAGCTTACTCTTTCCTTCTTTTGGCATGTCTTAGTCGTAAGTAGATTGTGATACGAGTCTCGGGGTGACTCCATTCTTAAGGTCCGAGCTTGTGTGCGATTTTTATTCATTCTTTTATGTTGGCACTCTTAATGCAGTCGAACCATGATCCTTGTGTTTTTACATGACTTGGTTTCAAAATTTTATAAAGGTTTTTATTCCAAAAAGGTTTCGTAACTACAAACAATCGTAACTTTCATAGACGAGCTCGGATCGCTTCGAAACGTTCGCGGGAGATTCTACAATGGATAAGGTCTCTAACTTTCATAAATGGACCCGGATCGGTTCGATACTCGTCCGTGGGCCCCGAGAGACTCTCCCTTGTGTAATACTAGCGACTTTTCAAAGGATTTAGTGTGATTAACGTCTTAACCTTCGAATGCCGATTACTTACTTCTCTATCGAGTTTGAAATGACGATTATGCCCCTAATTTTCATAAGTTATCTCACATGGTTTAATACGTGTCTACGAGTCCTAAAGTTCTATTTGATATGTTCCCGAACAACATTCGGAAGAAACTTGATTTGACTATCGCCTTGGTTTTAAATGATAATTCACTTTGATTATTTTATGAGTTTTTGAAAAATGTTTTAAACTGCATATAGTCTCCCACGACTCTGCTCGTGCATATGGTTGCTATATCCTTCGCATCGAGTCCCGGGCCGGTTATGTTTCGTGCGCACTATGATATATTCGGGAGTATGATGTGTCCGGTTCGCCAAACGCCGCGTCCCCTTTAGCCGGGTACCGTGTATATTTGGCATTATGGGGTGTTACGGCGTTATGATGTGATATGATATGTCGGGTGTCGGAGATATGAAATCTTACGAGTATGATGTGGCGTGGCGCCAACGACAGGCGGGCGACCACCGTTCTAAGAGCCCTATGCATGATTTGTATTTTTATGAGTAAGCATTTTGATATTTTGAATATTGCATTTACTTTCTGTACTTCTGGTTTGACTATGATCCTATTTACTATATTTCATGCTTTGCATACTCAGTACATATTCCGTACTGACCCCCTTTCTTCGGGGGCTGCGTTTCATGTCGCGCAGGTACAAATATTTATTTGGATGATCCACCAGCTTAGGATTCCTGTTCGGTGACTTGGAGCGCTCCCTTGTTCCGAGCCTATACTCGATCCGATTCGTTATTGTGCATATGTATATGTTTATTCACGGGTACGGCGGGGCCCTGTCCCGTCATATGATTCTGTTATGACTGTAGACATATATGTGTGGGTTATGGGTATTCACTGTTCAGTCGTGTCTGTGTGATTTGTGATTTGGACGTCCCCCCTATATTATGATAGCCTTATCGGCTTATATGCGATATTATCTGCTGGATTGCGGTAGCGATATGTATATTTGTACATTTGCGACAGCTTCGGGGTGACGTTCCACTTTTCTGTAAATATATGTTATTTGTATACTACGTAAGCTATTCGTATGCTACTTCTGATTAACGGGTGTGTACGGGTGCCCAACTCAGGCCCTAGTCACGGCCTACGGGGTTGGGTCGTGACAAAAGTGGTATCGAGCGGTTCGTCCTCGGATTGTCTACGGACCGTGTCCGGCAGTCTTGTTTATAGTGTGAAGCCGGCCACACTTATAAACGAGGCTGCGGGGCATTTAGGAATCGGTGACCCTTTTTTTTTTCTCGTCTTAGATCGTGCGATAGAGCCAAGTCATAGGAAATGACATTCTTATACTAACCTTTGATTTCGAGCAGAAGGACGACACCGACGGAAGAAGCGATTGACGACATTGGAAGATACAAAGCGCGCGGGTAAGTAAAGGTATGAAAGATATATGTCGGGTAAGATATTGAAGTATGATCGAAATGTAAAGTTGAAAAAAAATTTTCCGAAAGGGAAAGTAAACGGAAAAGTGTAACGGTGTGGTTCGAGTTGGACATACGAGGTAAATTCACCATTTTCATCTACCGTGTTGATACGGGAGCCCCGTGTGTGTTGTGATAAGACATAATATGTATATATACGTGTTGGCCACGTGAGGCATTATTGGTATTTTACGTGCATAGTTTTGAGATAGTAAGAAATATAGGGGAAACTACTGTAAAATTTTTCCGGAAATAAAACAAGAATGAGGTATGGGTTATAATATGCCTTGAAAGGTCGTGTTATTAGTAAAGATAGAATTTGATTAAGTTGCAAGTATGGCTAACCTTGAAAAATAAGTTAACTACTGAATTGACGGTAACGGTAATTAGGAGGTCGATACCGACATAGTAAAAAGAATTTAGAAGGGCTTGTGATCTTAAAGGATGAATTAGAAGAGGTTGGCAAACCTTGGTAGAATGTTATATTAAGGTACCAACTGAATTGATAAGCATGGATAAATTATGACGAGTTAATAGTTAGAAGAAATAATAGTACGATTGAGACAAGAGTACAAAAAAAAAAAAAAAAAAGGAGAAAGAAGAAGAAGAATTGTGATGGATATGAATGCACTGACAAGACAGACTGTAAGATATTAAAGATAAGATTGACCAGAAGGGGCAAAAAGTTAAGAAGTGTGACGCTATAAGGTTGGTTACGAACATAATATTATGTGAATATAATAAGGAATGTTATGAAAATGAGCAAAGCCCAGCGAGGAAGCAACCAAAGAATATGACGTGATTCGTGCAACTAGTATGAGGGTGAACTAGTGATCAAAAAAAAAAAAAAAAAAAAAAAGGGGGGATTTATGAAGTTCTTTTATAGGGAAAGTATAGAATAGAAACTACGAGATAACGGAAATGATAGCGAGCACAAAGAAGAAGGGATTAATTGGAAGGAAGGAGATAAAAAGGAAACGCGGGTAAGATAACAACGCAGTAATAGGTGATGACATGTGTAGACGTGAATGTGAGTGATATCAGCGACGGAACCGTGAAAGGCCAAACCATAGAAAGATGAATAACGAGGTAGAATGAGTGCTAGGAAATGATTGGTATGAGGAAAACAAACAGGAATGAACATAATAGGATTTGGAAAGGAGAAAGGGATTATGTAGGAGTAGTATTTTTACGAAAATGTAGCGGTATTATAAAGCTCCTCGTGCGCAGGACAAGAAAGGAGTAAACATAGACTGGAAAAATGTGGTAAGGGGATACTAAAGGAAGCACCCAAGGTCGATGCAATTAAATGAGTACGAATATGGAACGCAAAGAAAACACCTAGTTATAAATTTAAAGCGCAGTACGACGATATGATAATAAGATAAGATCGTTATTGAGACGAACTCGGTATGTTTTGAATAAGTTAGAATCCGGTGTTGGGTACACAGTAAGGATAAAAAGGCATGCAACATAAAGGGGTACTGCGTGCACATGACTTCACCCTGGAAATAATGGGGTCTTTAAGCGACAAAGACGGTAGGCTTAGGGAACAGATGATGCAATATGAATTCATCAAGAGAAGCGAGATGGTGCGAGTTGAGATAAAAATATTATTCCAAGAGAATTTTGGACACTTATCGTTGGAATATGAATGCCACCTAACGGAGAATTTGAAATAACTACGAGTATTAAATAATTATTGGGTCGAAGCAAGAGACCCCTTTTAATTCGGTGAGAGATGTATTATGAGGGCGTTTTGAAATACGCCAGACTTCAACTTACTCCAGATTATGTGTTGAAGGTCATGTGGCGAGGTCGACGCGATCATACTAGCGTTAGAGCATCGAATTTCGTCAGAGTCCCAAAGTTAAGCGTGCTGGAGTGGGAGCAATTTTAGGATGGGTGACCCCCTGGGAAGTTTCTAAAGTCTTACAAATTCGGGCGTATGAAGCAAATGGGAAGCTAGAGTGGTCTAAAGGAAAGTAGAGTATACGGAGCGGACGAAAACCTTAGGAGGTCATATGGGACGAGGCGGTCGAATCGGTGAAAAGAAAGAAGGTGCATCACGGCTTTAGAAGCGAGGTAAGTTGAATGGCGTTTGGAAATATTTTGTAAGCAAGATGGTAGCAATTATGTATACGTACGTATATGATATCCCATACATGGCTATATCAGCGGGTATGTATATCCCAGCAATCGACGTTGCGGCACATGGGAAGGCATTAATCGGACAGGGTAACGAAGTTCGAGTGACAAAAATGGCACAAATGTTGTAAGGCAAGTTGATGCTATTTTCACTACGAGTTGAGCTTGGAAAGTTCTAATATAATGATATTTGGAAAAGAAAGGAAGTGAGTAGATGGTAGGTAAAGTGACCAAAATGTCGGGAAAAAGCGAAAGAGTAAGAACTTCCGTAACTCTATGCTTTTGGGTTGTATTGTAAGATTTGAGAGATAGAGGTTAAAGGAACAGTTGTGGCAAAAAGCTAAAAAAAATATAGTGGTGGCAAGAGCCCAAGGATTTAGTTTGAACTCGAATTATGAGTTGCCATAAGTGTAGTTGTCTTGTGAAGAATAGCGAAGGGTGCAGAACCATTTCGTATATACATATTTTGGATCGATGGAAGTAGTTTTGGGAAGGAACTAGGAGAAATAGTTAAGGGACATAACCATTATACTTACTAGCGATAAAGTCATGTTGGGTGAGCACTCGGAATGTAAAGGTAAATGGTGACAAGGATGTAAGGATGACGTTGACCATTGAGCCGCAAGTGAGTCTTAGCACGGCATTTCACCCTCAGACGACGAACGGACCGAGCGTACTATTCGGACGCTAAGGGATATGTGCAGGCCTGCGTTCTTGATTTCAGAGACAGCTGGGATGATCATCTGCCACTTATGGAGTTTGCCTATAATAATAGCTGCTATTCTCGCATCCAGATAGCCGTATAAGGCTCTATATGGCAGGAAGTGCAGGCTATCGATCGGCTGGTTCGAAGTTGGCGAAACTAAGTTAATTGGGCCAGATATGAGTCAGCAAAGAGTTGAAAAAGTGAAACTCATTCGGGAGCGGTTATTAGCGACTCGAGTTGACGCCAATCATATGTAGATAGTCGACGTCGACACCTAGAGTTTCGGTCGACGATCGGGTATCTTTGGAAGTGTCACCCTTGAAGGGTGTTGTGAAATTCGACAAGAAGGGGAAGCTCAGTCTGAGGTACATTGGGCTTTATCGGGTCATCCGTAAGATAGGCCAGGCCGCCTACGAGTTAGACCTACCGGCGATTTGGCGGCGGTGCGCCGGTCTTCCACGGTCAATGCTTCGCAAATATATAGGTGATTCTTCTAGAGTATTTCCCATAAATGATATCCAGGTGACGGAGGATTTATCCTACGAGAAGCCACCTATAACTTTTATTAAGATATTGTGGCGAAAGGAAATGACCTGGGAAGCTGAAGAGGAGATGAAGAATAAGTATCTCTATTTATTTCCTATGCCAACGGGTAATTCAAATTCCTAAATTAGTTATTTCGATTAATGAACCGTATGTATGTGGCGGCCATGAAAGAGACTCCCCCAAAGTGCTTATAAGACCTGTAAGATCGGTTTAACATTCGAGGACGAATGTTCTAAAGGGGAGGATGTTATATCCCGTATTTTGTACGTTGGAATATTTTAAGTTAGTTGCGACAAGTTAAGGACAAGGCTATTTTTCGATTTGGTGTAATGTATAAGTTGTTTATGAATTTTATTGGTATGGAATATTAAGAGAAATTAGGGGCTAGAAGTTGAAATAAAAATTTCATGAAAAGGCCAAAGTGGCCGTGTGTTAAGGTGGGACCCACATGTTGGGATTTTATAAAGGACATATGAAGAGATATATGAGTAGTACATGTGAAGTTGAGCAAGTCCTAAGAAGGACCCATAAGCTAAAAATGAGTGTAAGCCCTCCAAAGGGACGATTTAAGAAAACGTCTTCGGGTGATCTGACTTCGAGGGGCCAAAGCGGTATTATGAGTTTCGAATTTGGGAAAACTCCCAGAATAAAAGTTGTAGATAATTGAAATATCTTTCCAACCATAGGTCGTGGGTTCACAGGCGACATCGGGATAAGGAGATATGGACGTTTTAAGGAAGAAAGGTCGAGCCGAACAAGGATTCGGCCCAACCCGATTCCAAGTCGGGTCAGGCCCAATACCCATGCCATTTAAGTGAAATTTTCAGCTTTCTCCTTCATTTTTCAGACCAAAACATCCAGATTTTCAGAGATGGAGAGAGAGAGAGGAGAGGTAGAGAGAGAAACCAAATTTTGACCACAATCCAAGCCCCGAATCGCGAAGCTCATGAAGAGAAAAGTGTTGTACGTTACGTTGCCTTCAATTTGGGCTAAAAATCAGCCAAGAAGAAGAGGGTGACGTGCTGGCTGCATACTTAAGGTAAGACTAAGGTCCCTTTTTCATTGTTAACAAGTTTAATTAGAGTTTTAACGGATTAGAACGGAGAAAATAGCGTTATAAACTAGTTTGTTATTTTGTTGAGATTTATGGATTAAGGGGCTGTTTTATGTGGGTTAAATGGTTGGAATTAGCTGTGTTATGGATGTTTTGAATGTGTTGTAATGTGTAAAAATGGATGGAAATCATGATATGTTGCGTGTTGAAGTTGAGCCGTGTAGTGGGTCTGTTTTGTAGAATATGATGAACTAATTTTATTTAGTGTTTTGGTTGTTGTTGTTGTGGATTATATGATGATAATGAAAGCTTAATGATGTAAGTTGAAGTGGAAAACGTATATGGGCTGTTTTAGAAGCTAATGTGAATTTAATATAGTTTCTTGAATTGATGAAAATGATGTTGTTAACATGCGGATTATTGATGTAGTTTATGAATTTGGAAGAAAGAAATGTGTTGTCGTAGTTTTGATTGAATTTGGAAGGCTTCGGGTTATGTAGTACAATGGTTGGGCCGTTTGGATACTTTGTGGTTTGGTTGAAATGTTTTTGAATTTTGTTTGAATGGTTTCGGATTAGCGCTTTGAATGTATGTAAGCATTGATGTTGGCTTGATTATATAAGTAGGTGGTGAGTTGAATAAAAATGGAATGTCGTCGAAATATGTAGAAAAGAGTTATTGATGGTAGAATGCCTTTTGAATTGATTGTTGATGTTCCTAGTATGATTGTTGGTATTGTTGTTGAAGATTTGGCCGAGTTGAATTCTCGGGGTTGTTGAATTTATAGGGGAGATGCTGCCCAATTTTTTTGTAAATAAAGTGCTAGCCTAGAATTGGATTCCTAAGTGCGTATGACTAATGTTTGGCGTCTAATGATGTTATTGTAGCTTTTGGAGAAGCCAAGACGTAAGTTTGGATTAATCTAGGAAGCGGACGAGGTATGTGAAGCTTACCCTTTCTTTCTCTTGGCATGTCTTAGTCGTAAGTAGATTGTGATACGAGTCTCGGGGTGACTCCATTCTTAAGGTCCGAGCTTGTGTGCGATTTTTATTCATTCCTTTATGTTGGCACTCTTAATGCGGTCAACCATGATCCTTGTGTTTTTACATGACTTGGTTTCAAATTTTATAAAGGTTTTTATTCCAAAAAGGTTTCGTAACTACGAACAATCGTAACTTTCATAGACGAGCTCGGATCGCTTCGAAACGTTCGCGGAGATTCTACAATGGATAAGGTCTCTAACTTTCATAAATGGACCCGGATCGGTTCGATACTCGTCCGTGGGCCCCGAGACTCTCCTTGTATAATACTAGCGACTTTTCAAAGGATTTAGTGTGATTAACGTCTTAACCTTCGAATGCCGATTACTTACTTCTCTATCGAGTTTGAAATGACGATTATGCCCCTAATTTTCATAAGTTATCTCACATGGTTTAATACGTGTCTACGAGTCCTAAAGTTCTATTTGATATGTTCCCGAACAACATTCGGAAGAAACTTGATTTGACTATCGCCTTGGTTTTAAATGATAATTCACTTTGATTATTTTATGAGTTTTTGGAAAAATGTTTTAAACTGCATATAGTCTCCCACGACTCTGCTCGTGCATATGGTTGCTATATCCTTCACCGAGTCCCGGGCCGGTTATGTTTCGTGCGCACTATGATATATTCGGGAGTATGATGTGTCCGGTACGCCGCGTCCCCTTTGGCCGGGTACCGTGTATATTTGGCGTTATGGGGTGTTACGGCGTTATGATGTGATATGATATGTCGGGTGTCGGAGATATGAAATCTTCTGGAGTATGATGTGGCGTGGCGCCAACGACGGGCGGGCGACCACCGTTCTAAGAGCCCTATGCATGATTTGTATTTTTATGAGTAAGCATTTTGATATTTTGAATATTGCATTTACTTTCCATACTTCTGATTTTGATTATGACCTTGTTTACTATATTTCATGCTTTGCATACTCGTGTCATATTCCGTACATGACCCCTTTCTTCGGGGGTCGCGTTTCATGCGCGCGGTACATATTTATTTGGATGATCCACCAACTTAGGATTCTGTTCGGCCGACTTGAGCGCTCCCTTGTTCGGAGCCTATACTCGATCCGATTATGTTATTGTGCATATGTATATATGTTTATTCACGGGTACGGCGGGGCCCTGTCCCGTCATATGATTCTGTTATGACTGTAGACATATATGTGTGGGTTATGGGTATTCACTGTTCAGTCGTGTCTGTGTGATTTGTGATTTGGACGTCCCCCTATATTATGATAGCCTTATCGGCTTATATGTGATATTATTCGCTGGATTGCGATAGCGATATGTATATTTGTACATTTGTGACAGCTTCGGGGTGACGTTCCACTTTTCTGTATATATATATATATGTTATTTGTGTACTGTGCAAGCTATTCGTATGCTACTTCTGATTAACGGGTGTGTACGGGTGCCCAACTCGGGCACTAGTCGTACGGGTTGGGTCGTGACACCAATATCAACTTAGGCTCGATCAATACATTCATATCCGTCACGATTCTTTTTCCTGTGACATCTTAATCATACTATTACTTCGATTCTTATCAATTCAGTAACTTATTTCTCGAGGTGTAGTTTTCGATTTCCGTTGTCGTATCATCTTGGATAAGAGTGAGAAGCTCAAACCTAGGAGGTGTCTTATGCATACAACCCATTTAAGTTAAGATTCTTACTCCCTTATCAAAAGTTTACATAAATTCGTATATATATATATATATATATATATATATATATATATATATATATATATATATATATATAATGGATATTTTTGACAAATTAGTATGGGAATGAGTTTGGATTATGATTGTTGGTGTTGGGTTGTTGTTAGGGCTTGGCATAACATGGTTCAAAAAAAAAACTTACCAAACCGTGTGTAATTTGTTTCGGTTTATTGGCACTGTTCGGTTTAAATTTATAAGATTTCAACAATTCGTTTTGGTTTTCGATTTATGCAAAATTTAATTTGGTTAAACCGAAAAATACGAATTTAACAAGCCACTTTTTTCTTGAAACATATATTATATATTCCTTGTACAATTCCTTGTAGATTTTTAATAAATTTCGTCAACAATGTATCTTAGAACACCCATTAGCATCTTTTCTTGTAACAATGGGTGTTATCTTAGTAATATTAACATTGCAAATGGCGAATAAAAAACTCCTCTTGGTTAGTGGTAGGAAGATGTGATACAACAAAGTTTGACAAGTAGAAACTACTTATAATCTCCATTCCCTTTGTTATATCTCTTGGATTGTAGAGAAGATGTTGGTTGATAAACAAGAAATACTAGTAATAGAGGACTTAAGTGAAATGTGGGGAGAAGTTCTGCCACTGCATTAATTTGTATTTGGGCTAATGAAGTGATTATTATGCAGTCAACACTTCTACTGTCTCACACCAAGCTCTATTAGGATTTTATGGAATGATGAATTATCGGCTTGATGCTTAACTATGTCATCCATATCTAAACCGAAGAAACCGAACCGAAATTGCAAAAACTGAATTGAACCGAAGTTATTTCAGTTTGGTTTCGGTTCCCATTTTTTACAAATCGAAAACCGAAAAATCAAACCGAATTTGTGAAACCGAACCGAACCGACCGAACGGCCAGCCCTAGTTTTTGTTATAATCCTGGGACCGGAGTATAAACAGAGAAAATGCTGCCCGAATTTCCATAACTCCAAAAGAATTGGATATAACACCTAGAATACGTCACATGCAAGCTAAGAGAAGACTAACCCGCATCGTATAATATATATAGGTGCGAGAGAAGGACCACCGTGGGAATAGGGAATTCCTCCGAGTCACGTTTTTGAAGATATATATATATATGTTTTCGCTATTGTTTTCCTAAGCACGAATCAATAGAATATATATATTATATATATCAATCCATTCGAGTCTATTTTGGATTTCCTACATTTTACTATATATATATTTTATGAAAAATACGTATTTTATGAGAAGTAAATAAATTTTATGAAAGATGCATATTTTTTTCCGAAAATCTCTATTTTTACGGAATTTTTGATATTTTACGAAATTAAGTAAACGTCCCCAGCTAAGTCGTTCATTGACTCCTATTAAACCATTCCTATACTTTATGAAAGATCCTTATGCTGTAAATGTGAATACTCATTTGAGTCATTCCTTGTCCTCGATATGTCCCATAATATATTCGGAGGTATAACGACCTTACGTCACTCCGAAAGGCCCAATGTCACTTCTTTGACGCCTCATTATATATATATGTATGCACTATTTTACTCTAACGAGTTGCGCTATAGTCGGCCGGGTACGGCACGTGGATGTGCAGCCACTGATCAGTTGGGTATTCACACCGAGTCCCATTAGGGCCGGGTACGTTATGATATAATGATGTTTTCCCGGATGCGGGAAACCCCGGACGCGGGGAAGATGATGATAAGATGATGATGATATACACATCGAGTCCTGAAAAGTTCAGGTACGTTTCACACCGAGTCCCGAAAGGGCAGGTACGCTTCACATCGAGTCTCGCTAGGGCCGGGTACGTTATATTTATATTATGTATATTTACCTGCATATGAAAAATGATTTTCTCATGCATAGCATATTGTATGGTTTTAGATGTCACGGTAGTTACCGACATAATAATATATATAATGTTTATGTTTTATTTCTTCGATGTCATTAATAACCCTGCCTTACATACCGGTACTTTTAGTGACTAACCGTCCCATGCATATACATCATCTTTTGAGACTCAATAGATAAGTAGACTAACTGACCTTCGCTCGAGTATCGGACGATGTCATACTCGCGGGACGTCGAATATCATTATGAACTATATCAAAATAGGCTTGCTAGTTCATATATATCAAATCTAATACGTCATGTATACGACAAATGTATGGTCATTAGGCTCATGGGTCTTTGGTAGGTGTCGTAGTCATGCATGTTTTCCATTATACTTATGATACACATGAGGGCAAAGACTATATGATATTTTATGATGTTCTAACATCTTGTCGGCCGTTATGTATAAGAATCATAAACATGATTATGTTATCCTTGAGTTACCCAAAGCTCATGCTCTTATATATACATGCTAATGATTACGATCGGGATTGTTGTATTAAGGTTACATTATGTCACGTTATCCATTCCAAGCTAACCATAAATCAGATCGGGTGCCCGTCATGGTTATGCCAAGAAACATTGTCGGCTTGTTGGTATTGTCACTTTGCGAAAGTAGGCCCCAATAGGTCTAAGTTGAAGGTTACTCCTTCGCGAGTTCGCAGAGTGGTTCGCTCAAACCGAATATTGTCCACCGAGAAATATACATTGCCTCTTTGGGGCGTGACAAATCTGGGAGTTGTTCATTTTGTTAATGATGTTTGGGAGTTGTTTTGGAATTTGGTGGAAGTAAGTGATATAGGGAAAATGCTGCCTAAATTTCGTTAGCTCGCAAATTAATTTAGTTGACCTTAACGTTGCTATTGTAAAAACCTTATGCAATCTCTCCTGTCCAGGTTTGCATGCTCGGGAGGATGACTTCAATATATATATATATATATATATATATATATATATATATATATATATATATATATCCATAGTTAATAAGCGTTTATTGAATCTTAAAGAAAGAGAACTTCAGATGAAATGAAGTTTTCTTTAGATGTGATATTGTATCTTCCGAGAGATTTCTTGTCACACCCCACCCTTGGTAAGGCATGATTGGCACCCGGCACCTTACAAAAACCAAGCGAACCAACTTATAACTTGTATTCTCTATGTCTCGAATGACAAAATAAAGCTAAGGCTAGATATGAACGTAATATCATGTATAAATATATGTCCAATGGAAGCACGACGCCAATTTATTAATCTCCCACTAAAATTTACGAAGCTATATCCACACACGCAATTCTATGAACATGACTCAGTATTCAGACTTTAACATGGACCACATGCCCTAACAAAAATCATACAAACATATATACATAATCATGTGATATACCATAGTCCATGGCTCACCAATCATTGCTACACAAAAATATTATTTTGAAAGATCCTCGTCACACTCTATCTACATCTTAAATAATTTTGGGGGCGTCACGAACGATGTACCGAGTACGTAAGGCATTTTAATCAACATAATAGGAAATATAGAATATAACACGAAATAAAAATAACTCTGTTGGACGGTTAAATTTTTTTATAGTCCAATACCATGTTATGCTTAGACTTTCTTTTTAAAAAAACATTCCTTATATATATACACAAATAATAGTCTTCGGAACGTGCAACCCGATCCATAAATAAATAATAGTACCATCGCTTTAACGATCCATAAATATTTATATTGCTGCGGAACGTGCAGCCCGATCCATATAACCATATATCCCGTGTCGGGGACGATATCATAATATACCAACTGATCAGGTGGCTATGTGTATATAACGCCTCGCCTTTCCCCTATATATATATATATATATATATATAAGTAGCATGCATGAGAGACTAAGTAAAAGTTATCACTTTATCGGAGTGACGTACGGTCGGTAGCCTCCGACTTATATTATGGAACAATTATCATCGCTCTATCTCACCTTGAAGGAACAATGATTATAAGGTGAGATCAACAACAATGAGTGGATGTTACACCTCGAAAATTTCCCGTTGATGCACAGTGAATAGACCAACGAAGGGCATGAAGTATATGATGTTTCAATAAGTAAGAAATAGTATTTAATGGTTCTAATTGAGATTTCAAAGACATTCGAGGTAAGCGAAGAAAGTTCGTCAAGAAAGGCGAGGTATACATTGTGTATCGAAAAGGATTCACAAAGTACCAAGTCAATGATGGCTTAATAATGCCTTTGTTAAGAGTTATAACATCCCTTGATTGCTAATGAGGTGTTAAACAAGTGTTAAGAAGGTTCCATAAGGATTAGAGATCAAACGAGTCGACGAGATCGAGTTCGGAGAAACCGGCATTATACGGCCAACATACTGGCCGTATAAAATATATTGGCCGTATTTAGGCCGTATATTCAGCCCAGATTGCCAACCTCATCGGACCAATTCTATGGCAGGGACATACGATATAAATTATACCGTATGTTGGTCCATAGAATTTTGTCTTTACAGTTGTGTATTATTAATAAGGGGACCAAGTTCATTTCATTTCATTTCCTCTTCCCTCGCCTTCTCTATATAGAACTATCTATAACATTTCCCATACCTCTCCACAAGAATTCAAGAGATCTTAATGATCAACTTCATCAAACTAAGAGAATCAAGTGTAAGAAACTCATTAAAGCTCATCCAAGACAAGAAATCCATGTGGAGCGGAACTAGTGGTTTTGCTCAAGTGATGTGTTTCCACCCAAGGTCCATTCCTACACCATATAAGGTAAGTTTTATGGTATTTTCATGTTGTTTAAGGTATTGAGAGGTTGAATGACTTGGATTGTAAAAGGAGATAGGAAATGGGTCATGAATGTGAGAATAGTGATATTTTTTGATAGTAGCTTGATCGAGTCATGATTCTTGATATGTTGTGATTATGATTATGTTATAAATGACATTTAGAACATGAGATAGACATTGTATATGAATGGACATAACAGTGTGCTATGACCACGGATATGGATGATTTGAAGTGAATTGGGAAATATGGATAATGTAGGTGAATAAAGACTATTATTATGATGTTGAAGGTTATTATTGATGTTTGGGAGTTACTATATATGATATGGAGGAAGTCGTATAAATAAAGGAAATGTGCCCAATTTTCTCTAGCTTTAGTCAAGTATGCTAAGCTATCGATTTTCTAATGTTAGTATAACTCTAGTGCGAAGGTAGAAACGTGCATTGAAGGAGAGAACGTTCAAGCGATAGAATAGTCCGAACAAAAGTATGTAAGGCTAACCCTTCTTTCGATAAGGCATGGTCTCTTTGGCCATATATCTATTCTTTCATGAGCCTATGATTAAAATGATTCTATCTCTAAAGTTACTAAAGCTCACGATTCTCGTTGTGTTAAGATTCTATTAAATTCCTTATATGATTACAGTAACCTTTAAGCATAGATGTAATAAAACGATAGTAATGATGTCAAAGATGCTTATGGGCTCTCATGTATATGTGTCTATGTATGGCTATTATGTAACACCGAGATTATATGGCCGGGTATGATATGTATTGCGCGCGCACCACCGTCGTCAGTACGGATAACCCCGAGCCTTGGTGGCCGGTATGTATAATCACCGATGCCTTATCATGGCCGGCATGCGAAACATCGATCCTTCATGGTGGGGTATGCTATGAATATGAAAATGTAATTGAGTACGGATACGAATACGGATATCGTTATTGATGTATATACACAATCACGCATTAGAAATGGAAGGTCCCTATGAAAAGGAAGTAAGTGTTTATGACGATGGTTCTACTACCTCCCTTCTTATGCTATTTCTTATGTTGTCTATTATGCTTTTATAATGATGTTAATCATGTTTACATACCAGACATTCTTCGTACCGATGTCCTTTTCGTTTGCGGACTCCGCGTCATGCCCGCATGTGGCCAGGGAGACATTGTGTGCTTGATCCATAGCTTTATTACTCAGGACTACGTAGGAGCTCCATTTCATTCGGAGCTACAACTTTGGTATCTATTCTTTTTTGTACATACTTATGGGCATGGCGGGTTCCTCCGCATATATGATATGACATACCTCCTGAGGCTCGTAGACATGTATATATGGTTAGATGTATTTGTCCTTGTCACCCTATATTTTGGATGTCATTTTGTTAGCCTCGTCGGTTTATGTACATTGGTTGCGGGCATAGTTATCGATTGCGGATATAAATGTATTGTTGCCCAATGGAAATAGTATGAATGATGGATAAAAGTATGATTTAGCTATGTGGTTCACCTAGATGTAAATGTGTATGCACGTTAAGAGGTGCCCTGGGTAAAGCACCGGGTACTCCACGGTTGCCCTCCGGTTGGCCGGTGATAAAGTGGTATCGCAGCGCTCGTCCTGTGCGTGTCTACGAGCGTGTCCAGAGTCTTGGTTATAGGTGTGTTGCGCGCTACACTTATAAACAAGAGGTTGCGGGCATTTTAGGAATGAATGACCTTCTTCTTCTCATAAGATCGTGCGATGAGCCATGCGATATAAGGACTCTTTTTCCTTAACCGTGTATTATGTATTTCGAAATGCCTAGTTAAGAGAAAGGCACGTGTGCCCAAAGGGCAAGACAAGCAAGTGTGAAAGCGGGGTCAGAGCACCAACGGTTGTAGAGGAAAGAGAGTCCCGGCACGCCCTCAATCTCGCCTATCTGCCTATTTTTGGAGAGCACGAGGAGCCTCGCCCCCAGCCCGTTGCCTCCAACTCCTCCACCGGATGCTTCGGTGCCAAGATGTACAAGAGGCCATTCATTTGCTTACTTTCCGCTGGTTGCCGCCTGCACTCCGCCAAGGTGGCCGGTGGCAAGGTGATAGGGCTGTTAGTGCAAGGGCTCGTGATTTTATTAGTCCGGATCCTCCGAAATTATTCGGATCAAAGCCAGATGAGGACCCTCAGAATTTTATCGATAAAATGTTGAGGACATTTAGTTGATACACGTCGACACCGAATAGGTAGTGTTAGCATCCTATAGATTGGAGGGATGCGGTTCATTGGTACGTATGTATGGCTTCACGGTGAGCCAACGGGCCTCTCGTATGGCAGAATTTGTAGATGCCTTCCTCTCGACACACCGCCGTAGGTTCGGCGAGCTAGAGCCGACGGTGTTCTTGAATTTGAGGAAAGGTAGTTAAGGATGTTTTTAGAGTATAATCTCCGTCAATTCCTTGGCTAGGGTATGCTTCAGCCATAGTAATAACATAGTGACCGAGTGAATGATTTGTGAGAGGCCAAAGGGCCAAAATGGATGGTGCTTGACTACATCCCCCGGGGGAAAAATGGGTATTTCACGTTCGGGGGCCCCTGCTAAAATTTGGGAAAAAACCACCAAAAAAAAGTGAGCGTGAGCATGAAAGGGGATAACAAGAAAGGGGGTAGATCTTCGGGTCCGATGGTGAGTTTAGGGGGCACGGGGCTTTTTTAGGCATTCGGGGCTTTTGACAGTGCACCTCCCGGTTTCGGGCCCAGATTTGATAGATCCCCTTTCGGGCCGGCGAGTTTTTATGGTTCACAGAGAGGGATTTTGGGCGGGGAGGCCACCCCTGCCACGAGTTCCCGGTGTTGGAAGTTACATTGGGGCCCGGGCGTTAAGTTCGAGGTTTGCTATACATATTGTCGGCCAAAATACTCGGTTCCCCCGGGGTTAGGGGTAGGGCCCCCCCCCGGGTCGGAGGGATTTTTTCTATACGCCCGGGGCCGGGTTCAAGCGCCCCCGGCCATGGAGGGAGGGAGAGTCCCCGTTCTAGTGGTCCTCTCATCGTATTTATGCTTTGGGGGAGGCAAGATCTTGGCTTCCACGTGTTACGGTATATTATCGATATTTTTAGGTATACTTGATAGATCGGCTCCACATTTTTATATGTTACTCCACATATTGCGGGTCGGTTTGGGGTCAAAAAGAGTCGATCAAAACCTTTTTTAAATGTCTCCCGTTGGTGAATCGGTAAACCATAATTAAAATTGTTTGTTGTGATTTGTGACCTCGTACTATGGGTTTACTTGAGGTTTAAAAAAGGTAGATTTTGATGTTATCATGGGTATGGATTGGTTGGGTTCTTTTTTCGTTGATTGTAGAATGAAAATGGTTCGTTTTAGTTTGGGGGAACCCCCTTTTTAAAGGAAAGGAAACTTGGCCAAAAGGTAGGTTTATTTCCCATCTCAAGGCAGGAAAAAGATCCAAAATTGCATTTATTATCTTTCGGGTTCAAGATGTAAAAATAACCGCCAAATCTTGCGTTCCTGGGAATGAGCGGGTTTTCCCAAGAGTTAGCCTTCCCCCGGAAAAGAGATTGATTTTCTTTTTTATGTGTTGTCGAACACCAAACCTTCTATTCCATTTTAGAATGGCTCCCGAGTTGAAAAAGGTAAAGGGCAATTGAAGGTTTCGAGAAAGGTTTTTTTGGCCCCGTTCTTCCCCCGGGGCCCCGTGTTATTTTGCGAAAAAAAACGGCTCCGAGAATGTGCTTGCTATCGGCAAAGAATAAGGTGACGATTAAGAACAAATATCCTCTTCGAGGATTGATGACTTAGTTTTCATACAAAGGGGAAATGGTTTTCAAAGATGATTTGAATCGGGGATCATTAATGAGAGTTGGGGGAAAAATACCCCAAGACGGGCCGAACGAGATATGGCCACGGTTGGGGGATGTCATTCGGGCTAACTAATACACCGGGCGTATTTATGGATTTTATGAAAAGTGTTCGGGCCGTTCCGATTTATTTTGGGTTGTATTCATCGATGATATCTTGGGGGGATTCAGGTCAGGGGGCATGCGGATCTTTTTGTTTGTCCTTAGGTTTTTAAACTCAAGTTTTTGCCAAAATTTTTTAATTGTGAGTTTTGGTTTAACCGGTGAATTTTTCAGTTTTTTGGTAAGGTATTCTAGATAGCTAAAAAAAGGGGTGAAGACTTGGCCAAAGGGCCCCGACTCCCGGAGGTTCGTAGTTTTGGGGTGCAGGTTATTACGGGAATTTGTGAAGGCTTTTTTTCTATTTACCACTCCCGGGGGGGCCCAAAATGGAAAGTTTCAAAGGGTGAAGGGGCGGGTTTCCAAGAGCTAAAAGGGAAGGGTTTAAACCCCACCCGACACTTGAGGGATTGGAAGGTTATGTTGTTTATTCGTGCCCGGGGATTGGGCTAGGGGGTGTTGATGCAATGGTGGGATTGCGTATGCTTCAAGGCAATTACAAAAAAAAAAAATTATCCAACTCGCCCTTTAATTGGTTCGTGATTCATGCTTAAAGATGTGGAGACATTATTTGTATGGTGTTTTGTGGATATTTATACGATCAAAAAACCGTATTCTTAAACGAAAAGTTGAATTTGGGCAACGACGATGGTTGGAATTGCTAGAAGATTATGAGTTGATATCCTTTTTCACCCCGAAAGGCGAAGTTTTGGGATGCCTTGCCAAAATCTATGGGAAGTTTGTGCGTTTTTCCTGAAAAAAAAATGGCTCGTGACTCCAACCCTTGGGCCTAGGGTTCGAGTAGGGGCTCGGGGAGTATGGGGGCTACCGGGGTTTCCGGGCCCTTGGGTAGGGAAGGAAGGGGCGACAAAACGAAGATCCCTGCATTTGTTATAGGATCCCCCTTGAAGGAGAAGTCTTTTTGAGGTCTCGGGGGATGGAGTTCCATTTTGGGGGGTTTGTTTTAAGGGGTTCGCCCCCAAAAATTGAGAAAGCCCTTTCTCCCGTTTTGTCCCGAGCAACGAAAATGTATCATATCTAAATTTATATATTGGTGGGAAAGGGATGAAAAGGATATAGCGAATTTTTAGCTCAAATTCCCCTGAAAAAAGGAAAAAAAGAGCACCAAAAACCCGGGGGGTTTTGCAAACATGAAATTCCAACTTTGGGAAAGGGGGAAATAATTAACATGGACTTCATTCGGGCTACCCCCTTCTCGACGTAAGTATGATTCTTTTGGGTTATTATGGATAGACTCGGGGGGCTAATTTCACCCTAACTACTAGGGGGAAACAAGCAATTTAAAAAATAGGGGACTTCACGGTGTTCCACTATCTATTATCTCGATAGAGGAACTCGGTTCCCCTAATTTTGGGAAAACTTTTCCCAAAAAGGTTTGGGGACTCGGGGGAGCCTTGACGATATTTCACCCCGGGGGATTTGGAAAGGGGGTATATTCGGTTTTTAATATGCTACGGGGGTGTTTTAAGTTTTTTTGGATGTAATTGGGATGATCTTTACCCCTTATTGGTTTTTTTATAATAATAGTTATCATTCTAGCATCCAAAAGGCAAAGTTTAGGCTTTTTATGGCAAAATGTAGATCCCCAAGGGTTTCTGGAGGACCAAAATTTATAGGGCCGGACTTGGGCCCCAAAAACCATAGAAAAGAAAACTCATACAAGATCGGTTTTTACGCCCAAAGTCGTCAAAAATCCTATGTAGATAATCGTCGGGGATTGGGTTCCCCGTGAAAAAATTGGGTATTCTTAAAAAACGCCCAAAGGGGGCGTTAAGATTTGGGAAAAAGGGAAATTAGTCCCCGACTTTGGGGCCCAGAGATTGTGGAAGGTAGGAAAAAGGGCACAAGTTAGATCTACCTCCGATTTGGGTGGTTACCCGTTTTTTGTCATGCTTCGTAAAGTGTTGGGAAACCCGGGGGGGGCCGGGATGTTCAAGTACGGAAAGTTGACTTATGAAGGTACCCTTGCCATATTAGATAGGCAATCGGAGGCTTAGAAACAAAGAAGTGGCCTCGTTGGTTTTTTTGGAGAAACAAAAACCCAAAAGAAATGAAGGGAAGCGTAAGAAAATAGGTCCAAATATCCCCATTTAACCCCCGGAAGAGATCCAAGATGAGACTCATGTCACGACCCAAACCCGGGGGACAGTGCCCGGTGGGCACCCGACATACCCATTAATCGAAAAAAACAACTTGGCATACGGAAAAGTAAACGTGAAATCACCATATACTTTTAAACATATCGGTCCAAAATTTAAAAGGGGGATGTTGCACTAAAGCAAAACCCTCTGGGGGGATGCCCGAAAACAAACCCCACGGGCACAATTGAAACAACTACCCACCACAAAGGGCTCACCTCAGGAGTAATAAGGAAAACATATGACGGGGGCGGGGCCCCCCCGTCCCCGAAAAGACATATACTACACTATAAGCGAAAATGTCGTCCAAAATTAGGCTCAAAAAAAGGGGGCGCCCAAAATACGAATAGATATCCCCGGGGGCGACGAATCCCCACGAACATCCGTACTGCGGCACGAAACGTGTACCGAGAATGTGGTCAAGATTTAGTCAGAAATCATAGAAGTGTTATATCCCCGTATTTGGAACGTTGGGACGATTCGGGTTGACTATGATATTAGGGTAAGACCATTCCGGACAATAAGTCGAGACGTTTGACCTTCGGTTGTCGTAAGACCTAAGTGTGCATGAGTTTATTGGCATGGAAACATTTGGGAAAATTTGGGACCAAAAGTGGAAATTTTGGAAGTTGAAAATTATTGGAAAAATGGGCCATGCAGGCCAGCCACCTTTGGAGTGGGCCATGGCCACATGAGTTTTGCAACCATTAAGTGTAATAAAAAGATGACAAGGTAATCTTATCTCTTCATCTTCATCCTTAGAATTCTCAAGAAGCTTGGAGAAAAAAGAAGAGAAGAGAGGGGTATAGTGTTCGGCCAAGGAAAAAAAATATAGAAGATCAAAATCCTCTCCAAAAAAATATTTTCCAAGCTTTTCAACTCATTAGAAGGTGAAGAACAACAAGGAGTGGTTGTTGGAGGTAGAAGAATCAAGCGAAAGAAGGTAAAGGACTAATCCTCTTTTTCATGTATTATGAATGGTTTATTGCATGCTATGGTATGTAGAAAATAAATGGAATTCATGAAAATATGCATGTTGGGGTGTTGGGCCGTGTAGGTGTATATGTGTGGGGTTGATGAATTTGTTGCATGTAGCATGGTTTATGTGTGTGTTGTGGTATGTAAAAATGGATGAAAATCATGAAAACATGGATGTCAAAGTTGAGCCGTGTATATTAGTGTTGTAGCCGTGTATGTGTTGTGTGGTAGTAGTAATGGATTAATTGTATTTAGTATGTTTGAGTGTTGTTGCGAAGTGTAGAAATGGATGGAAGTCATGGAATTTGTGTGATGTTGATGTAGTAGAAAATGGACAATTTTGTATGTTAAAGAATGAACTTATATTAGGTGGTATGTTAGTTGTGTCGTTGTAGAATTCTATGTTGATAATGAGCTGTGATAACTCAAGGATGTTGTAAATGTTATGGCCTAATTTGGAAGATTTTGTGTATTTAGTATAATTTTTATATTTATGGAAATGACATGGTTAGAGTGTGGATTGTTGGAGTAAATCATGATTTGAAATCGAGGAATGCGTTAGAGTTGAGGTTCTCGAGTTTGGGGACAATTTCGGGTGGATTGGAGCATTTGTTGGATTGTTGGAAATATTGTGTGAATTGTTTAAAGAGTTCTTGAATATTGTTTAATGGTTTTGGATTGGTAATTGAGTATGTGTTAGTTTGATTACATGTTGGTTTGTATGTATGTAGTTGTAGTGAGCATAATTGGAATGTTGTTGGAATGTGTGGAGAAGAATTTTTTTTTATGTTCGAATGCGTTTCGAATTGATTGTGGATATTGTAGAATGATTGTTGGTGTTGTTGTGTTGTTGAATTCTGAGTTGAATTTTGGTTGGTCTATTTTTAGGGGAAGTGCTGCCCAAATTTCTATAGAATTATGTGTTAGTTTGGAAATGAGCTTTTAAATGCTTATGGTTGACGTTGGTATTTATTGATGTTATGTAGATCTTGGAGAATTCGAGATATAGGTTTGATTTGGATTAGCGTTGTGTGCGAGCGAGGTATGTAAAGCTTAACTCTTCTTTCTTTTGGCATGTCTTAGTTGTACATAGGCTACTTATACGGTCTCGGGGAAATTCCATTCTCACAATCCGAGCATGTCTATGATTCGCGTTTGTCTCTCGGTATGCGTACGTTGATGTGAGAAAATATTGGCTTTGATGTTTTCGAAATAATTGATTTATAAAGTTGCATAAAAGTTTGGTTTTCAAAAGAGTTTTATTCTTAAACAATGTTGAAACTACGAACTGCCGTAACTTTCACAGAAAGGCTCGGATTGCCTCGATATCATTGTGGGAGGTTGTATGGCGTGTGATGAGTATGTTTTCATAGGCGAGGCCGACCTGGTTCGACACTCGTCCGTGGGTCCCGCGACTTTCCTTTTGTACATTTCCGATGACGTTTGAAAGAGGTTGGTGTGACGATTTTCCCGATTCCCAAGTATGGTCATTTTACTTACTTTTGAATCTATGATAATGATTTTATGCATATGGTTACTCACGATTCGCTCGCGTTTTGTTTGCACATCTTTCGCCCCCGGATCCGGTTACGTGTCGTGCGCATTGTGATACATTCTGTGTTGTCTTGTGATGTAGTACCATCGAGCCCTCGCTAGAGGGCGGGTTCCGTTTATATTTGGTGTTATGTCGTGTTTGGCGTTATGCCGTGTTATGATGTGTGATGGGGATACGGAACTAAACCCTACCGGTGTTGTCCGTGTTATGGCGCCATCGACGCGCGACCATATTTTCCGTGCCCTATGTATGCTTTGTATTTTGAAAATAAACATTTGGCATTTTGGAAATGTGCTTACTTTTCGGTATACATTTCGAGTGTGACTCGCATTTGTTTCTTGTATTTTTTACGCTTTGCTTACTCGCACATACTCCGCACCGACCTTTCTTCGGGGCCGCGTTTCATGCCATGAAGAATGTACGACCGCCAGTAGTGATCAACGCCGCCTTAGGACACCTATCCTCTTCGGGTTGGGTGCTCCTTTATCCCGAGCCTACATCTTGGTATATACTCGTTGCGTTGCCGTATGTGTGTGTGTGTTCGGGGGGTACGGCGGGTCCCTCATATGAGTCCCGTCATATGACGTATATGTGGCTGTGTGCCCATCTTGTGTGTGTTTTGTATGTTATATGCTTTCGGGGCCACGGATAGCCTTGTTTCCCGCTTTCGATATATAAGCATATATATATGTGGGTTGTGTGCCTACCGGTTTGAAATAATTCGAGACAGCGTTTGATATTTGTATACGGATAGTGTTTGTATGTTATATGCTTTGAGTCACGATGCGCCGTATCGTAGCGGCTTGTCCTCGAATCGCAGCTGTGCCGTGTTCGCAGTCTTTACTTTGCGCACCACATCTATATATATATATATATATATGGTTGAGGTTCCTCCCAACGAATTGTCATCCAAAAGTGTTTGAGATCCCTCCCCGGTTTTGACAAAGAATGAAGAGGACAGCTTCGAGACGGGGACGAGGGTTTGATATTTGAGGATCCCATACGCGTAGGAAAATTTTACGATTCCCTCCGCAGTTTCGACCCCTAGTGTAATTTGGATTTGATAAGTGTGTTTGGGTGCACTATCAACTCTTCTCCGGGCACTAGTCAGATATGACTTTCCCGTGATGGAGCACTGGTGCCACCCGAGAGTGCGTGACAAGAATCGGTTATCTATACCTCCGATCATGCGGTAATAATGACAGATAAAGGGGAGTTTGTCCTCGATGAACATTTCTACGAATCCCCCAGGTTAGACCCAAGATTGATCATTTATAAGTATGAGTTTTCTAGAATTTCCTATGTGTGTGATTTTTGTTATTATTCAATGACGTGTGTTGTGCAAGTATTTAATTTATGGTCGTCACTATAAATCTAGGAACCTAGACGAAAGTGAATATTGAAGATTCGAAGGAATCTGGTAATTGTGTGTTTACTTTTCTTACTAAGATCCCATCTTAGTGGCAAAGGTCGTGCGATATATTAGCAATAACGCAACAAAAACGCTGAAAGCTGCTATTAGGATGGGTGACCCCCTCGGGAAGTTTTTGAGATCTGTAAGTTCGTATGTAAGAGGCGAGAAGCTAGGATTAAAGATAACGTGTGATTTCGAAAGACGAGATCTAAGCAAAGGAACTCGAGATGAAGAAACTAGCAATGAGATAAAGGAGGAAATAAAGAGTATGATTGGTAGGTACGACTATGTGTTATGGTAATAACGGGAATTTTCCCCGAGATCCTTATACGACCCTATAAGACTAGAACATTCGAGGCGCCGTTTCTAAAGCCAGAGATTATATCCCGTATTTGGAACGTTGGGACGGTTCGGGTTGATTATGATAAGTTAGGGTAAGACCATTCCGAGATACGAAGTCGAGACGTTTGACCTTCGATTTTGTCGTAAGACCTAAGTGTGCATGAGTTTGATGGCGTGGAAACATTTAGGAAAATTTGGGACCAAAAATTGGAAATTTTGGAAGTTGAAAATTATTGGAAAAATGGGCCATGTGGCCGGCCACCTTTAGAGTGGGCCATGGCCACATGGTTCCACCGTTATGAAATAAAAAGATGACAAGGTCATCTTATCTCTTCATCTTCATCCTTAGAATTCTCAAGAAGCTTGGAGAAAAGAAGAGAGAGAGGGGTATAGTGTTCGGCCAAGGAAAAAAAATATAGAAGATCAAAATCCTCTCCAAAAAAATATTTTCCTTAAGCTTTTCAACTCATTAGAAGGTGAAGAACAACAAGGAGTGGTTGTTGGAGTAGAAGAATCAAGTGAAGAAGGTAAGGACTAATCCTTTTTTCATGTGTATTATGAATGGTTTGTGCATGCTATGGTATGTAGAAAATAAATGGAATTCATGAAAATATGCATGTTGGGGTGTTGGGCCGTGTAGGTGTATATGTGTGGGAGTGATGAATTTGTTGCATGTGTGGTTTATGTGTGTTGTGGTATGTAAAAATGGATGAAAATCATGAAAACATGGATGTCAAAGTTGAGCCGTGTATATTAGTGTTGTAGCCGTGTGGTGTGTTGTGTAGTAGTAGTAATGGATTAATTGTATTTAGTATGTTTGAGTGTTGTTATGAAGTGTAGAAATGGATGGAAGTCATGGAAGTTGTGTGATGTTGATGTGGCCGAAAATGGACAATTTTGTATGTTAAAGAATGAACTTATATTAGGTGGTATGTTAGTTGTGTCGTTGTGAATTCTATGTTGATAATGAGCTTGTGATAACTCAAGTGGATGTTGTAAAATGTTATGGCTAATTTGGAAGATTTTGTGTATTTGGTGTAATTTTTATATTTATGGAAATGACATGGTTAGAGTGTGGATTGTTGTTCGAGTAAATCATGATTTGAAATCGAGGAATGTGTTGTAGTTGAGGGTTCTCGGTTTGAGGACAATTTCGGGTGGATTGGAGCATTTGTTGGATTGTTGGAAATATTGTGTGAATTGTTTAAAGAGTTCTTGAATATTGTTTGAATGGTTTTGGATTGGTAATTGAGTATGTGTTAGTTTGATTACATGTTGGTTTGTATGTATGTAGTTGTAGTGAGCATAATTGGAATGTTGTTGGAATGTGTGGAGAAGAATTTTTTTTGTTCGAATGTGTTGAATTGATTGTGGATATTGTTGGAATGATTGTTGGTGTTGTTGTGTTGTTGAATTCTCGGTTGAATTGGTCTATTTTTAGGAAGTCTGCCCAAATTTCTATAGAATTATGTGTTAGTTTGGAAATGAGCTTTTAAATGCTTATGGTTGACGTTGGTATTTATTGATGTTATGTAGATCTTGGAGAATTCGAGATATAGGTTTGATTTGGATTAGCGTTGTGTGCGAGCGAGGTATGTAAAGCTTAACTCTTATTTCTTTTGGCATGTCTTAGTTGTACATAGGCTACGACACGAGCCTCGGGGAAATTCCATTCTCTGATCAATCCGAGCATGTCTATGATTCGCGTTTGTCTCTCGGTATTCGTACGTTGATGTGAGAAAATATTGGCTTTGATGTTTTTGGAATAATTGATTTTTTCTTAAAATTGCACAAAAGTTTGGTTTTCAAAAGAGTTTTATTCTTAAACGATGTTGAAACTACGAACCGCCGTAACTTACGAAAGGCTCGGATTACCTCGATATCATTGTGGGAGGTTGTATGGCGTGTGATGAGTATGTTTTCCATAGCGGAGCCCGGCTCGGGTCGACACTCGTCCGTGGGTCCCGCGACCTTCCTTTGTACATTTCTGATGACGTTTGAAAGAGTTTGGTATGACGATTTTCCCGATTCCCAAGTATGGTCATTTTACTTACCTTTTGAATCTATGATAATGATTTTATGCATATGGTTACTCACGACTGCTGCTCGTGCGTTTTGTTGATACATCTTTCACCGGATCCGGAAGTAGGTTATGTTGTCGTGCGCATTGTGATATACTCCGGTGTTATGCTTCGTGATTATGGTTCTGCGAGCCCCTCGCTGGAGGGGTTCCGTTTATATTTGGTGTTATCTTGTGTTTGGCGTTATCTTGTGTTATGATGTGTGATGGGGATACGGAGATTTGAAACCTTGGTGTTATCTTGTGTTATGGCGCTCATCGACGGCGGGCGACCATATTTTACTTCGTGCCCCGCGGCATGCTTTGTATTTTGAAAATAAACATTTGGCATTTTTGGAAATGTACTTAATTTCGGTACTTGCCGAGTGTGACCCAGTTTGTTTATCGTATTTTACGCTTGCTTACTCGGTACATATTCGTGCGACCCCGCTTTCTTCGGGGCTGCGTTTCATGCCCGCAGAGCGGTCTGGGCACGCCCCGGCTGGGTGATCCGCCGATTTAGGACACCTATCTGCTTGTGTTGGAGTGCTCCTTTTATCCGGAGCCTACGTCTTGGTATATACTCGTTCGTTGCATATGTGTGTGTGTGTGTTCGGGGGGGGGGGGCCCCATCCCGTCATACGAGTCCGTTGGTTTGTTTAGAGGTGTAGACGTGTATATGTGGGTTGTGTGCCTACGTACAAATGGGTTTGTATGTTATATGTTTTGGGCCAATGCGCCATCTGATAGCCTTGTCGGCTTTCGATATATATATATATATATATATGGTTGAGTTTGAGATGTGTTTGAGACGGTTTAGAAATAATTTGAGACGGCGTTTGATATTTGTATACAACGTAAGCCGGCGTGTGTGATTCGGATTTGATCAGTGTGTTTGGGTGCCCAACTCGGGCACTAGTCACGGCCTACGGGGTTGGGTCGTGACATAAAGCATGAAGCACAGTAAACAAGATCATACTGAAATAAGGAGTATAGAAAATCATAAAGTTGCCTTTGAAACATAAATCATGCATGGCTTGTCTTTGAAACATAAATCATGCATATCAATGATATACCTTGTACCCGTTATATATATATATATATATATATATATATATATATATAATATATATATATATATATATATATATGTCCCGGCCCTACTAGTGAGGGACTCGGTAAATAAAATCATCAAATACATGTACATATAGCGTGTCCGGCCCTCTCGGTAAAATGGGGACTCGGTGAGGGATCGAAGTCATCATATGCCATCCTGGCCGCCATCCCCATATCATCACATATATATATACATATATAATGTGTCCCGGCCCTCTAATGAGGGACTCGGTGAATAATGCGGTGGAATGCGCACGAATGCGTGTCACGGCCCGGGACGACTCGATAAGAATAATAACGACTTGCACGAGCAGAGTAGTGAGAAACCATATGCACATAAATCATCTTTAAGACTCGATAGATAAGTAAGAAACCAACACTCGAGTATCAAACGATAGTCATGTAAAATCCGTTCTAATGCCATTAGGGCTACATCAAAGAGAATCTTAGGGATTGTAGACATGTACCAACCCAATCCGAGCCCGCCCCGGAAAGTTACGGACATTATCCACTTTAGGACTTTCTATGAACATATCGAAGCGATCCGATCCCTTTTATGAAAGTTAGGGACCTTATTCGACATAGAGTCTTTTAAGAACAAGAAAAACTCTTTATGCAACGTTTGAAATCAAATCATACAAAAGACTTAAGAACCATAGTTCAACCATATTAAGAATGCCAACATCAAGAAGTGAATAAGAATCGTAGACATGCTCGGATATTAAGAATAGAGTTACCCCGAGGCTCGTATCATAGCTTACTTACAACTAAGACATGCCAAAGAAAGAAAGGGTAAGCTTTACATACCTCGTCCGCTCCAAGCTAATCGAAACGTAAGTCTCGGGCTTCCCAAGATCTACAACAACGTCATTATATACCAAGCATCAGCTATAGATATTTAGGATTCCATCCCAAACTAGCACTTTATCTCTGACGAAATTTGGGCAGCATTTCCCCTATAAATTCAACAACCCCGAGAATTCAACTCGGCCAAATCATCAACAACAATACCAACAATTATTCTAACAACATCAACAATCAATTCAAAACGCATTCTAACGTTAGTAACTCTTTTCTACATAATTCGGCAACATTCCATTTACATTCAATCCAACTACATACATTCAAGCCAACATCAACGTTCACACGTTCAAGTACTAATCCGAAACCATTCAAACAAGATTCAAGAACATTTCAAACAATCCGCACAATATTCAAACAGCCCAACCAACCTACCACATGACCCGAAACCTTCCCATTCCAATAGGAACAACAACAACACATTTCTTTCTTCCAAATTCATGAACTACACCAACAATCCACACTTTAACAGCATCATTCTCATAAATACAAGAAACTATATCAAAATCACATTAGCCTCTAAAACAGCCCAAAAACGTTTACGACTTCAACTTGAACCATTAAAATTTCATTTTCACCATAGAATCCATAACAACAACAACCAAAATACTAAATAAAATTAGTTCATTCCTACCAAACAAAGCAGCCCATATTCGGCCACCACCCAACATATAAATTTCATGATTTTCATCCATTTCTACACTCTACAACATACACACAACCATCCATAACATATGAAAAAGAAGATTAAACCTTACCTTTTCCACTTAGTTCTTCAACTTGGCTAGGGTTTGTGCTTTGCAAGAATGAATGTTTTGCTTGTTCCAACAACTACTCCACGTTAATAAGGACCTTCCAATTGGTTGAAAAGCTAGAAGAAAATAATTTTTCTTGATCAATTCTTGAGGCATCAAGTTCGGCTACCATGGCCGAATGTTGCTCTCTATTTTTCTCCAAGCTTCTCCAATTTTCTTAAGTTATAAAGATGAATATAATTTGCTTTGTCATCTAGTATACACACATATATAAGTCATCCATGTGTACCATGCCACACATGGCTTGGATCAATTAAAATTAGCCAAGCCATGGTGGGAACCACCCCAAGCCAACGGCCAACTTGGCCCTTTTTCGAAATAATAACTTTCATAATTCACTTTTAACCCCAAATTTTCCTTAATATTCCATACCAATAAAATCATAAGCAACTTGTGCCTTAAAACAAAATCGGAGGTTAAAAGTCCCTACCTAAATATCCGGAATAGTCTTGTCCTTAACTTATCGCAGTTAGCTCGGAATGTCCCAATGTACAAAATACGGGATATAACATCCTCCCCCCCTTTAGAACATTCATCCTCGAATGTTAAATTGGTCTTACAGGGTCTTATAAGCATTTCGGGAGAGTCTCTTTCATAGCTGTCACATTCAGTCCATTAATCAATCAACATAACCCATCTAGGAATTTGAATTACCTGTAGGTATAGGAAACAAGTAGGGATACTTATTCTTCGTTTCCTCTCTCCCGGCTTCCGTCACCTCCCTCGTTATTGTTCCGCCACACTACTTAACGGAAACTACATCTTTGATACACGCAAACCTTCTCTTTCCCGATGACCAAGATCGGCTATGGCTTCTCCCCAATCGGATGGTAGATCTAACTCGTAGGCAATCTTGCCCGCCTTACGGACGATATGGCCCAATGTATCTCGGAGCTCAACTTTCCCTTTCTCGAATCTCCCCGGCACCCTTCATGGGTGGCACTTTTAGAAAGACCCAATCGACATTTGCCGGAACTCTAAGTATCGACGTTGATTATTTGCATATGATATCACTCGTCAACTCGGAGCCGCTGCTAATCGTCACACCAAAATTTTTCCGTCTTGAGCCTTGCCCAACTTTCCTTCAGGCTGGAGGTAATCCCTTAGTCCTTTGGTCTCCCCGAATCTTCTTGTAACAACTACTACGCGAACCCGAACTCTTGTAATCGTAACACAAGTACCTATGATCTTGCATCTTCTCGACAATAACTCCAATGTCTGTACTTGAATAGCTGATACCCAACGAATCTCAATGTACAGAAATTACGGGTGTAACATCTTCGATTATCGATTGTAATCGAGGCCTCGAAAGCATAGGTCGGTCTCTTCTCATTCTTCCTTAACTCCGTTATTGCCTGCAATCAACTTCTTTCACTTCTTTGCCCTCATGTACTCGATCGGAATTCAACTAGTATCTCGCTCTCGTTCCGATTTTTGTCCCCATTATTGTAGTCTTGACTTATCATGCCATAACTATCCATGGCCCTACCGTATTCTTTTTTTTTTGTTCCTCGTTCCCTTGTTATTGGGTAATTACCTTGCTCGTATACGGCGCACTCTTGCGTTTACCCCTTCAGTACCATCTCGGCTATCTCTTTTTATACGTGTTGCTCTTAGACATACAGTGCATTGACTCCCTATAGTCTATTAGTTCGGGTTCCCGTTCTCTTACCTCTTTGTCACCATCCCTCTTAATCATACATTCTAAATATTTATCCAACGGGACCCTATTGTTAGTGGGCATAGTGGCTGTGTTTCTTAAACTATTCCTCCTGGTTCCTTTCCAAGGCCGGTCACATCGATATCCAAAATATGTATATACGTAATGCTTCTTCGCCATCTCTGCCATCCTTCACGGTCCGATTCTCGCTCACGGCAACCCAATTCGGGTTCACGCTAAATCTTGAGCTCTCACCTGACCTCCGATCTCAATCTTTTCCTTTAACCTCTTTCCCTCAAATCTTGCAACACAACCCAACAACATAGGCCTATGGGAATTCTTACCCCCTTATGATTTTCTTACCACACAAGTATACGTGTCTTCGATTTCCTTGTATTAGCGGTCGTTCCGTCAGTCATTATTCCTTGTTAGCTTTCCGGTTGGGCATAGCTTCACGTTGATGACTCATACGATTTCATAGCATATGCTCTCATGCTTAGATTAATTAGTGGTCCATAAACTATTTTCCAATATCCGGTGAGCTCTCTTGTTTCCATTCGTAGGAGCAGCGTTCTTTCTTTCCTTCAAGCATTTCCAAACTACTAATTGCTGTTCTTTTTATTACAATTGTCATTGCCATCACAAGTGTCCTTTTGGGTTCATCATCTTTCCTAGCACCCTCAGCTTGGAAATCCTTCCCGCTCTTTTCATTATCCTTAAGGGCATGTCGTCGATGAGAGATTCAAATCATGATCTAGAAACATCGTAGTTCATCTTGACGCGGAATTCTTGCTTGAATTATTTTCCATACTTCCTCCCTATGTCTACCTCGGGGTACATTTATCGTTAATTTGTTCTACCTCTTTCTGATACTTTCTTTGATATGCCGATATGTTTCGAACTACGGCCCCCGAGCTAATAAATTTCCCCCTTCTGGAGTTTGAGAACATCATAGTTCCTTCCAAGTCCAATACGCTCTTCCCCTCTCGTTAAGGAGGTCCTGATACACCAATGGCTTTCAAATGTCCATCGTCTTCGGCAATTATCTGTCACCTTTCACGACCTTCTCGAGGTCGGGTTCTATTATTGTATGGTTTGACTAGTCTATCTTCTTGCTAGGTACCGTTCTGTGTCCAATCGAAATACTTGTAAGGGTTAGACCCCATTCCGATGCCTTCTTTTCGGTCTCCTCATATCTCGGTCCTTTATGGCTAATGATTCCTTGGACCCGCAAGTTAATAGGGTTAGCGAGATTCACCACCTCATTTATGAGGTCTTCGATTATACCTTACTCCTCGTCTCTCTTCCCGACTTTACTTGTAACATATCTAAAATTTCTTACCCTGAGTTCTTCATCCGTTTATGGCTATATCGTTATTCTGGTCAATATTTCCATACCCTTTCATCCACTACTTGTTCCTTCCGCCCGTCGTTTCTCTTGGAGGCTTTACTCACTCATGTTTCTTACTTCTCACTTTGTCCGACATTTGATATCCTCACCTCCCATCCACTCACTTTCTCTCTTCTCCAAACATCTGTTATACCTCGCATTTTCTACGCTGGGATATTCCGAGTTAGTTGCGACAAGTTAAGGGCAAGGCCATTTTTCGGTTTTGTTTTAATACGCAAGCCGCTTATGAATATTATTATTAGCATGGAATGATAAGGGCAAAATTTGGAATAAGGAAATTAAGGGTAAAGAGTTGAAGGAAAAAAAAATATTCTATAAGGTGGCATGGGCCCCACCCATGGTTGGCTAATATTTTTATGCCATGAAATGGCATATTTGTACACTATATATTTGTGGGAGTTTTATGTATATATATACATAAAGATTACCATGCAAGACTTAGTCATCTTTGGACTTAAGAAAAATCTAGAAAATTGGAGAAAAAGAAAAAAAAAAAAAAGAGTAGGCCAAGGGGCACATGGCACCCTTGGTATGGGTTATATATCATTATATATATGTAAGGGATGACAAATTAGTCATATTTTTCCATCTCCACACTTTAGAGAGTTCAAGAAATATGGAGAAAAAATATGGGAAGGGCGTTTAGGGCTGCCCAACCGAAATTGACCAAGGAAATAATGATCATGAAAAATTATTTTCTTCTTGTTTCCCTACTAATTGGAAGGTTCTCTACGACATGGAGTAGTTGTTGGAGGGAGAAAGTCACTCGTTGTTGCAATTTGGAATCCTAGCCGAGAATGAAGAAGGCAAAGGTGGATGGAAGAAGGTGAGCTTTGAGCTTCTTTACATGTTTGGTAGGTGTTTATACATGTTGTGATATGTAAAATGAATGAAGTTCATGAAGTTATGGGGTTGTGTTGTGTGGCCGTGTATATGTAGTATGGTATGGAAGTGATGAACTAATTTATTTAGCATGTTGGATTGTTGTATTATGAATGGTTGTGCATGTTGTAATGTGAAGGAATGGATAGAATTCATGAAATCATGGGTGTTGGTATGTTAGCCGAATGGTGGCTGCTTTGTGAAGGAAGAATGAATCAAATTTATTTAGTGTTCTTGGCTATTGTTGTTGAGAATTATATGGTGAGAATGAAAGTTTAATGACTTATGTTGAAGTTGTAATATCGTGTGGGCTGTTTTGGGGAGCCAATGTGATTTTAATATGGCTTCTTGTCTTGATGAAAATATTGTTGCAAACGTATGGAATTGGTGATGTAGTGTGTGAATTCGGAAGAAAGAAATGTATTGTTGTTGTCCCTATGGAAATGGGTGGTTTCGGGTTCCATGGCATAGTGTTGGGATTGTCTTGAATATTTTGTGGATTGTTCGGAATGTTCTTAAATCTTGTTTGGATGGTCGTTAGTTTGGTTGTTGTTGAATAATTGGCCGAGTTGAAATCTCGGGGTTGTTGGGAATATATAGGGGAAATGCGCCGAAATTTTTGTAGATAAAGTGATGGCTTGGAATTGGGTTCTTCAATGTCTGGGCTAATGTCGGATGTCTAATGACATTGTCGTGGATCGTGAGAAGCCGAGGCGTAAGTTTGGATTAGCTTAGAGGGCGGCCAAGGTATGTAAAGCTCACCTTTCTTTCTTTGGCATGTCTTAGTGTAAATAGGCTATGATATGATCCCCGAGATAATTCTACTCCTCCGATCCGAGCATGTTCTTGATCCTTATTTGCTTCTTGATATCCGTATTCGTAACGTAGTTAAATTATGGTCCTTACGCTTTTGTATGACTAAATATGAATGTGTATAGAAAGACTTTGTTTGTAAAAGAGTCTGTAACTACAAATGTCCGTAACTTTCGTAGATGGAACCGGATGGCCTTGAAACCTTCGTAGGAAGTTTTGTAATGTGTAATGACCTTAAACCTCCATAGGCGGGCTCGGATCGGTTTGATGATTTTTCGTGGGCCCGCAAGATATTCTCTTGTATAGTTCTAACAACTTGTTAAAAAAGATCTTAATATGACTGTTATTCCGACACTCGAGTATGCTTACTTAGTTATCCGTTAAGTACGTATGAGGATTTTTATACATATGATTCCCGATACGTAACTATGATGACCAAAGTTTTACTTGACAAGTCCCGAGTGACCTTCGAAAGAAATTGGATTTAACTACGACTATTGGCTTGACTTTTAAATGATAGTCGGTTTGATTGTTCTATGGAATCCGTGTGTATGTATGAAATGAGAATCCGTATGTATATGATTTTGGTATGTAACTATGATTGATAAAGTTTCATTTGATATGTTCCGAGTAATATCCGGAAGAGATTTGAATTGGGTAATGCCATCGGCTTGTAAATGATACTCTATTTGAATATTCTGTTAAATCTGTGTAAATGTTGTGAATGACATATAGATCCCACGATTTTGCTCGTGCACACTTTTGTTACTTCCTTCGTGAAATCCCGGGCCGGTACTATCGTGCGCATAATCCGAAGTATGATGAGCTTCCGAAGTATGATGAGCGACTAATATTATGGTGTTATGATATCCGATACGAAGATGATGAGTTTGGCGTGATATGGTTATATTATGATGTGTGACGGAGATACGGAGATATGAAAACTTCCGAAGTATGATGAGTTGTGGCGCCCAAGGCGGAGGGCGACCACGTTCCGTCCGTCGGTCCTATTATGGACCGCATAGGGTATATGATATGATAATCGATGATTGATATGATGATTTGATAATGTGATGATCTGATAATGTAATGAATCTGTTCTGATGATATGATAATATGACGATTCTGTTTAATCTGATGATATGATAATATGATGATTCTGTTTAAGGTGATGATATGTTATATATATATACGTATTCAGAAATATGATCTGTTGGTTTTGGAGCCGGTGGTGGGGCAAACCCAATGGTGGGGCAAACCCAGTGGCGAGGCAAAATTCCGCGCTGGTTTAGGCGAATCCCACATTGGTTTAGGCGAATCCCACATCGGTTAATGTCAGCTACTATGATATGTTCTATTTTATATACATATGAGACATAAATGTTTTTCAAAAGAAAGCTAAGTATTTTGAGCATTCTGATTATTATATATCTGTCTTTTGTACCTCTTATGTACTATTTGTATTACAGATGCATGTACTTCGGTATTCTAACTATTATGCACATTTTATGTACTCCTCACGTCGGTTATGGTCTCGTTTTCTGTATTCCGTGCTTTACATACTCAGTACATATTCCGTGACCCCTTTCTTCGGGGGTTGTTTCATGCCGCGCGGTACACCCAAACGAGTGAGAGACATTAGTAGAAGATGTTCCGCGGGATTGGCGAGCTCCATTTTCTGCGGAGTCTTTCTTAGCCGAGTCGATTTTGTTATGTTATGATATCATGTTCATGTTAGAGACTTTGCGAGACGAGTCGTGTGTATAAGATGTCGGTTATGTGTGCGGCTATAAAGCCGATGTATTATTACATTGTATTATAAGTTTTATATGTTAGAAGTTTTATTTGATTTGAAAAAGATGTAAAGTTTGTTTGTTTTTCGAAAATTTTCATTATGTACTCATGTTTTGGTTAAGGGCCCAGTATGGCTACGAGTATTACGAGAGTTAGCGGGTTCGCTCGGCCCTAGGTAAGGGTCGGGTGCCCATCACACCCTATCAGATTAAGGGTGTGACAAATTGGTATCAGAGCGGTTCGTCCTAGGGGTTGTCTGCAAAGTCGTGTCCGGTAGAGTCCTGTTTATGGTGTGAAGCCGGCCACATTTATAAACAGGAGGCTACGGGGCATCTAGGATGGTTACTCTTCTTTCACTTCTTAGATCGTGCCATAGAGCCAAGTCATAGGAATGAGATTTCTGGTACTAACCTTTGATTTTAGCGAGAAGAAGGGCATTGACAAAAGAAGGCGATTAACGATATGGGAAGTTATAAAGCACGCAGGTAAGTAAAGGTACGAAAGATATATGTTGAGTAAGGTATTGGCGCATGATTGAAATGTGAAGTTGAAAAAAAAAATGGAAATTGAAGAAAGTGTAACACATGTAGTCGTGTTAAGCATATGAGATAAATCTAATATTTTCAGACTTTTATGAATATTGAGAGCCCTGTGTGGCTATGATACGATACGATATAATATGATATGTATATATGATGATGGCCCTATGAGGCGCTGTTGGTATTTCCTGCGTGCAGGTCTTGGGATAGTAAGAAATACAGAGGAAACTCTGCCGAAATTTTTCTAGAAATAATACGAAAATGAGATGTAAGTTTGGAATATGTTTGAAAAAGGTCGTGTCACTAGTAATGATGAGATTTGACTGAACTGTGAGTATGGCTGCCCTTTAGGAATAAGTTAACCAAGGAGTTGGTGATAATAGTAAATAGGAGGCCGATGAGGATGTGGTGATAAGGAATTTGGAACGGATTAGTGATGTTAAGAGATGACTTGTGACATTAAGAGATGATTTTGAAAGGACTAGTAGGTTTGGATAAAGTGATATGATTAAGACAAGGGTACGGAGGAAAAAGAATTGCAACGAATAGGAACGTACTGATAAGACAGCCGATGAGATGTGTCGTGAGGACGTTTTGGGATATGTTAAGATTCCGACCTACTCTATATTATGTGTAGAAGGTCGTGCGGTGAGGTGGACGCAGTCAGGAAAGCGTTAAAACGTCGTATTCCATCAAAGTTCCAAGGTTAAGCGTGTTGGCGTGAGAGAAATTTTGGGATGGGTGACCCCCCTGGGAAGTTTTCTGAAAATCTTGCAAATTCAGACGTATGAAGCAAATGAGAAACTGGAGTGGTCTAAGAAAAATTAGAATATGCGGAGTGGCCAGGAATCTTGAGAGGACGCGTAAGACGGGGTGGATCGGTCGGTAAGGAGAAGGAGTTAATGGAAAGAGGAAATAAGAAGGAAGCGAGACAATAGTGTGGTAATAGGTCACGAACGTATATAACGGGGACGCGAGTACCATAAGTGACGGGATTGTGAGAAGGCCAAGTTATAAAAAGATGGGAACAAGGTAGAATGGATGCTAGAAAATGACGGGTGATACGGATAATGTGAGTGAATGGAGTACGTTTTGAAAACGAAAGAAGGACTAAGTAGAAGAAGTGTGTTTTGAGTGACACAAAGGTAACATAAGATCTCTCGTGTGCGGAATGAAAGATAGGCATAAGCGGGAGAAATGATAAGGGGATACCAAGGAAATACCCGAGATAAGTTAAGATAAAGATAACATTTCAAGAGGACTTTGGATGCGCTTACCGTCGGAATAAAAGTCTTTGTCTAAGTGAGATTGGAAATAAGGACATGGGCGAAGTATAAATGGATAATGGTATAAGTACACCCCTAAAGGGAAGGGAAGTGAGTGAGAGAAATGCAAGGATGAGATAGAAACAATGGATACGGTAGTGTGTTTCATATGGACGACCCCTTTCCTACAAATGAGACCCTTCGGTTAAGTGGATGAAGTGAGTTAGTAGGAATTTTCGGAAACCTTGAATGACGGACGTTAGAAAATGGACATGATAAAGGAAAAGAGTATAAGGTGTTAAGGTAGTGATGAGAAGTTTTTGTACATGCTAAGAATTTGAATGACACGAAGAGTAAAGGTTTAGTAATGACAATGCAAATGGACCTTTGGGTACATGAAGAAAAAGAGTATGACGAGAGTGGTATTGGATAGCTTAAGAGGTAGTATGAAAGATGGCAATAGCTATGCAAAGGGAGCTCCCCCGAGGTGCTTATGCGACCCTGTAAGACTGGTTGAACATTCGAGGACGAATGTTCTAAAAGGGGGGAAGGATGTTATATCCCGCATTTTTGTACATTGGGACATTCCGAGTTAATTGCGGGAAAGTTAAGGGCAAGGCCATTTTTCGGTTTTGTTTTAATACGCAAGTCGCTTATGAATATTATTGACATGGAATGATTAAGGGCAAACTTTGGAATAAGGAAATTTCTATTAATTTGTGACTTTGAAGGAAAAAAAAATATATTCTATGTGGCATGTGGCCCCACTTATGGTTGGCCAATTGGTTTTTATGCCATGAAATGGCATATGTGTTCATCTATATATTTGTGGGAGCCAATGTATATATATACATAAAGATGACCATATTCATCTTTTAACCTTTAAGAAAAATCTAGAAAATTGGAGAAAAAAAAAAAAAAAAAAAAAAGAAAACAAAAGGCCAAGGGACATGCGGTACCCTTGGTATGGGTTATATATATATATATATATAGTAAGGTGATGAATTATTAGTCATATTTTCATTTCCAGCTTTAGAAAATTCAAGAAAAGAGAGGAGAAAGAAATATGGGAAGGAGTATTCGACCATGCCCAACCGAAATTGACCTAGGAAATAATGATCATGAAAATTTATTTTCTTCTTGTTTCCCTACTAATTGGAAGGTTCTCTACGACATGGAGTGGTTGTTGGAGGGCGAAAGTCACTCGTTGTTGCAATTTGGAATCCTAGCCGAGAATGAAGAAGGCAAAGGTGGATGGAAGAAGGTGAGCTTTGAGCTTCTTTACATGTTTGGTAGGTGTTTATACATGTTGTGATATGTAAAATGATTGAAGTTCATGAAGTTATGGGGTTGTGTTGTGTGGCCGTGTATATGTAGTATGGTATGTAAGTGATGAACTAATTTATTTAGCATGTTGGATTGTTGTATTATGAATGGTTGTGCATGTTGTAATGTGAAGGAATGGATAGAATTCATGAAATCATGGGTGTTGGTATGTTGGACGAATGGTGGCTACTTTGTGAAGGAAGAATGAATCAAATTTATTTAGTGTTCTTAGCTATTGTTGTTGAGAATTGTATGGTGAGAATGAATGTTTAATGACTTATGTTGAAGTTGTAATATCGTGTGGGCTGTTTTGGGGAGCCAATGTGATTTTAATATGGCTTCTTGTCTTGATGAAAATATTGTTGCTAACGTATGGAATTGGTGATGTAGTGTGTGAATTCGGAAGAAAGAAATGTATTGTTGTTGTCCCTATGGAAATGGGTGGTTTCGGGTTCCATGGCATAGTGTTGGGATTGTCTTGAATATTTTGTGGATTGTTCGGAATGTTCTTAAATCTTGTTTGGATGGTCGTTAGTTTGGTTGTTGTTGAATAATTGGCGAGTTGAATTCTCGGGGTGTTGGATTATATTGGGGAAATGCTTTGCCGAATTTTTGTAGATAAAGTGATGGCTTGGAATTGGGTTCTTCAATGTTCGTGGCTAATGTCGGGTGTCTAATGACATTATCGTGGATCGTGAGAAGCCGAGGTGTAAGTTTGGATTAGCTTAGAGGGCGGCCAAGGTATGTAAAGCTCACCTTTCTTTCTTTGGCATGTCTTAGTGTAAATAGGCCATGATATGATCCCCGAGGTAATTCTACTCCTCCGATCCGAGCATGTTCATGATCCTTATTTGCTTCTTGATATCCGTATTCGTAATGTAGTTAAATTATGGTCCTTACGCTTTTGTATGACTAAATATGAATGTGTGTAGAAAGACTTTGTTTGTAAAAGAGTCTGTAACTACGAACGTCCGTAACTTTCGTAGATGGAACCGGATGGCCTTGAAACCTTCGTAGGAAGTTTTGTAATGTGTAATGACCTTAAACCTCCATAGGCGGGCTCGGATCGGTTTGATGATTTTCCGTGGGCCCGCAAGATATTCTTTTGTATAGTTCTAACAACTTGTTAAAAAGAACTTAATATGACTGTTATTCCGACACTCGAGTATGCTTACTTAGTTATCCGTTAAGTCTGTATGAGGATTTTTATACATATGATTCCGATACGTAACTATGATGACCAAAGTTTTATTTGACAAGTCCCGAGTGACCTCCGAAAGAAATTGGATTTAACTATGACTATTGGCTTGACTTTTAAATGATAGTCCGGTTTGATTGTTCTATGGAATCCGTGTGTATGTATGAAATGAGAATCCGTATGTATATGATTTTGGTATGTAACTATGATTGATAAAGTTTCATTTGATATGTTCCGAGTAATATCCGGAAGAGATTTGAATTGGGTAATGCCATTGGCCTGTAAATGATACTCTGTTTGATTATTCTGTTAAATCTGTGTAAATGTTGTGAATGACATATAGATCCCACGATTACGCTCGTGCACACTTTTGTTACTTCCTTCGCCGAGTCCGGACGGTTACTATCGTGCGCACAACCCGAAGTATGATGAGCTTCCGAGTATGATGAGCGCCTAATATTATGGTGTTATGATGTGTCCGTATGATGAGTTTGGCGATATGATATGATATGATATGATGTGTGACGGAGATACGGAGATCTGAAAACTTCTGAAGTATGATGAGTTGTGGCGCCCAAGGCAGGAGGGGCGACCACGTTCCGTCCGCCGGGTCCTATTACGGACCGCATAGGGTATATGATATGATGATTTGATAATGTGATGATCTGATAATGTAATGAATCTGTTCTGATGATATGATAATATGACGATTCTGTTTAATCTGATGATATGGTATGATGACTACATTTAAGGTGATGATATGTTATATATATATATATATATATATATATATATATATATATTCGGAGAAATATGATACGGTTGGTTTCGGAGCCGGTGGTGGGGCAAACCCAATGGTGGGGCAAACCCGATGGCGAGGCAAAATTCCCCGCATCGGTTAATGCCGGCTTATGATGTGTTCTATTTTATATACCCATAGAGACATTGTTTTAGGCGCTAATCCCACATCGGTTAATATCGAGGCCTCTATGATATGTTCTATTTTATATACTACGCATTTTCTCCTCGTTTCGGTTATGATCTCGTTTTTACGTATTCCATGCTTTTACATACTCGGTATATATTCCGTGCGACCCCCCTTTCTTCGGGGGGGGGGCTGCGTTTCATCTTAGCGGTATACCCGACAGTGAAGACATTAGTGGAAGACGTTCCAGGCTGGATTGGCCGAGCTCGGCTTCCCCCTCACAGTCTTTGCGCAGAGTCGGGAGTTTGTTTGTGTTATGATATACGAGTCATGTTAGAGACTTTGCGGAAGTGGTGTGTATAAGATATCGATTTGTGAGCGGCTACGTAAGCTAGTTGTATTGTTATACATGATATTACGGATTTTGTACGGTTGCAAGTTTTGTTTGATTTGAAAAAGATATAAAGTATGTTCGTTTTTTAGAAAATTTTCATTATGCATTTATGATGCGGTTAAGGCCCATTATGACTACGAGTATTATGATAGCCAGAGGGTTCGCTCGGCCCTAAGTAAGGGTCGGGTGCCCATCACACCCTATCGGATTAAGGGTGTGACAACATCATCGTATTAGAACTTTTCAAGCTTAACCTATAGGGAAAATGGCATCAGTTTGCTTGTAACATTGATACCCCTAATTCTAGAGGCACAGCAATGCCCCCTTTTTTCTTTCAATGGTCTAATACGCCGAGTCTACCGACCCTGCGGGTTCTTACTCACTCCACATACTACTACTTCCCACTTGGCTACTCTAGCTTCTCGTTTGCTTCCACATGTCCGAATTTATAAGACTTTCAGAACACTACCCAGGGGGTCACCCATCCTAAAATTTCTCTCACTCCAGCACGCTTAACCTTGGAACTCTTGTTAAAATATGATGCTTTAATGCTAGTATGATAGCGTCCATCTCACCGCATGACCTTCATCACATAATCCGGAGGAAGTTGAAGTCTTAACTAATTTCAAAATGCTCTCATAACACAATTACTATCTTAGCCCTCTTTCGATCTCGGTGTTCACTTTTCGCCTATGCATCGACTACTTTCCGTCCTAGACTTCCGGATCCTGATAATGGTAGTGAACACACCTTACTCGCTTGTGACTTATAAATACTTGGTTATCGGCCATAGAGGTACACTTGCCGGCTTATTAAGTAACAATCGTACGGCAAATACACATACATAGAACGAATTCGATAAGGACTCGTATACTGTGGACGATCGGTCCCTAGTCGATTTCGGTGGTTATAAGGTGAAGTGTACTCACCATCGTCGCCTCCCTCGTACGAATCCCAGAAATATAGATAGCCGGCAATTCCTGGTTTACGCGGCCGGAGATGAGGGCTGGTGTCTGTGTACTTCCTTGGGGAAGGCCCCGGTCTAACATAGTGCTCCCCCAAAGGGGCAGCGGTGCGATCTGGGGGGCTCTTTTGGTCCCGGGGTACTCGGACGGATCATAGAGCCAAGGGGGGGTTCCCCCAGGAGTCAAACTCCCGGGGGAATTGGGGGTTCGAGGAATGGTCTCTAAATGGGGGGCTCCCCTCGGGCCCCGAGCCCGGGGTTCGAAGAAGGGGCCCGGTCCCTCGGTAGTCTCTTCGTCTCTCGTCGATGCGGCATGCCTGGCAAGGAGAAGGTGTCGAAGCGATCTTCCCCTGAACTACGGCTCTGTCCACGATCTAAGACGAAGAAAGGTCGGCGGTTTCCACTAAATGCCCCGCGGTCCACATTTTATAAGTGTGGCGGCTTCACGCCGCAAACAAGACTGCGCCGGACACGGTACGTAAACAATCCTGGGATGTTGTTATACTGCATTTTCGGAGTATGAGCGTGACATGTGCTTCCTCAAAATTGACAATCATGTTGTTGCTACGTAATTTAAACTCTCGTTGATAGTATCGCATCCCGTCCTTTTGTCGCTGGATTATTCGTAAGTTGGGGCGGGCCCACACATCGAGATTTTTTTCGGACATGTGACAAGTTATATGAATCACATACGTGAAGTTAAACACACCTCATGAAGGACTTCCTTAGGCCGTCAAAGTGGAAACCCTCCAAACGAATATTTTAAGAAAATGTTTCGGGTGACCTGACTTCGAGGGGGAAAAAAAGGGAAAAGTTTGGAATTGGAAAA
>NC_081353.1:934276-1029394 GCF_029784015.1 Lycium ferocissimum
ATGTGCACTCTTTTCCCTTTTCTTTCCTTTTCCAATTTTTCTCCAATTTTCTAGAAATTTCTAAGGTTGATGAATATGTCTTGCATGATCATAAGTTATACATGTATAAATATGAAGTGAACACATGGCCCCCTTTATGGCTTAAAATAATTGGCCAACATATGGGTGGGGCCCACGGCCACCTTGGCTTTTTGGCTACTTCATGAAAAAAAAGTTTCCAACTCTTAACCCCTAGTTTTTCCTTATTCCAAATTTATCCTTAATGCTCCATACCAATAAAAGATGAACATACAACTTATGCATTCTTAACAAAACCGAAAAAAAAAAATATCACCTTGTCCTTAACTTTCCGCCATTAACTCGGAATATCCGAATGTACAAAATGCGAGGTATAACAGCTAGAGCCAACTTAATGAATTCAAATGAATGGGATTTATTTCAAAGCCTGAGTTTGGGAAAATAGTTCTGAGGATATAGTTGACCAAAGAGATAAAATGTGGATAATGTATGAATTAATAAAAGACTATACATATATGTATACATATGTATTTTCTTACAACCAAACACATGAAATTAGTTCAGACGGGACACACCCGATATTACTATCCTTATGAGAAAAGGACAGACTATTTTTACTCGGATATTTTAAATCCAAACTCAAAGTACCCTTACTTAAAGGGAATTTCTTTAACTCTTTCAGAGCCGAAATGATATACCATGACAGCATTTTTTTAATGCGGGAAACTAAACAAAGCATAAGCAATTCATACAAAATCACATATTGAAACTCGAAGGTCAACCATATGTTACGGATCCTTAATATTAGGGTGCCTAACACCTTCCCTTGGGGATCAGAACCCCTAACTAGAACTCTGGATTATGAAGGATTTTTCACTGTATTTGAATAAACCCTTCTCTACCGGTTTTTCTAATTTCCTAAAAATTAGGTGGTGACTCTTTTTCAAAACAAGTCCAAAAAAGCGCCAACAAATTCCTCGTAGCTTTTCGAGTGCTAACCCCGCCCGTGTAATGCGAACCATAACAATAAGTAAAGCGGAAGAAAATAGAATAACGTAAGTCTCACGACAATAATATAAAGAAATGCGAAAGAAATAAGAATCCAACCCCAGTACCTGATCTGGTCATACAAGAGCTCTACCAATACTACAAGTCTGAATAATACATAAAATCTCGATTAATGTCTCGAAGTAGAAATAAGACATAATAGTAAGAAGCGTCTTCGGGCAGCGAACGTCCTCATGCTCACCCTGAATAGACTCAGCAGCAACCTCAATAATCAGCCACGAGGGGTAGAAGCATATCCAACCTAGTACATTGCATTCATGAAAGAATACAGCAAGTGTAGGTCAGTACAAACAACAAATGCTGGTAGGTATCGTAGGCCGACTAAGAGTAGCTAACGTATATAAAGACAACAAAGCAAGATAAACACGTAAAACAACAAGGTACAAGTCAACATGAATCAATAACCATGGTATAAGTCATCACCAATGTTATAGCATGTAAACCCAACTGTGCCAAGTCTCAGTACAACCAATCCGAACCATTATATTACAATCATATCACAACCATATCACAGAAAACCAAAAAGGTACAATCCAATGCAATAATTTATGAATGATGAATGCCATGTATATGCACCATAAACATGTACTCCGATGATGGAACATCATATCTTGCCAGCACAATGTTACACCTCGAAAAATTTCCCTCCGCATACAGTGAATAGACTCACGAAGGGAACGATGAATACAAGGTTTGGAATAAGCAAGAGATAGTAATTGATGGTCCTAATTAAGATTTCCAAAGACATTCGAGTTAAGGAAAGAAAGTTGTTAAGAGAAGCGAGTCATATGTTGGGTATCGGATAAGAATTTCGAGCATCGAGTTAATGATGTCCTAATGACACATTGAGGAAGAGTTATAACATCCCTTAGAATGGTAATGAAGTGTTGATCAAGTGTTAAGAAGGTTCCATAAGGATCGGAGATCAAACGAGTCGACGAAGCAACTCTCGAAAAACTGGGCAAACATACGGCCAGACATACTGGCCGTATAAAATCTACGGACCATATGTCCAGCCGTAGATCCAGCCCAGAATGTCATGTTCCACTGAACCAAATATACGGTTCAACATACGGTCAGTAGAAATTATACGGACCGTATGTTGGTCCGTATGTCTTGGTCGGGACTGAACTTGATTTTATATAAGGACCTCTCTCTCATTTCATTTTATTTCATCTTCCACCTCTACACTCCAAGAAACCTCTAGAACCTTTCCATATATTTCATCCATAAGAAAACAAGAGAAATCAAGGATCAACAACAAGAAAGCAAGTGAATTAAGTGAAGGAAACCCATTAAAAGTCATACAAATCAAGAAAACCCAAGAGAGATGAAATAAGGTTTTTGTGCAAAGAGTGTATCACCAATCAAGGCCTATTCCTCCTTCATATAAGGTGATTTCATGACCTTTTAATGTTATTTGAAGTATTTATAAGTTGAAACACATAGATTGTGAAGGAGTATAGGAAATGGATCACAAATAGGAGGATAGTGTCATTATTGAATAGTAGTTGAGTTGAGTCATGGAAATGGTTATGTTGATGATATAAATACGTTATAAATGATATTTAGAACATGAAATAAGCATTGGATACAAAAGAATGCGATAGTGAACTTTGGCCATAATTATGAAGAATTGAAGTAAAGTTATGAAATGCGAATCATGTGAATGGATGACGATTGTTGTTAGTGATATTGTGATGGTTGTTATGAATGTTGGGAGTTGATATGGAATATGGAGGAAAGTAGTATAAACAAAGGAAATGCTGCCCAAATTTCTATAGCTTTAGTAAGTATGTTTTCACGATGATATAGCTAATGTCGATACGAATTCTCTTGAAGGTGTAAACAAGTGCATTAAAGGAGAACGAGCAAGCGATAGAATAGTTAAGCGACAAAGGTATGTGAGGCTAATCCCTTCCTTCTAAGGCATGAGTCCTATGGCATGAATTTCCTCTTTTATTACGAATGTTCTATCTTCAAGAAGGCTACGAGCCATTGTTCACGAATAGCCATACGAGATAAGAGATATGCTACGATTACGATTATGATAATGATAAGCTTAAGTCTGGAGATGCTATAGCCTATGATATGATGTTCCAATTAAGCTGATGAAGCTATACGTACCCCATTGGTGCTGATCATTGTATACACTCACCTTATGCTTGTTCCTTCAAGGTGAGGCAGAGTGTTTACGAATGTTCCGTAAAGAAGTTGGGGGTTCACGACCTTACGTCACCCCGACACGACTATACTTACTTCTAAGTTCTAATGTATGAATTGATGATATAAGTATAATGATAATGAATTGTGATAGATGCCATGACGTGTTTATAAAACGAACGATAGTGATGAATCTATGATGAGGTATGATGTATGATGACGATGTGATTCCACCACGCCCAGATGGCCGGGCATGTCACCACTAAGGCGGGCTGCATACGATTCCACCGTGCCTAGATGGCCGGGCATGTCACCGCTAAGGCGTGCTGCTATGATTCTACCGAGCCTAGAAGGCCGAGCATGACACCACTAGTGGGCGGTATATGACGGTTACCGGACGCGGGTTAACGACATGATGATGTATGATTGATGTGACGATACATGTATGGCATGATGATGTATATGTGATACGATAAGGCATACGCTATGATAATTTACATGATGTGCTTATGTATGATGAATGTATATGAAATGTACCTATAATTACAAGAGTACGTAGGTTGTATCTCCATCTCATGACTTATGATATTCTTATTATGCTTATTTCATTCTGCCTTACATACTCGGTACAATGTTCGTGCGACGTCCGTTTTCTTTGGACGCCGTGTTCATGCCCACGTGTAGGCAAGGAGACGGTGCCGATCTATAGGAGCTAGTAGCTCGACTTGTGAGCACCCCATTGTCGGAGGTGCCATTGATTATTCTTTTGGTACATCTATGTATATACTCGTGATCGGGCACGACGGGGTCCTGTCCCGTCCATATGTCTAGTATTCCAGTAGAGGCTCGTAGACACGCATGTGTGGGTAGTATGGCCCCATGGTCTTCATGTATATATATATATATATATATATTATTTTGATGGCCGAAGGGCTTATGTTTATAAAAGTAATTATGTTTCAAACGATGATATATTTTCATGACTTGAGCAAGTATTATAAATGAGAGCTTATGGCAATAGAATGAGTGGTGTTCGGTGGTTAGCCCCGGATACTCGTCATGGCCCGAAATTCGGGTCGTGACAGAAGTGGTATCGAGGAAGTTCGGTCCTAGGAAGTGTCTACGAGCCGTGTCTAGTAGAGTCTTGTTTATGGTGTGTTGCGCGCCACGCTAATAAACAGGAGGCTACAGGGCATTTAGGAAAAATGACCATCTTTCTTCTCATGAAATCGTGCGATAGAGTCGAGTATAAGATTTAATCCTCCCTAATGAGTATGTTGTGATTTCAAAAATACCGCCAAAAGGAAAACCTAAAGCTGCCCCGAAGGGCAAGACTGCAACAAAGAGGCGGGCGGAAAGAGAGCCGCCTATGAATGTAGATGAGGATGAATCACATAATGAGGCTCCATCTAATGCCTCCACTACTCCGCCTATTACGGAAGAGCAAGAAGGGGCTTCTGTTCCGGCTCCCATGCCTCCAGTTCCTCCACCGGCTACATCGGGTCAACAAGTGACCGAGGCTATTAATGTATTGACACAGTTGGTTGCCGCCCAGGCACAACGGCAAAACGCGGGCCCAAGTAATCATTTAGCTAGTACTAGAGACCGTGACTTCATGAGCCTAAACCCTCTGGAATTTTTTGGGTCAAAGCCGAATGAAGACTCGCAAGGCTTTATTGATGAAATATTGAGAACGTTGCGGATTATTCATGCTTGTGAAACCGAATCAGTGGAGTTAGCATCATATAGACTCCGAGATGTGGCAGTTCTATGGTACAACAATTGGATAGCGTCTAGGCAAGAAAATGCGCCTCCTTCCGTGTGGCAAGAATTTGTTGATGCTTTCATTCGTCACTATTTGCCGCCCGAGGTCCGCCGAGCTAGAGCGGATAGATTTTTGAATTTGAAGCAAGGCAACATGAGCGCCCGGGAGTATAGCCTTCAATTTAATTCCTTGGCTAAATATGCTCCTACTATGGTGGCCGATATGGGAGATCGGGTGCACAGATTTGTGAGTGGCTTAGGGCTACATTATTTAAGGATTGCTTGACGGCTTCATTGCAAGACGGGATGGACATTTCGCGCATTCAAGCCCATGCCCAAAATCTTGAGGGACAACAATCTCCGCAAAGGGGTGACCGCGATGTTGATAGAGGGCAAAGCAAAAGGGCCAGATCTATAGGCACAGGTAGTGATTATAGAGGGGGATCAAGGCAGACACACTCTAGGCACTCAGGCCAGTCAGTGACGAGTGCACCTCCCCGGTTTACAGGCAGAATATCTGATCGCTCTTTCCGTTCAGGACAGGGCCAGAGTTCGAGAGCCCCAGGTTCTCAGTTTGGGGAGAGTATAGTAAGGGGAGACCACCGGTTCCTCGATGCAGCCAGTGTAGAAAATTACACTCAGGGCCATGTCTCCAAGGCACAGATGCATGCTATATTTGTGGGCAGACAGGACACTTGATGCGAGACTGTCCTTCGAGGTATGGTAGAGGTAGGGTTCAGCCCACAGATCGGCGACGCAGATCCTCTTCAAGATGTCCTACGTGCGACTCCCCACTCCCGGCAAGAAAGCCGAGGTAGAGGTCGTGGGGAGCATCTACTTCAGGTGCTACACAGCACCGCTTATATGCTTTAGCCGGACGACAGGATCTCGAGTCCTCCCCATATGTGGTTACAGGTACATTGTCTATGTTTTCTCATGATGTGTATGCATTGATAGATCCGGGTTCCACGTTATCATATATTACTCCATATGTTGCGAATCGTATTGGGGTGAAACCCGAGCCAATTGAACCTTTTGAGGTGTCTACTCCGGTTGGTGATCCCGTGATAGCTAAACAAGTGTATAAAGATTGTATAATTATGATATGTGATCGCTAAACCAAAGCTGATTTAGTTGAACTAGAAATGCTCGATTTTGATGTGATTATGGGTATGGATTGGTTGGCCTCATGTTATGCTAATGTTGACTGCCGAATGAAATTAGTCCGATTTCAATTTCCGGTAGAGCCCGTGCTTGAATGGAAAGGTAATACGGCAACTCCAAGGGGTAGGTTTATTTCCTACCTTAAGGCAAGAAAGATGATAGCTAAGGGCTATATTTATCATTTAGTCCGAGTTCGTGATACCGAGGCAACATCGCCAACTTTCCAATCTTCGGTAGTGAATGAGTTTCCGGATGTATTTCCAGATGAACTTCCAGGCCTTCCTCCAGAAAGAGAGATTGACTTCGCCATTGATGTGTTGCCGGATACCGAGCCTATTTCTATTCCTCCTTATCGAATGGCTCCGGCAGAATTGAAAGAACTAAAGGCCCAATTGAAGGATTTGCTTGAGAAGGGGTTCATCAGACCCAGTTCATCACCGTGGGGAGCGCCAGTGTTGTTCGTGAGAAAGAAAGATGGCTCCCTACGTATGTGCATTGACTACAGGCAGCTGAATAAGGTGACGATAAAGAACAGGTATCCTCTTCCAAGAATCGATGATTTATTTGACCAACTACAAGGTGCCAAATGGTTTTCTAAAATAGATTTGAGATCGGGTTATCATCAGGTCAGGGTTAGAGAGGAAGATATTCCCAAGACAGCTTTCAGAACAAGATATGGCCACTATGAATTTCGAGTAATGTCGTTTGGGCTAACTAATGCTCCGGCAGTATTTATGAATTTAATGAATAATGTATTCAGGCCTCTCTTGGATTTGTTCGTGATAGTATTCATTGATGATATTTTAGTGTATTCTCGCACAGAATTAGAACATGCAGATCACTTGCGCATTGTTCTTGGAATTCTCCGTACTCGGGAGTTGTATGCGAAATTTTCAAAGTGCGAGTTTTGGCTAAATTCTGTGACATTCTTGGGCCATGTGATTTTAGATGATGGCATTAGAGTTGACACTCAAAAGATTGAAGCTGTGAAGACTTGGCCAAGGCCTACGACGCCTACAGAAGTTCGTAGTTTTCTGGGTTTAACAGGATATTATAGAAGATTTGTAGAGGGCTTTTCATCTATTTCAGCCCCATTGACGAAGTTAACCCAGAAATCAGCAAAATTTCAGTGGAATGACGCTTGTGAGCGTAGCTTCCAAGAATTGAAGGACAGGTTAACCTCCGCTCCAGTTTTAACGCTTCCAGAAGGGCCGGATGGCTATGTTGTGTATTGTGATGCTTCCGGTGTTGGGTTAGGATGTGTATTAATGCAGCATGGAAAAGTCATTGCTTATGCTTCGAGGCAGCTGCGAAAGCATGAAAAGAACTACCCAACTCATGATCTTGAATTGGCCGCAGTTATACATGCATTAAAAATGTGGAGACATTACTTGTATGGTGTACATGTTGATATCTACACAGATCATAAGAGTCTCCAATATATTTTCAAACAGAAGGAGTTAAAATTAAGAAGCCGACGGTGGTTAGAGTTACTGAAGGATTATGATGTGAATATCTTATACCACCCCGGAAAGGCAAATGTAGTAGCGGATGCGCTTAGTCGCCGATCTATGGGTAGCCTATGCGAAGTGCCTTTGGAGAAGAAAGAAATGATTCATGAACTCTGTCACGACCCAACCCCGTAGGCCGTGACTAGTGCCTGAGCTGGGCACTCGTACCTTCTACCAACCATAATCAACTCATAGCAAACATGCTAAGAATTTATACATACCGAAAGGCACGGTGAAGCATATACATATATACATATCATACAAATAACCTGGAATGTACAGAACGCAAACGCAACCTGTCTAAACTACCCACAACCACGTACATGTCTACAGACCTCTAAGAGTAATAACAGAATCATATGACGGGACAGGGCCCCGCCGTACCCCTGAATAAACATATATACATACACAACAGAAAAGTCTGTACCAAAGTGTGGGCTCCTGGACAAGGGAGCACTCCAACAGCAGAACAGAGGTCCTAAACTGGCGGCTCACCGAAACAGTCGTCTGTACCTGCGGGCATGAAACGCAGCTCGAAGAGTGTGGGAGTCAAGATTTGAATATGTACTGAGTATGTAAAGCATAGACTACAATAAACAGGATCATAACTGAACTGGGGTTTACAGAGCAAGTATAGTAATCAGAAAAATCGGAAGACAGAAAATCAGAATACTTGCCTTTAAATCATATATCATGTATGTCCCTGTCATATCATAATGTCATCGTATATGCATACCGTACCCGGCCCTCTAATGAGGGACTCGGTGAGTGAAATCATATAATCCTCATACATAGGCATCATGTAATCATATATATATATATATATATATATATATATATATATATACACATATATATACCGTACCCTCGCCCTCTAGTGAGGGACTCGGTGAAATATCATACGCATACCGTACCCGGCCCTAGCATGCGAGGGACTCGATCGCACCCGCCCTTTCGGGGACTCGGTGAAATATCACATACATGCCGTACCCGGCCCCAGTGAGGACTCGCGAAGTATCATATACATACCGTACCCGGCCCTCTAATGAGGGACTCTGTGAATAATGCCCAAAAGTCCGTACACGAATACATACCCGCCCCGGACTCGGGAATGATGTAACCATAACATGCACGAGCGGAGTAGTGAGAAACCATATGCATACGGCATCATCATTATCGACTCGACAGAATGATCAAACGAACTTCCATTTAAAGGCCAAACAATAGTCAAATTACGTTTCCTCTGAATGTCGCCTTTAATCATATCAATTAGGACTTTAGATGTCATAGGTACATATCCAAATCGTATGAAATAGATTACGGAAATCAAGATCATAATCGTCATTACAGACTCGATAGATAATTAAATAATAGTCTCTCGAGGGTTAGGACGATAATCGGATTAAGTTCTTTCAAAGGAACCGTTACAAACGAACATAGAGAGGTCTCGGGGCCCACGGACGAGCATCAAACCAATCCGGGCCCGCTTATGAAGATTAGGATTATTACTCGTTATGGAACCTCCTACGAACGTTTCGAGGCGATCCGAGCTCGTCTGCGAAAGTTATGGTCGTTCGTAGTTCCGGAACATTTTAAAAGCAGAAATCCTTTACACCAACAACCTTCTTATGCAATATTCAAAATTCAACCGTACAAGGGACATAGGAACCATAGCTCATTTATACCAAACATATGAATATCAAGGGACGATTAGAATCGTAATTATGCTCGGATCGTGAGACTAGAGTCACCTCGGAATCATTTCATAACCTACTTGGACCTAAGACAAGTCAAAAGAAAGGAAGGACAAGCTTTACATACCTCGTCTATTCTCGAAGCTAATCCAATCTTACGTCGCAAACTTCCCAAGATCTACAATATGCCATTAAATACCAACATTAGCTAAGGCATTTAGGAACCCGATTCCAAACGTATACCAAATTCTACGGAAAATTGGGCAGCATTTCCCTATAAATGCAACACCCCGAGAATTCAACTCGCCAAATTCATCAACAACCATACCAACAACCAAACTACAACATCAATAATCAACTCACAATGCATTCTAACATTAACAACCCTTTCTACGTAATTCATCAACATTCCATTATACTCACTTCAACTACTTACATTCGAATCAACATCAACGTTTATACATTCGATTACCAATCCAAAACCATACAAACAATATTCAAGAATACTTTAAACAATTCACACAATATTTCAACAATAAAAAAAAAATACTCCAATTCACCCGAAACCAAGCCAAACCCGAGAGCAACAACAACACTACCTTTCCTTCTTCCAAATTCATGAATTCCACCAACAATCCACACGTTAACAATATTATTATCATCAATATAAAAGTCTACATAAGGATCACATTGGCCACTAAAACAGCCCACGGCACTTTCAACTTCAATTTGATTCATTAAACTTTCATTTTCATTATAGAACTCACAACAACAACTAAAACAATATGCAACATCAATTTGTTCCTTGTCACACAACACCCATATTCGGCCAACACACCCCCATGCAAAGTTCATGGTTTTCATTCATTTTCTACATGCTACAACAACACACAAACATGCTAAATACAATCAAGCCACTACTCCTTCACCACCCACCTATACACAGCCACACACACACACACACGGCCACCGCCCAACATGCCATTTTTCATGAATTTCATTCACTTCCACATACTATAACATGCACAAATCGTTCATAACACATGAGAAAAGAGAAAACCTTAGCACTTGTCTTCTTAACTTAGCCAAACTTTATGCCTTGAACAAATTGTTGTTTTTGCTACTCCAACAAGCACTCCATGTTATTCTTCACCTTCCAATGACTTGAAATGCTTAAGGAAAATAAATTTTTGATCAAGCTTTCCAAGGTTCTTGCTTGAGGGACTATGGACGAATGGCCTCTTATTTCTCCTCTCCAAATTTTCTTGAAATTTCTAGAGATTGAAGGTGAGAATTATGATGACTTAGTCATCTTTGCCTTAATATATTGAGCTTCCATGTGGCCTTGGCCCACATCCATGTGGCCGGCCACATGCCCCTATCTTTTTTTTTTTTTTTTTTTGATTTTTCAACTTTCCAAAAATAACTTTTGACCCCCAAATTTCCTTATTATTCCATGCCAACAATTCATGCACACTTCATGTCTTAAAACAAAATCGTAATTAAAATCTCCACTTCGCCTCCCGGAATGGTCTTGTCCTTACTTATCAAGGTTGACTTGGATTATCCCGACGTACGAAATACGGGATATAACATCCTTCCCCCCTTTAGAACATTCGTATAAGGGTCTCGAGGGGGGTTTCCTTTATTGCCATGGTATGCAATCTCATCTATTGATCATATTTCTTCTTTACCTCCTTTTTAGCTTCTCAAGTCATCTCCTTTCCGTTATTATTCCGTTACATAAGAAAAGAAGGCTATGGCTTCTAGTACTCAACATTCTTGCTTTACCACGACGTAACAAGGTCCAAGACATATCTTGAGTTAGACCCCTCCTTCTCGTCGAATCTTATTACACCCTTTTTGGAACACCTAAATTCGCCCCCTAGCCAACTTATTCTGATCGTCTCGCTTAAACCATATTATACTCCACTCGTAACACTCTCTAAATCCATTACCTCGGCTTATCTCTTTGTCTTAAATTCAAGCTCTTCTATCATCCCTTCCTTTACTCACTCCTTTAATGGTTTCACTTCTTACTACCGGAGGTTTCTCTATTTTTCCCCCCTATTACTCATAGACCGCGGTTCCATCAAAGCACAACCCCATTGTTCACATCTTGGTCTCTAATTCCACACCATAGTGTTGTCCTTCACAGCGTCTCCGTAAGTTACTCGTTATCGTTCTTATTGTCGTATTCCCTTTTTAAACTCCGCCTTCTACTACCACATCATCCAAGGTCTCTACAATTCATTTTTCGGCACTATCCTAATTACTATCCTAGTTTCCACTCCCTTTTTACTGCGTTCAGATCTTACTAATTCGTCTTGGCAAGGAACCTTACCTGCGATCCGAATATCCGTACCCAATATTTTGTAGTGTTAAGTCTCTATCCGGCACTTGCATTCCTCGCATCCGCTTCCCCCCTTTAGGGGTATACTTATATCCTCACTTGACCATATTTTTTCCTTATGTCCGCGTTTTTCCAAACCTCAATTGGTCGGCATTTTTGTTCCGGCATTCGATTCCCGTGCCGTTCATCTTTTTACTTCCATCTTCCTCCCTAAATATCATTGAGTTAGTACTTCCGACTTTAACTTGTAGTAAAACAAAGATCAGCTTGCTTGAGGCATTTGTGCCACTTATTTTTCTTTTCACTTAAACTTCGTTGCCCCGTCCGATTAGTGCCTCTCAAATACCGTCACGTTGGTTGCCAAAAATGCACATATCTACCGGTATGCCTTATATGGGGTGGCACATACTCACTTGTACATACACGTAATTGCTAACGTTTCGCTCACAGAGATTCCCCAAACACTACTCAAACTCACGCTAATTCTAGCGCCGTGATGTACCTTTTTTCTCTCGCTTGGCCTAATCCGCTCCGACCTACACGGCCTTTTAAGGTTTTCGCCCTCTTTACACATTCTAGTTTCCTTAGACTACTCTAACTTCTCATTTGTTCTCCGTGTCTGACTTTGTATGATTTTCAATAAACTTCCCAAGGGGTCACCCATCCTAAAATTGCTCTCACCCTAGCACGCTTAACCTTGGACTCCGGTAGAATACGATGCTCTAACGCTAGTATAATCGCATCCACCTCATCGCACGACTGTCATCACATAATTAGAGTAAATTGAAGTCTCAACAGGTTTCCGAACGCCTTCATAACACAATTACTATTTTACCCCTTTTTCGATCCTTAATACTCATTTTTCACCTATGGGTACAACTATTTCCCATCTCAAATTCCCAGATCCTCAGTGGCAACGAACACACCCTAATCGCCATTATTGGTAAATATTGGGTTATCGGCCTTGGATTTCTAGTTGCCGCTATTAAATAACATTCATACAAGTAAATACACATATATATAAAAACATTACAATAAGGGCTCATGTATCCGTATCCGCATCGGTGCCGCCTCCAAATCCCGCTCGCTAGCCAAAGCATATAGGCGGTTCGAAGGACCGCTAGCACCGGAGCTCCGCCGCGGCCCCTACCACGGTCACGATGTCGATGCCGCATATCCCGCCCCTATAGGGCGCATACCGAAGGAGACGAACCGCCATGACCCAAAGAGGTTGGCCACACCACCCGAACCACCTCTCGTACGACACTCCCGCATAATATGGCCCGGACGGCCGCAAGAATAACAAGCATCGGTGGCAAAATGGCACTCCCCGAAACGAGGCTTACCACAACGAGAACACCGAGGCAAAGTCGTCTCGACCGGCCCGAACTCGCGCGTGTCCGTGAACTCCGAAGCCCCGGAGCCTCGTCCGACTCCCCGAATACCCGTTGTCGTCAAATCTCCTACCGGAACCGGCGGGGGTGCGCCGCGCGGCCGAGAAGAAGACCCCGCAGTGTCGGCTCCGCGGCCGCCCGCCCTCGAAACTCCCCGAATAACCGGCCTGATCTAGCCCTCTTGGCCGGCCCCTATCATACTCTCGGGGCCGGCCGACGTCCCCCGTGCCGGCTCCTCCATACCCCGAGCATATGCCCGGACCCGCGCGATATCCATCCCCGGGCCGGGCCGCCATCGCCAAACGCCTATCAATCAAATACTCATCCAATCCCATCACATACTGATGTACCCTGTCGTCCATATTAGCCACAATGGTAGGCGCATATCTAGCCAAAGAATTAAACTCGAGGCTATATTCCCGAACGCTCCTGCCGTTCTCCTTCAAATGTAAAATCTATGAACTCGAGCTCGCCTCGTCTCCGGTGGTAGAAAGTGGCCAAGAAAGGCCTCCACAAACTTGTCCCATACCGCTGGAGGAGCATCCACCCCCTCGATAACTCCCAGGACTCGTACCAGTTAGCAGCTACATCATACAATCGATACGACGCAAACTCGACAGACTCAGTCTCGGAAGACTTAAACAACCGCAGCGCACGCTGCATCTGTCTGATGAACTCCTGGGGGTCCTCCTCGGGCTTTGACCCGAAAAACTCTGGCGGATTACAGGTCAAGAAATAGCGGGCCCTCTGACTGTCACGTCTGTCTACATAATCACCCCCTAAACCATACCTGCGGGCCTGCCCCGCCACAATCCTGGTCAACAGCTGGACCGCATCTCGCATGGCCCTATCCTCCGCCCCTACCTGGGGAGCTGGAGGCTCGGGTGCTGGGGGTGGGGCCGCCCCCATCCCGGGCACCGCCGCTCGCTCCAAATGCCCCTGGCGATGGTGACGGGTGGCGAACCGACCAACGGGGGTACAACCTCCGGCCTACGCTGGGCACGGCCCTAGTAGTCATCCGGGCCCGGCTAGTCTCCCCCGTCGCCGCGGACTTGCCCTTCCGGGCAAACTGCCGCCTTTCTTGAGGCATCGCCGAAAACATAACAATTCATTAGACGGGGATCATCCCGATAACACGGCTCTATCGCACGATCTAAGATCGAAAGAATGGTAATATCCTAAATGTCTCGTAGCCTCCGTTTATAGATGTGGTGCACAACACACCGATAAATGTGACTCTACTAGACACGGTCTGTAGACATTCCGAGGACGAACCGCTCTGATACCACTTTTGTCACGACCCAACCCCGTAGGCCGTGACTAGTGCCCGAGCTGGGCACTCGTACCTTCTACCAACCATAATCAACTCATAGCAAACATGCTAAGAATTTATACATACCGAAAGGCACGGTGAAGCATATACATATATACATATCATACAAATAACCCGGAATGTACAGAACGCAAACGCAACTGTCTATACTACCCACAACCCACAGACATGTCTACAGACCTCTAAGAGTAATAACAGAATCATATGACGGGACAGGGCCCCGCCGTACCCCTGAATAAACATATATATACATAACAGAAAAGTCTGTACCAAAATGTGGGCTCCTGGACAAGGGAGCACTCCAACAGCAGAATAGAGGTCCTGGGCGGCGGCTCACCGAAACGGTCGTGCCGTACTCGCGGCATGAAACGCACCCCCGAAGAAGGGGGGTCGGACGGAATATGTACCGAGTATGTAAAGCATGGAATACAATAAATGGGATCATAACTGGGCGGGGTTTACAGAGCAAGTATAGTAATCGAAAAATCGGAAGACGTAAAATCGAATACTTGCCTTTAAATCATATATCATGTATGTCCGTGTCATATCATAATGTCATCATATATGCATACGTACCCGGCCCTCTAACTGAGGGACTCGGGGAGTGAAGTCATATAATCATCATACATAGCCATCATGTAATCATATATATATATATATATATATATACCGTACTCGGCCCTCTAGTGAGGGACTCGGTGAAATGTCATATGCATACCGTACCCGGCCCTATATGAGGGACTCGGTCGTACCCGGCCCTTTCGGGACTCGGTGAAATATCACATACATGCCGTACCCGGCCCTCTAGTGAGGGACTCGGTGAAATATCATATACATACCGTACTCGGCCCTCTAATGAGGGACTCGGTGAATAATGCCCAAAAGTCTGTGCACGAATACATACCCGGCCCGGGACTCGGTGAATGATGTAACCATGGCATGCACGAGCGGAGTAGTGAGAAACCATATGCATACAGATCATCATTATCGACTCGACAGAATGATCAAACGAACTTTCATTTAAAGGCCAAACAATAGTCAAATTACGTTTCCTCTGAATGTCGCTCGGAATCATATCAATTAGGACTTTAGATGTCATAGGTACATATCCAAATCGTATGAAGTAGATTACGGAAATCAAGATCATAATCGTCGTTACAGACTCGATAGATAATTAAATAATAGTCGCTCGAGGGTTAGGACGATAATCGTATTAAGTTCTTTCAAAGGAACCGTTATAAACGAACATAGAAGGTCTCGGGGCCCACGGACGAGCATCAAACCAATCCGGGCCCGCTTATGAAGATTAGGATTATTACTCGTTATGGAACCTCCTACGAACGTTTCGAGGCGATCCGAGCTCGTCTGCGAAAGTTACGGTCGTTCGTAGTTACGGAACATTTTTAAAAGCAGAAATCCTTTACACAAACAATCTTCTTATGCAATATTCAAAAATCCAACCGTACAAGGGGCATAGGAACCATAGCTCATCTATATCAAACATATGAATATCAAGGGACGGTTAAGAATCGTAATTATGCTCGGATCGTGAGAATAGAGTCACCTCGGAATCATTTCATAACCTACTTGGATCTAAGACATGCCAAAAGAAAGGAAAGACAAGCTTTACATACCTCGTCTATTCTCGAAGCTAATCCAATCTTACGTCGCAAACTTCCCAAGATCTACAATATGCCATTAAATACCAACATTAGCTAAGGCATTTAGGAACCCGATTCCAAACGTATACCAAATTCTACAGAAAATTGGGCAGCATTTCCCCTATAAATGCAACACCCCGAGAATTCAACTCGGCCAAATTCATCAACAACCATACCAACAACCAAACTACAACATCAATAATCAACTCACAATGCATTCTAACATTAACAACTCTTTTCTACGTAATTCATCAACATTCCATTATACTCACTTCAACTACTTACATTCAAATCAACATCAACGTTTATACATTCGATTACCAATCCAAAACCATACAAACAATATTCAAGAATACTTTAAACAATTCACACAATATTTCAACAATAAAAAAAAAATACTCCAATTCACCCGAAACCAAGCCAAACCCGAGAGCAACAACAACAATACCTTTCCTTCTTCCAAATTCATGAATTACCAACAATCCACACGTTAACAATATTATTATCATAAATATAAAAGTCTACATTAAGGATCACATTAGCTTCTAAAAACAGCCCACAACAATGTCAACTTCAAATTGATTCATTAAACTTTCATTTTCATTATAGAATCCACAACAACAACTAAAACACACAATAACATCAATTTGTTTAGCCATACAAAACACCCATACGGCACAACACTCCTCCATGCAACTTTCATGGTTTTCATTCATTTTCTACACACTACAACAACACACAAACATGCTAAATACAATTAATCCATTACTCCTACTACCACACACCCACACGGCCACACACACACACACACGGCCACCCCCCAACATGCATTTTTCATGAATTTCATTCATTTCCACATACTATACACATGCACAAATCATTCATAACACAAGAGAAAGAAGATTAATCTTACCTTAGCACTTGTCTTCTCAACTTAGCCAAACTTTATGCCTTGAATAATTGTTGTTTTTGCTACTCCAACAAACACTCCATGTTATTTAGCACCTTCAATGAGTTGAAATGCTAGAAAAATAATTTTTTGATCAATCTTTCTTGACCTTGAAATTTTGAGGGCTATGGCCGAATGGCCCTTATTTTCCTCTCCAATTTTCTTGATTTTTCTAGAGATGAAGGTGAGAATTATGATGACTAAGTCATCTTTTTTAATTATATTAACCTCCATGTGGCCATGGCCCACATCCATGTGGCCGGCCACATGCCCCTATTTTTTTTTTTTTTTTTTGATTTTTCAACTTTCCAAAAATAACTTTTTTGACCCCAAATTTCCTTAATATTTCCATGCCATACAATCATGCACACTTCATGTCTTAAAACACAATTGTGGTTAAAATCTACTTCTTACCCGGAATAGTCTTGTCCTTACTTATCGAGGTTGGCTCGGATTATCCCGACGTACGAAATACGGGATATAACATCCTTCCCCCCTTTAGAACATTCGTCCTCGAATGTTCAACTAATCTTATAAAGTCGTATAAGGGTCTCGAGGGGGGGGGGTTCCCTTTATCGCCATGGTATGCAATCTCATCTATTGATCACATTTCTTCTTTACCTCCTTTTTAGCTTCTCAAGTCATCTCCTTTCCGTCATTATTCCGTTACAATACTTTAAGAAGGCCATGTCTTTAGTACTCAACATTCTTACCTTACAACGACGTAACAAGGTCCAAGACATATCTTGAGTTAGACTCCTCCTCCTCGTCGAATCTTATTACGCCTTTCGTGGAACACATAAGTTCGCCTCTCCTAGCCAACTTATTCTGATCGTCTCGCTTAAACCATATTATACTCCACTCGCAACACTCTCCAAATCCATTACCTCGGCTTATCTCTTTGCCTCAAATTCGGACTCTTCTATCATCCCTTCCTTTACTCACTCCTTTCATGGTTTCACTTCCTACTACCGGAGGTTTCTTTATTTTTTTCTCTCTTACTACCCATAGGTCGCCGCGTCATTAGCGAACGACCCTATTAATCACCTCTTGGTCTCTAATTCAACACCGTAGTATTACCTTTCACAGCGTCTCCGTAAGTTACTTATTATCGTTCTCTGGTCGTATTCCCTTTTTAGTCTTCACTTCTACTAACCACATCATTCAAGGATCTCTACAATTAATTTCTTCGGCACTATCCTAATTACTATCCTAGTTTCCACTCCTTTTTCCCGGCTTTTGGATCTTACTGAATTTGTCTTCGATAAGGAACCTTACCGCGATCCGAATATCCGTATCAATATTTTGTAGTGTTAATTGTCTCTATCCGGCACTTGCATTCCTCGCATCCGCTTCCCCCCTTTAGGGGTATACTTATATCCTCACTTGACCATATTTTTGCCTTATGTCCGCGTTTTTCCAAACCTCAATTGGTCGGCATTTTTGTTCCGGCATTCTGATTCCCGTGCCGTTCATCTTTTTACTTCCATCTTCCTCCCTAAATTTCATTGAGTTAGTACTTCCCGACTTTAACTTGTAGTAAAACAGCATCAGTTTGCTTGAGGCATTTGTGCCACTTATTTTTCTTTTCACCTGAACTTCGTTGCCCTGTCCGATTAGTGCCTCTCAAATACCGTCGCGTCGGTTGCCAAAAATGCACATATCTACCGGTATGGCCTTATACGGGGTAGCACATACTCACTTGTACATACACGTAATTGCTAACGTTTCGCTCACAGGAGATTCCCCAAACACTACTCAAACTCACCCTAATTCTAGCGTCGTGATGTACCTTCTTTTCCCGTACCGGTCTAATCCGCTCCGGCCTACACGGCCTTTTAAGGTTTTCGCCCTCTCTACACATTCTAGTTTCCTTAGACTACTCTAACTTCTCATTGGGTTCACCTGTGTCTGACTTTGTATGATTTTCAATAAACTTCCCAGGGGGTCACCCATCCTAAAATTGCTCTCACCCTAGCACGCTTAACCTTGGAACTCCGGTGGAATACGATGCTCTAACGCTAGTATAATCGCGTCCACCTCATCGCATGACTGTCATCACATAATTTAGAGTAAATTGAAGTCTCAACAGGTTTCCGAACGCCCTCATAACACAATTACTATTTTACCCCTTTTTCGATCCTTAATACTCATTTTTCACCTATGGGTACAACTATTTCCTGTCTCAAATTCCTAGATCCTCAGTGGCAACGAACACACCCTAATCGCCATTATTGGTAAATATTGGGTTATCGGCCTTTGGATTTCTAGTTGCCGCTATTAAATAACATTCATACAGTAAATACACATACATAAAAACATTACAATAGGGCTCATGTACCTGTATCCGCATCCGGTGCCGCCTCCAAATCCTGTCTGCTACCCAAAGCATATAGGCGGTTCGAAGGACCGCTAGCGCTGAAAGCTCCGCCGCGGCCCCTACCACGGCCTGCTGATGCCGGCATATCCTGCCCCCATAGGCGCATGGGCTACCGAAGGAGATGAACCGCCGACCGACCCGAGGGCCGGGCCGCACCACCCACCTCCGTACGGACACTCCCGCATAATATGGCCCGGACGGCCGCAAGAATAACAAGCATCGTGGCAAAATGGCATTCCCCGAAATGAGGCTTACCACAACGAGAACACCGAGGCAAAGGTGGCCTCGACTGGCCCGAACTCCGGCGCGTCTGTGAACCTGAAGCCCTGGAGCTCTGTCCGACTCCTGAATACCCGGTGCTGTCAAATCTCCTACCCGGGAACCGCGGGGGTGCGCTCTGCGCGGGCTGAGAAGAAGACCCAGTGTACTGTCGCGGCCGCCCGCCTCGGAACTCCCTCGAATAACCGGCTGATCTAGCCCTCTTGGGCTGGCCCCTATCATACTCCCTGTCGGGCTGACGTCCCCTGTGCCGGTCCTCCATACCCTGAGCATATGCCTGGACCCGTGCGATATCCATCCCTGGCTGGGCCGCCATCGCCAAACAGCTATCAATCAAATACTCATCCAATCCCATCACATACTGATGTACCCTGTCGGCCATATTAGCCACAATGGTAGGCGTATATCTAGCCAAAGAATTAAACTCAAGGCTATATTCCCGAACGCTCCTGCCGTTCTGCTTCAAATGTATAAATCTATGAACTCGGGCTCACCTCGTCTCCGGCGGTAGAAAGTGGCCAAGAAAGGCCTCCACAAACTCGTCCCATACCGCTGGAGGAGCATCCACGCCCCTCGATAACTCCCAGGACTCGTACCAGTTAGCAGCTACATCATACAACCGGTACGACGCAAACTCGACAGACTCAGTCTCGGAAGCCTTAATCAACCGCAACGTACGCGGCATCTGTCTGATAAACTCCTGAGGGTCCTCCTCTGGCTTTGACCCGAAAAACTCTGGCGGATTACAGGTCAAGAAATAGCGAGCCCTCTGACTGTCGCGTCTGTCTATATAATCACCCCCTAAACCGTACTCGCGAGCACCGCCCCGCCACAATCCTAGTCAACAACCGGACCGCGTCTCGCATGGTCCTATCCTCCGCCCCTACCGGGGAGCCGGAGGCTCGGCCGGGGGCGGGCCGCCCCCGTCCGTCACTGCTGCCGGCTGCTCTATGCCCCTCTGATGGTGACGGGGTGGCAGAACTGACCGACAAGGGTACAACCTCCGGCTCCGGCTGGGCACGGGCCCTAGTAGTCATCCGGGCCCGGCTAGTCTCTCCCGTCGCTGTGGACTTGCCCTTCTGGGCAGCTGTCGCCTTTCCCGGAGGCATCGCTGAAAACATAACAATTCATTAAAAGGGGATCATCCTGATAACACAGCTCTATCGCACGATCTAAGATCAGAAAGAAGGGTAATATCCTAAATGTCCTGTAGCCTCCTGTTTATAGATGTGGTGCACAACACACCGATAAACAGGACTCTACTAGACACGGTGCGTAGACATTCCGAGGACGAACCGCTCTGATACCACTTTTGTCACGACCCAACCCCGTAGGCCGTGACTAGTGCCCGAGCTGGGCACTCGTACCTTCTACCAACCATAATCAACTCATAGCAAACATGCTAAGAATTTATACATACCGAAAGGCACGGTGAAGCATATACATATATACATATCATACAAATAACCTGGAATGTACAGAACGCAAACGCAACTGTCTATACTACCCACAACCCACGTACATGTCTACAGACCTCTAAGAGTAATAACGAGAATCATATGATGGGGGGGGGGGGGCCCCGCCGTACCCCCGAATAAACATATATACATACACAATAGTAAAAGTCCGTACCAAAGTGTGGGCTCTGGACAAGGGAGCACTCCAAACAGCAGAATGGATGTCCTAAACTAGCGCTCACCGAACAGTCGTCGTACTGCGGGCATGAAACGCGGCCCAATACGGAATATGTCTTGAGTATGTAAAGCATAGAATACAATAAACGGGATCATAACGAAGCGGGGGTTTTACGGAGCAAGTATAGTAATCAGAAAAATCGGAAGACAGAAAATCAGAATACTTGCCTTTAAATCATATATCATGTATGTCCCTGTCATATCATAATGTCATCGTACATGCATACCGTACCCGGCCCTCTAATGAGGGACTCGGTGAGTGAAATCATATAATCCTCATACATAGCCATCATGTATATATATATATATATATATATATATATATATATATATATATATATATATATATATATATATATATATATATATATACACATATATATATACCGGCCTCTAGTGAGGGACTCGGTGAAATGTCATATGCATGCCGTACCCGGCCCTATATGAGGGACTCGATACTCGGCCCTTTCGGGACTCGATGAAATATCACATACATGCCGTACCCGGCCCTCTAGTGAGGGACTCGGTGAAGTATCATATACATACCGTACCCGCCCTCTAATTAGGGACTCGGTGAATAATTCCCAAAAGTACGTGCACGAATACATACCCGGCCGGGACTCGGTGAATGATGTAACCATAACATGCATATAGTGAGAAACCATATGCATACAGATCATCATTATCGACTCGACAGAATGATCAAACGAACTTCCATTTAAAGGCCAAACAATAGTCAAATTATATTTCCTCTGAATGTCGCCCGGAATCATATCAATTAGGACTTTAGATGTCATAGGTACATATCCAAATCGTATGAAATAGATTACGGAAATCAAGATCATAATCGTCGTTACAGACTCGATATATTATTAAACAATAGTAACTCGAGGGTTAGGACGATAATCGGATTAAGTTCTTTCAAAGGAACCGTTACAAACGAACTGCTCTAATATCACTTTTGTCACGACCCAACCCCGTAGGCCGTGACTAGTGCCCGAGCTGGGCACTCGTACCTTCTACCAACTATAATCAACTCATAGCAAACATGCTAAGAATTTATACATACCGAAAGGCACATATACATATATACATATCATACAAATAACCGGAATATATATATATAAGAGAAATAACGAGTAATCATATGACGGGACGGGGCCCCGCCGTACCCCCCGAATAAACATATATACATACACGTAAAAGTCGTACCAAAGTGTGGGCTCCCGGACAAGGGAGCTCTCAACAACGGAACGAAGTCCTAAACTGGCGGCTCACCGAAACGATCGTCTATACCTGCGGGCATGAAACGCAGCCCCCGAAGAAAGGGGGTCAGTACGGAATATGTACTGAGTATGTAAAGCATAGAATACAATAAACGGGATCATAATCATCGGGGTTTACGAGACAAGTATAGTAATCGAAAAATCGGAAGACGAGAAAATCGAATACTTGCCTTTAAATCATATATCATATGTCCGTCATATCATAATGTCATCGTACATGCATACCGTACCCGGCCCTCTAATGAGGGACTCGGTGAGTGAAATCATATAATCCTCATACATAGCCATCATGTAATCATATATATATATATATACATATATATACCGTACCCGGCCCTCTAGTGAGGGACTCGGTGAAATGTCATATGCATACCGTACCCGGCCCTATATGAGGGACTCGGTCGTACTCGGCCCTTTCGGGACTCGGTGAAATATCACATACATGCCGTACCCGGCCCTCTAGTGAGGGACTCGGTGAAGTATCATATACATACCGTACCCGGCCCTCTAATGAGGGACTCGGTGAATAATGCCCAAAAGTCTGTGCACGAATACATACCCGCCGGGACTCGGTGAATGATGTAACCATAACATGCACGAGCGGAGTAGTGAGAAACCATATGCATAAGATCATCATTATCGACTCGACAGAATGATCAAACGAACTTCCATTTAAAGGCCAAACAATAGTCAAATTACGTTTCCTCTGAATGTCGCCCGGAATCATATCAATTAGGACTTTAGATGTCATAGGTACATATCCAAATCGTATGAAATAGATTACGGAAATCAAGATCATAATCGTCATTACAGACTCGATAGATACTTAAATAATAGTCGCTCGAGGGTTAGGACGATAATCGGATTAAGTTCTTTCAAAGGAACCGTTACAAACGAACATAGAGAGGTCTCGGGGCCCACGGACGAGCATCAAACCAATCCGGGCCCGCTTATGAAGATTAGGATTATTACTCGTTATGGAACCTCCTACGAACGTCTCGAGGCGATCCGAGCTCGTCTCGCGAAAGTTATGGTCGTTCGTAGTTACGGAACATTTTTTAAAAGTAAATCCTTTACACCAACAACCTTCTTATGCAATATTCAAAATTCAACCGTACAAGGGACATAGGAACCATAGCTCATTTATACCAAACATATGAATATCAAGGGACGATTAAGAATCGTAATTATGCTCGGATCGTGAGACTAGAGTCACCTCGGAATCATTTCATAACCTACTTGGACCTAAGACATGCCAAAAGAAAGGAAGGACAAGCTTTACATACCTCGTCTATTCTCGAAGCTAATCCAATCTTACGTCGCAAACTTCCCAAGATCTACAATATGCCATTAAATACCAACATTAGCTAAGGCATTTAGGAACCCGATTCCAAACGTATACCAAATTCTACAGAAAATTGGGCAGCATTTCCCCTATAAATGCAACACCCCGAGAATTCAACTCGGCCAAATTCATCAACAACCATACCAACAACCAAACTACAACATCAATAATCAACTCACAATGCATTCTAACATTAACAACTCTTTTCTACGTAATTCATCAACATTCCATTATACTCACTTCAACTACTTACATTCGAATCAACATCAACGTTTATACATTCGATTACCAATCCAAAACCATACAAACAATATTCAAGAATACTTTAAACAATTCACACAATATTTCAACAATCCAAAAAAAATACTCCAATTCACCCGAAACCAAGCCAAACCCGAGAGCAACAACAACACTACCTTTCCTTCTTCCAAATTAATGAATTCCACCAACAATCCACACACTAACAATATTATTATCATCAATATAAAAGTCTACATAAGGATCACATTGGCCACTAAAACAGCCCACGGCACTTTCAACTTCAATTTGATTCATTAAACTTTCATTTTCATTATAGAACTCACAACAACAACTAAAACAATATGCAACATCAATTTGTTCCTTGTCACACAACACCCATATTTGGCCAACACACCCCCATGCAAAGTTCATGGTTTTCATTCATTTTCTGCATGCTACAACAACACACAAACATGCTAAATACAATCAAGCCACTACTCCTTCACCATACACGACCACACACACACACACGGCCACCCCCCAACATGCCATTTTTCATGAATTTCATTCACTTCCACATACTATACCATGCACAAATCATTCATAACACATGAGAAAACCTTAGTACTTGTCTTCTTAACTTAGCCAAACTTTATGCCTTGAACAAATTGTTGTTTTTGCTACTCCAACAAGCACTCCATGTTATTCTTCACCTTCCAATGACTTGAAATGCTTAAGGAAAATAATTTTTTGATCAAACTCTCCAAGGTTCTTGCTTGAGGGACTATGGCCGAATGGCCTCTTATTTCTCCTCTCCAAATTTTCTTGAAATTTCTAGAGATTGAAGGTGAGAATTATGATGACTTAGTCATCTTTGCCTTAATATATTGAGCTTTCATGTGGCCTTGGCCCACATCCATGTGGCCGGCCACATGCCCCTATCTTTTTTTTTTTTTTTTTGATTTTTCAACTTTCCAAAAATAACTTTTGACCCCCAAATTTCCTTAATATTCCATGCCAACAATTCATGCACACTTCATGTCTTAAAACAAAATCGTAATTAAAATCTCCACTTCGCCTCCCGGAATGGTCTTGTCCTTACTTATCAAGGTTGACTCGGATTATCCCGACGTATGAAATACGGGATATAACAAACTCCATCAACTAGCTAACCTTGGTGTATGCATAATTGATTCAGGCGAGGCTAGAGTTAGTGTTAACGATCCCATAGTTTCGTCCTTGGATGCAGAAATAAAAGAGCGCCAATACGAGGATCCCAAATTGAAGTATTATAAAGGTGTGAAGTTTCCAAAACAAAAGTCACTATTTGAAGTCTCAGTAGATGGGGTTCTCAGGTACCAAAACAAGTTATGTGTTCCGGATGTGGCTGAACTACGCCGCCAAATTCTAGAAGAGGCCCATTATTCTCGGTATTCTATTCATCCAGGAGCGACAAAGATGTATCATGATCTTAGATTGATGTATTGGTGGGATGGCATGAAAAGAGACATAGCAGAATTTGTAGCTCAATGTCCGAGTTGCCAACAAGTAAAGGTAGAACATCAAAAAGTTGGGGAGGATTATTGCAAGTAATGGAGATTCCTACGTGGAAATGGGAAGTGATTAACATGGATTTTATTGCAGGATTGCCCCGCTCTCGAGGCAAGTATGATTCTATATGGGTGATTGTGGATAGATTGACAAAAGCAGCTCATTTTCTCCCAGTCAGAACCACCTACTCAGCTGAAGGTTATGCAAGGTTATATCTTAAGAAAATTGTGAGACTTCACGGTATTCCAACATCTATCATCACAGACAGAGGAGCACAGTTCACAGCTAAGTTCTGGAAATCCTTTCAGGAGGGTCTAGGTACTCAAGTAAGGCTCAGCACGGCATTTCATCCGCAAACTGATGGACAAGCCGAGCGTACTATACAGACCTTGGAGGATATGCTACGAGCATGTGTACTAGATTTTGGTGGTAGTTGGGATGACCACTTACCCCTAATCGAGTTCGCATACAACAATAGCTACCATTCCAGTATCCAAATGGCTCCGTATGAAGCTTTATATGGAAGGAAATGTAGATCTCCAATTGAATGGTTTGATGTCGAAGAAGTACAGCTAATAGGCCCCGAGTTGATTCAACAAGCGGTAGAAAAAGTCAAGGTGATCCGAGATCGATTATTGACAGCCCAAAGTCGTCAAAAATCTTATGCGGACAACCGCCGACGAGATTTAGAATTTCAAGTTAATGATTGGGTGTTCTTAAAAGTATCACCGACGAAAGGGGTGATGAGATTCGGTAAGAAAGGAAAGTTAAGTCCTCGATACATTGGACCCTACAAAATCATCCGCAAAGTGGGTCAAGTAGCTTACGAATTGGATTTGCCTTCAGAGCTTGAATTAGTCCATCCAGTATTTCATGTCTCAATGCTCCGCAAATGTGTGGGAGATCCTACAAAGATTGTGCCAATAGATGATGTTCAGATCACAGAAAAGTTAGCTTATGAAGAAGTGCCTATTGCCATACTAGATAGGCAAGTACGAAGACTTCGGAATAAGGAAATAGCTTCAGTTAAAGTCCTATGGCGAAATAACAATCGGGAAGAGATGACTTGGGAAGCGGAAGAGAAGATGAAATCCACATATCCACATTTATTTCAGCCCCTGGAAGAGACCTATAATGAGACGTCGAAATGATAAGGTATGTATGTTTTTCTTTTATACGTATGGGTCGTGTGAGGCCAGTTAATATTGCTATTGTGTTGTGGCCCTGTGAGGCAATGATATTATGGGTTGTTGTGACAGGATGGTAGTGCCATATTATAGGGGAAACTCTGGTGAAATTTTTCCAGAATCCCCGACGGCTTAACATTCGAGGACGAATGTTCCAAAAGGGGGGAAGAATGTTACACCTCGAAAAATTTCCCTCCGCGTATAGTGAATACACTCACGAAAGGCACGATGAATACGAGGTTTGGAATAAGCGAGAGATAGTAATTGATGGTCCTAATTAAGATTTCCAAAGACATTCGAGTTAAGGAAAGAAAGTTGTTAAGAGAAGCAAGTCATATGTTGGGTATCGGATAAGAATTTCGAGCATCGAGTTAATGATGTCCTAATGACACATTGAGGAAGAGTTATAATGTCCCTTAGAATGGTAATGAAGTGTTGAACAAGTGTTAAGAAGGTTCCATAAGGATCGGAGATCAAACGAGTCGACGAAGCAACTTTCGAAAAACTGGGCAAACATACGGCCAGACATACTGGCCGTATAAAATCTACGGACCGTATGTCCAGCCGTAGATCCAGCCTGAATGTCATGTTCCACAGACCAAATATACGGTTCAACATACGGTCAGAGAGTAGAAATTATACGGACCGTATGTTGGTCCGTATGTCTTAAACTGGGGACTGAACTTGATTTTATATAAGGACCTCTCTCTCATTTCATTTTATTTTATCTTCCACCTCTACACTCCAAGAAACCTCTAGAACCATTCCATATATTTCATCCATAAGAAAACAAGAGAAATCAAGGATCAACAACAAGAAAGCAAGTGAATTAAGTGAAGGAAACCTATTAAAAGTCATACAAATCAAGAAAACCCAAGAGAGATGAAATAGGGTTTTTGTGCAAAGAGTGTATCATCAATCAAGGCCTATTCCTCCTTCATCTAAGGTGAGTTCATGACCTTTTCATGTTATTTGAAGTATTTATAAGTTGAAACACATAGATTGTGAAGGAGTATAGGAAATAGGTCACAAATATGAAGATAGTGTCATTATTGAATAGTAGTTGAGTTGAGTCATGGAAATGGTTATGTTGATGATATAAATACGTTATAAATGATATTTAGAACATGAAATAAGCATTGGATACGAAAGAATGCGATAGTGAACTTTGGCCATAATTATGAAGAATTGAAGTAAAGTTATGAAATGCGAATCATGTGAATGGATGACGATTGTTGTTAGTGATATTGTGATGGTTGTTATGAATGTTGGGAGTTGATATGGAATATGGAGGAAAGTAGTATAAACAAAGGAAATGCTGCCCAAATTTCTATAGCTTTAGTAAGTATGTTTTCATGATGATATAGCTAATGTCGATACGAATTCTCTTGAAGGTGTAAACAAGTGCATTAAAGGAGAACGAGCAAGCGATAGAATAGTTAAGCGACAAAGTTATGTGAGGCTAATCCCTTCATTCTAAGGCATGAGTCCTATGGCATGAATTTCCTCTTTTATTACGAATGTTCTATCTTCAAGAAGGCTACGATCCATTGTTCACGAATAGCCATACGAGATAAGAGATATGCTACGATTACGATTATGATAATGATAAGCTTAAGTCTGGAGATGCTATAGCCTATGATATGATGTTCCAATTAAGCTGATGAAGCTATACGTAGCCCATTGGTGCTGATCATTGTATACACTCACCTTATGCTTGTTCCTTCAAGGTGAGGCAGAGTGTTTACGAATGTTCCGTAAAGAAGTCGGGGGTTCACGACCTTATGTCACCCCGACACGACTATACTTACTTCTAAGTTCTAATGTATGAATTGATGATATAAGTATAATGATAATGAATTGTGATAAATGCCATGACGTGTTTATAAAACGAACGATAGTGATGAATCTATGATGAGGTATGATGTATGATGACGATGTGATTCCACCACGCCCAGATGGCCGGGCATGTCACCACTAAGGCGGCCGAGCATATGATTCCACCGTGCCTAGATGGCCGGGCATGTCACCGCTAAGGCGTGCTGCTATGATTCTACCGAGCCTAGAAGGCCGAGCATGACACCACTAGTGGGCGGTATATGACGGTTACCCGGACGCGGGTTAGCGACATGATGATGTATGATTGATGTGACGATACATGTATGGCATGATGATGTATATGTGATACGATAAGGCATACGCTATGATAATTTACATGATGTGCTTATGTATGATGAATGTATATGAAATGTACCTATATTTACAAGAGTACGTAGGTTGTATCTCCATCTCATGACTTATGATATTCTTATTATGCTTATTTCATTCCTGCCTTACATACTCAGTACAATGTTCGTACTGACGTCCGTTTTCTTTGGACGCTGTGTTCATGCCCACAGGTAGGCAAGGAGACGGTGCCGATCTATAGGAGCTAGTAGCTGACTTGTGAGCACCCCATTGTCCGGAGGTGCCATTGATTATTCTTTTGGTACATCTATGTATATATCGTGATCGGGCACGACGGGGTCCTGTCCCGTCCATATGTCTAGTATTCCAGTAGAGGCTCGTAGACACGCATGTGTGGGTAGTATGGCCCCATGGTCTTCATTTATATGCATGTATATATATATATATATTATTTTGATGGCCGAAGGGCTTATGTTTATAAAAGTAATTATGTTTCAAACGATGATATATTTTCATGACTTGAGCAAGTATTATAAATGAGAGCTTATGGCAACGGAATGAGTGATGTTCGGTGGTTAGCCCCGGATACCCGTCATGGCCAGAAATTCGGGTCGTGACACACAACCCATGGGGGACCCGCGAAGTCCATGTACCAGTCACTCTGTACACAGCCCAGAGATGACATATCCAACCAATACGCCTCATATCGCCTCATTCCGCACACGACATAGAGATGACCTGATATACAATAAGTCTCAAAATAGTACCGGTCACTCCGTACACAGCCTAGAGATGACTCGTATCAAATGTGTCTCAATGCATCTGTATTTCCTTCTCACTTTCCATCCTCAGTACCATAACAAGGCAATATCAATGTATCATGGAAATGAGTATGAATACGATGCAATGTAATATCAGTGCAATGTAATATCAAATAACAAATTCAATCCCAAACAGTGCCACACATGACACACAAGTAGTATCAATAATAAGGCTACACAATAAGCCATAATGGAATCACAATTCTCATCTCAATATCAAATAAAAGTAAGGTACCGCAATATCATAATCATGATATGTCACTAGTCACCAATACCCAATGTCTCAACGTGGCAATCGAGCCTGTAAGTAAATAGAACAAGATAGGTCAACAACGAAACGGGGTGGCTAGCCCCCAAATCATTCAACAAGGCCCAACCTAAGGCAATATCTAACCCAACTTCATACCCGAAGGTTTACATGCATTTTCCAACAATATCATGTAAACATACGCTTCGTTAATCGAAGTCTCACCATAAGATAAACCGTAACCTACCTGAAAAGCCGAACAACAAATCTCATACAGTCAAACCTTAGTCTTTACCTTTCTCTGTGCCTCGATATAATTAAAGTCTAGTACTATCCGGATTAGAAAATTAGAATCAAGAAGAATCATTATTCAAACCTTACTTCTATTCAAGACCCAAATCTCAACCTATAGAATGGGGTTTATTAACTAAAAAGATGAAATTAGGAATCTATAGGTTTCAACATAAAATTAATAGTCTAGGTGATTAATTCCCATAAAAAATATACTAGGAGAACTCATGAATTACTCAAATTCAAATTCTAGGCAAAACCCCCAATTTTGGGTATAAACCCTAACTCCAAATTCCATAAATTAGCCACTAATTAGGAAGAAATTATGCAATAATAGTTTATAATCATCAATTCCATGCTTAATGAAGCTAACCCAATCAATAATTCTAGGTTTTATAGTCTAAAAAAAAGAACCCATAAATTCCTCTTTTAATCCTTCAATTCTTAATGAAACTAGCACGATATAGAGATTTCCTATGATGATTAATGGGATATGGAATAGCAATGGAGATGGAAGGACTTACCACAATAATTTTCCCCCAAGAAATGTCTTGAAATGCTCCCAATAGCTCTATTTTCGGAGTGTTATTGAATGAAAGAGTTAGGGCTTTTAACACACATTTAATGAATCGAATCGCCGTCACCGCTCCCGCGCTCACTGATTGTTAGCCACGGCGGTCCCGCTTAGCGGTTCCACGATCGCTTCCGCGGTCCTTGCCCAAATGTACAGGCTGCTATCGCGGTAGGGTCACCGCTATAGCCGCGGCTAGCCCATTCACGTGCGCGTGTCTGGTGCCGCTATAGCGGGACACCAGACACCAGAAACTACTCAAGTTTCATCAACTCAACCCGAAATTTTGACTATCACCCGAGACCATCTTCTCACAAATCATATATGCAAATATACATAAAAACATGCTACGAACGCACGCATGGCCTCGGAATTCCCACAGGAGGTCTCGTTGATCAAGTCAACCCCCGATACCTCAAAACTAATTTCCCAACCCAAGTCCCAAAATTGTTATATCTCGTATTTTGTACATTGGGATATTCCGAGCTAACCGCGATAAGTAAAGGACAAGACTATTTCGGAATACGAGGTAGAGACTTTTAACCTCCGATTTTATTTTAAGGCACAAGTTGCTTACCATTTTATTGGTATGGGATATTAAGGAAGATTAGGGGTTAAAAGTTAATTAAGAAAAGTTAATTATTTCATGAAAAAGGCCACATGTGGCCGTGTGGGGTACCACCCATGGCTTGGCTAATTTTGATTGCCTTAAGCCATGAGTGGTACATGTGTTCACCTTGTATTTGTAGGGGCTATGTATATATATAGATGAGTCATGACAAAGCAAGAAAAATTCATCATTCTGCACAACTTAAGAAGCTTGGAGAAAGAGGGAGAGAATTCGGCCATGGCTAGCCGAACATGGGTCCAAAAATCTTGATCAAAAAAATAATTTTCTTCTAGTATTCCAACCAATTGGAAGGTCCTTATTAACGTGAAGCAGTTGTTGGAGCAATCAAAACATCCATTTTTGCAACTTACAAACCCTAGCCAAGTTGAGAAGTTAAGGAGTAAAGGTAAGGTTTAATCTCCTTTACATGTGTCATGGATGGTTTGTGCATGTTGTAGTATGTAGAAATGAATGAAATTTATGGAACCATGTATGTTGATGTGAGGCCGTGTAGAGGGCTGCTTTGGGTAGAAAGAATGAACTAAATTTACTTAGTATTTTTGGTTGTGGTTGTTGTGGATTCTATGATGTAAATGAAGGTTTAATGGTTCAAGTTGGAGTTGTAATTATTTGTGGGATGTTATAGAAGCTAATATGATGTTAATATAATTTCTTGCATTTGTGTGAATAATGTTGTTAACGTATGGAGGTTGGTATAGTTCAAGAATTTGCAAGCAAGGAATGTGTTGTTGTTGTTCGTATTGAGTTTGGAAGATTGCGGGTTGTGTTGTATGTGGTTGATGTGAATGTAAATAAAATGCCGTCGAATTATGTAGAAGGGAGTTACTAACGTTAGAATGCGTTTTGAATTGATTGTTGATATTGTTAGTATGGTTGTTGGTATTGTTGTTGATGATTTGGACGAGTTGAATTCTCGGGGTTGTTGAAGTTATAAAGGAGATGCTGCCCGAATTTTTATAAATGAAGTGCTAGCTTAGGATTGGGCTCTTAAGTACCTATGGCTAATGTTTGGTATCTAATGACGTTGTTGTAGATCTTGAGAAGCCCGAAACTTAAGTTCGGATTAGCTTAGGAAGCGAACAAGGTATGTAAAGCTTACCCTTTCTTTCTTTTGGCATGTCTTAGATGTAAGTAAGTTATGATACGAGCCTTGGGGTAACTCTATTCATAAGATCCGAGCATGTCTACGATTCTTATTCACTTCTTGATGTTAGCATTCCTAATATAGTCGAGCTATGGCTCTTGTGTCTCTTGTATAATTGGATAGTAAATGTTGCATGGAGAGTTCTTGTCCTAAAGGATTCTATGTTGAATAATGCCGTAACTTTCATAAACGGGCTCGGATTGTTTGATACGCTCGTGGGGGTTCTATAACGAATAATGCCGTAACTTTCATGGGCGGGCTCGGATTGGTTTGATACATGTCTACGATCCCTAAAATTCTCTTTAATGCAGTCCTAATGGCATTTAGAACGGATTTAACATGACTATCGTTTGATACTCGAGCGTTGGTTTGTCTACTTATCTATAGAGTCTTAAAAGATGATTTATATGCATATGGTTTCTCACTACTCTGCTCGTGCAAGCTGTTATTACTTCCTTCACTGAGTCCCGGGCCAGGACACGTATTCGTGGAAAACTCCACTGCATTATTCACCGAGTCCCTCACTAGAGGGCCGGGACATGTTATATGTATATGTATATGATGATGTGATGATATGTGGGTGGCGGCCAGGATGGCATATGATGATTCTATTCACCGAGTCCCTCACTAGAGGGCCGGGACATGACCGAGTCCCTCACTAGAGGGCCGGGACACGTTATATATGCATATGTATATGATGATTATTTGCTTATTTCTCACCGAGTCCCTCACTAGAGGGCCGGGACACGTTATATGTATATGTACATGATGACTATTTACTTATGTCACTCGGTCCCATAATGGGTCGGATATGATATTGACACGCATGATTTATGTTTCGAGGCAAGCCTTACGGTTTCGGTTATTGTACTAATTTTCTATCTCCTTATTTCGGTATGATCTGTTTCTTGTATTTCATGCTTTACATACTCGTACATTATTTGTTCGACATCCCTTTTCTTGTGGACGCCGCGTTTCATGCCACGCGGTGTATACGATGAGTAAAGGATATCGGTAGAAGATGTTCTTGGATTAGCGAGCTCCGTTTCCTTCGGATGTTGCCGAGTCAGAGTATCTATGTTATGGTATCTTTTTTATGTTAGAGACTTTGCAGATAGAGTCGCGTATATAACATGTCAGTCTTGTAAGCGGCTCTGTAAGCCGATGTATCATTATGCATTATGTTACAAATTTCATATGATTACAGATTTTACTTGATTTGAGAAAGACGAAAAGCATATTTTTTTTAAAAGCTTACATTATGCACTCATTTCATGATTTAAGAGTCCAGTAAGATTATGAGTATCACGAAAATCAGCGGGTTCGCTCGGCCCTAAGTAAGGGTTGGGTGCCCATCATGCCCTATCAAAAGTTGGGGTGTGAAAAATTGATATCAGAACAGTTCGTCCTAGGGGTTGTCTGTAAAGTCGTGTCCAGTAGAGTCCTGTTTATGGTGTGAAGCGCGCCACATTTATAAATAGGAGGCTACGGGGCATCTAGGGTGGTTACTCTTCTTTCACATCTAAGATCGTGCGATAGAGCCAAGTCATAGGAAATGAGATTCCTTATACTAACCTTTGAATTCAGCAGAAGCACAGTTTCGACGGGAGAAAGTGAGTGATGATATGGGAAGTCACAGAGGTAAGTCACTTCGTTGAGGTTGATTATTTATATATATATATATATATATATATATATATATCAATTGAATGAATCAGTGCAAAGGTAAGCAATGGCACGAAGGATGTATATCGGGTAAGGTAAGAATATTGCCTATATGATTAAGATGTAAAGCTGAAGAATGAAAAGGGAAGGTAAACAAGAAGGTATAACAGGGCAGATCGCCAAAGGATCAGGTACATCTCGAGGTGTGATATATGAGGTAAGTTTTGATATCTTTGTTATTTTACCCGAAATTGGGAGCCCTAGGGGGCCTGGGATATGTCGTATATATGTATATATATATATATATGCCCCGTGAGGCATTGTTGGTATTCTTTTGTACGGGTTTGGATAGAAAGAATTATAAAGGAGACTCGTCGAAATTTTTTTCCAAAATGGTCATTTGGTTAGGTACATCTAACAGGAAGAAACGTGAAAAAGGAAATATCGTAAATAGATAGTAAGTGGGATGTGTTGCTTTGGAAGAGTTATGGATTTGACATGGTCTGAAGAAAGATATGTGAGGAAGGTGAGTTATACGAAGAGAAGGTTATTATGACAAATTCAAAGGTATTAAAGTATTGAAAGGAGTATGGGATTAGTTATACATTTAAGCCAAGTTGAAGAGTATTACCGCATATAGATATGGCCTAATCTTGACATATTATAGATGTCGAAGCTATAGAGATAGTTGTATACAAGTTGGATTGAGGGGAATAGTAGGGTTGCGTTGATAGGGCGATACAATATGAAAGGACTACGCGAAGAGTGAGGCCAAAGGTAGTATGATAAGCGAAGGACATATGCTTATGATATTACAGATAAATTGAGGGAAAGTGCAAGGCAACTCAAGTTAGAATATTAAGGAACGATAAGAGTGAAAGGACATAAGGCAAGCTATGAAAGTATCGTTGAGTTAAGCTAAATAGAACATATCGAAATTGAGATCCCAAGAAGACCAAGGACAGAACTAGAATGCAAAAGGAAAGGAAGCATTAAAAGATAACCGGAAGTGAAAGGAAAGAAGAAGGTAAGGATGAGTACACGGAAGGGTATTTATGATAAAGAGAAATACTAGAGAAAATTGGGAAGATTGGTAGTACTAAAATATGATTTAAAAAAAGAGAAAGGTTAACTCCAAGAGAGTGTGATACTGAAGTATCGATTGGGATGGATAAGCACAAGTGAAATACGACGAGTCTATTAGCAAAAATGAAGTAACGAAGCATACGAGACGGGGGCATAGAATACGAAGGTTTATAACGAATGTGAATAACTTGGTAAGACAACTTATATGGTAAGTGTAATAGGGTCAATCAGGAAGAGTTACAGGATAAGTATGCTTACTCCACGAGGTTTATTCTGGTTTATAAGCAGTGTTACGAATGAGAGCAAGAAGTGGCACTCTATAGAATTGATTATGATTGGGATATAACGAGAACGTAACAAGAACTATAATACAAAGTAAGTAAAGTATAGCGAGGAAACGACTAAAGAAGTGACATGTTCTGTGTGAATAGAGAGTGAGTGCAGGTGTGAACCCAGTAAGCGAGCCATGAAGCAGTGGATAAGAAAGCTTATAAGACCTTGTTAGGGAGAGTTCAGCATAGAGGTTTCGTAATGAAAGGAATGATAGCAAGCATGAGGGAAGAGGAAGTCAACTTGAAAAAGAAATCAGAGAAAGGTGACCTAGCAAAGTAGTGGCGGAGATTTAAGATCACGAAGGATATTTTGGCTGGATGTGAAAGACCAAGACTACGGAAAGATGAATGAATAAATAGAACGATTGTTAGGAAAAGGATCAGCATAATAAGGATGAGAGGGAATGAGTAGGATAAGTGCTGGAAGCGAAGAATGGATTGTATAGAAGTAATATATTTTGAAGGACAAAGCGGTACTGATTTAAGAATAGGGTTCCTTGTGCGAGGAATAAAGGATTAATTATAAAACGGAATAAGTATGGGTATAGAAAGAAAAGGAAATATGCGAAGTACACAAGCTTAAGAAGTAGTCGTATTATGAGAAAAGGAAGATGCGTCTCCTACGGATACTCTATACTAAGACAGAACAAGTAAAGGACATAAAGGAATAAGTTGGAAAGAAAAATGTGGCTATGAGTTATGAGTTCACCACATGACGATAAAGCGATAAAGTAAGGCTATCCCCAATGACAAGTAAAGATATGATTATGATTAGTTTCGAAATCAATGCTGAGTTCAACACAAGAATAAGAGAGTATGAGGTACAAGGGGCATTAGTTGCGCATGAGACTTAGGTCCTTGATAAGACAGATGGTGGTTTAAGGGAAATGCGTTTACGATTGCTATAGGTCGATTGCAGGAAAGAGAGAAATAACTTGAGATTGAAAGAAAAAGGGAAGATGACGCTACCAGTGAATGCTGACTAGTGAAGAATAGGATAAGTGACACTACACGGATGGTATAGACGGTTAGACATACTATTATTTTGAGTATCCCCATAGGACGACATTAGTTGGAGCGGATGTAGCGTCGACTCATAATTAACGGTTGAGCTAAGCAAAGTACATCCTTGCTTGGGGTGCTATGTCGGCCGAATTGCGGTTTAGTAATCGCAAGATGAGTATGTTAAGACTTCACACATGATGCTATTTGCTATAAATTACGGAAATGGCATGAATATGATGCGATACAATAAGGGAGTGAGGAAAGGATACGTGGATTTAAGGTACGGAAGTGAGGTAATGGGTTGGAGAATAGTACAAGTGAGACCCTAAAGGGAAGCGAGTAAGGAAAATATAAGTGTAGAGATTAAAATGATGAATCTAAGATGTGACAAGTATAGACCCTAAAACAAAAAGTGAGAGTTATACGGAAATGGTATAGTGTTATCGTTATACATTTCAGCATGGACATCAAGTGAATCGATGAAAGGAACGTATTAGGCTTGAGATTGAAAGTAAGGATTGAGGATCGAAGTGTGGATTTGTCTTGATGGCACCGTATGCGGCTCGGTATGGCAGAAAGTGCAGATCACCTACTGGTTGGTTTGATGTTGGGAAAACTAAGTTAATCGGCCCAGACATGATTCAGCAAGCCATTGATAAGGTAAAACTTATTCGGGAAAGGTTATTAACAGCTCAGAGCTGATAGAAGCCATATGCAGATAATCGACGTCGACACTTAGGGTTTCAGATTGGCGAGTGGGTATTCTTAAAGATATCACCCATGAAAGGTGTAATGAGATTTGACAAAAAAAGAGCTTAGCCCGAGATATATGGGCCTTATTACATTGTTCGTAAGGTAAGCAAGGTTGCCAATGAATTAGACCTACCCTTTAATTTAGAAGTAGTACACCCAGTGTTTCATGTGTCTATGCTTCGCAAATGCATTGGTGGCTCTTCTAGGGTATTCTCTGTGGAGTATGTCCAGGTAACGGAAGAGATATCGTACGAGGAGGACCCTGTAACTATCTTTGGATCGTCAGGTAAGAAGGTTGCGTACTAAAGACGTGGCCACGTTAAGGTGCGTGGCGGAACAATAACGGGGAGGAGATGACTTGAGAAGGCGAAGAAGGAGATGAAGAAGAAATATGATTGGTAGATGGTGCATGTTATAGTAATAAAGGAAATCCCCCCCCCCCCCGAGATCCTTATAAGACCTTATGAGACTAGTTTGACATTCGAGGACGAATGTTCTAAAGGGGGGAAGGATGTTATATCCCGTATTTTTTACATTGGGATATTCCGAGCTAACCGCGATAAGTTAAGGACAAGACTATTTCGGGATACGAGGTAGAGACTTTTAACCTCCGATTTTATTTTAAGGCACAAGTTGCTTACCATTTTATTGGTATGGAATATTAAGGAAGATTAGGGGTTAAAAGTTAATTAAGGAAAGTTAATTATTTCATGAAAAAGGCCACATGTGGCCGTGTGGGGTACCACCCATGGCTTGGCTAATTTTGATTGCCTTAAGCCATGAGTGGTACATGTGTTCACCTTGTATTTGTAGGGGCTATGTATATATATAGATGATTAATGACAAAGCAAGACAAATTCATCATTCCACACAACTTAAGAAGCTTGGAGAAAGAGGGAGAGAATTCGGCCATGGCTAACGAACATGGGTCCAAAAATCTTGATCAAAAAAATAATTTTCTTCTAGTATTCCAACCAATTGGAAGGTCCTTATTAACGTGAAGTAGTTGTTGGAGCAATCAAAACATCCATTTTTGCAACTTACAAACCCTAGCCAAGTTGAGAAGTTAAGGAGTAAAGGTAAGGTTTAATCTCCTTTTACATGTGTCATGGATGGTTTGTGCATGTTGCAGTGTGTAGAAATGAATGAAATTTATGGAACCATGTATGTTAATGTGAGGCCGTGTAAGGGGCTTCTTTGTGTGGAGAGAATGAACTAAATTTACTTAGTATTTTTGGTTGTTGTTGTTATGGATTCTATGATGTAAATGAAGGTTTAATGGTTCAAGTTGGAGTTGTAATTGTTTGTGGGCTGTTATAGAAGCTAATGTGATGTTAATATCATTTCTTGCATTTGTGTGAATAATGTTGTTAATGTGGGGAGGTTGGTATAGTTCAAGAATTTGTAAGCAAGGAAGGTGTTGTTGTTGTTCGTATTGAGTTTGGAAGATTGCGGGTTGTGTTGTATGTGGTTGATTTGAATGTAAATGAAATGCCGTCGAATTATGTAGAAGGGAGTTACTAACGTTAGAATGCGTTTTGAATTTATTGTTGATATTGTTAGTATGGTTGTTGGTATTGTTGTTGATGATTTGGCCGAGTTGAATTCTCGGGGTTGTTGAAGATTATAAAGGAGATCTTGCCTTAGAATTTTTATAAATGAAGTGCTAGCTTAGGATTGGGCTCTTAAGTACCTATGGCTAATATTTGGTATCTAATGACGTTGTTGTAGATCTTGAGAAGCTTAGAAACTTAAGTTCGGATTAGCTTAGGAAGCGAACAAGGTATGTAAAGCATACCCTTTCTTTCTTTTGGCATGTCTTAGATGTAAGTAAGTTATGATACAAGCCTTGGGGTAACTCTATTCATAAGATCCGAGCATGTCTACGATTCTTATTCACTTCTTGATGTTAGCATTCCTAATATAGTCGAGCTATGGCTCTTGTGTCTCTTGTATAATTGGATAGTAAATGTTGCATAAAGAGTTCTTGTCCTAAAGGATTCTATGTTGAATAATGCCCGTAACTTTCATAGATGGGCTCGGATTGCTTTGATACGCTCGTAGGGGGTTCTATAACGAATAATGCCCGTAACTTTCATGGGCGGGCTCGGATTGGTTTGATACATGTCTACGATCCCTAAAATTCTCTTTAATGCAGTTCTAGTGGCATTTAGAACGGATTTAACATGACTATCGTTTGATACTCGAGCGTTGGTTTGTCTACTTATCTATAGAGTCTTAAAAGATGATTTATATGCATATGGTTTCTCACTACTCGCTCGTGCAAAAGTCGTTATTACTTCCTTCGGCTCGAGTCCGGGCCGGGACACGTATTCGTGCACAACTCCTTTGCATTATTCACCGAGTCCCTCACTAGAGGGCCGGGACACGTTATATGTATATGTATATGATGATGTGATGATATGGGGGTGGCGGCCAGGATGGCATATGATGATTCTATTCACCGAGTCCCTCACTGTAGGGCCGGGAGGACCGAGTCCAAAGTCCCTAGAGGGGCGGGAGACGGGACACGACCGAGTCCCTCACTAGAGGGCCGGGACACGTTATATATGCATATGTACATGATGATTATTTACTTATTTCTCACTGAGTCCCTCATTAGAGGGCCGGGACACGTTATATGTATATGTACATGATGACTATTTACTTATGTCACTCAGTCCCATAATGGGCTGGATATGATATTGACATGCATGATTTATGTTTCAGAGGCAAGCCTTATGGTTTTCTGGTTATTGTACTAATTTTCTATACTCCTTATTTCAGTATGATCCTGTTTACTGTATTTCATGCTTTACATGCTCAGTACATTATTCGTACTGACGTCCCTTCTTATGGACGCTGCATTTCATGCCACGCAGGTGTATACAGATAAGTAGAGGATATTAGTAGAAGATGTTCCAGCTGGATTGGCGAGCTCTATTTCCTTTTGGAGTGTTGCCGAGTCAAAGTATCTATGTTATGGTATCTTGATTTATGTTAGAACTTTGCAGACAGAGTCACGTATATAACATGTCAGTCTTGTAAGCGGCATTTATGCCGATGTATCATTATGCATTATGTTACAAATTTCATATGATTACGATTTTACTTGATTTGAGAAAGACGAAAAGCATGTTTTTTTAAAAGCTTACATTATGCACTCATTTCATGATTTAAGAGTCCAGTAAGGTTATGAGTATCACGAGAATCAGCGGGTTCGCTCGGCCCTAAGTAAGGGTCGAGTGCCCATCATGCCCTATCAAAAGTTGGGGTGTGACAAAAATGCACCCGAATGCATTGGGAACCAAAACGAATATACACAAAAGTTCTAAAAGACCACCTAGATCTCTCGGAATCGACAGATTCTCGAAAAAGGTCCATTTACCCAAAAGTCAACTTCGAGTCAACTCTTTTTTCATTTAAAGCCCAAATTTCTCACAAAGTCACCCAAATCTAATCCAAAAACATCGAAAAGCATGTCAACAGTCCTCTTGGGTCAAATGTGAGCTAAACAAGCTCGAAAAAGGGTCAAGAGCACTAAAAAGGCAATAGCGACCAAACGGGTCGTTATATCAGATACCATTTAAACCATCACTCGTCCTCGAGTGACGAAAGGAAAAGAACGAAAAAGTATCTTAATCGGAAAATATTTGAGGATATCGGCTACGCGTGTCAGACTCATTCTCCCAAGAAGCCTTCTCAACAGTACGATGCTTTCATTGCCCCTTCACAAAAGCTATCTCCTTAGACCTCAACTTTCGAAACTGCCTATCCAAAATCATAATAGGCTCCTCCTCGCAAGTCATATTCTCATCCAGCAATATCGAGTCCCAACGAACAATATAAGTACCATCGGCATGATACTTCTTCATCATAGACACATGAAAAACTGGATGAACGCTTACCAAGCCTGGTGGCAAGGCCAACTCATAAGCAACATCGCCCGCACGATCAAGGATCTCAAATGGCCCAGTGTACCTTGGACTCAACTTACCTCTCTTTCCAAATCTCATCACACCCTTCATGGGTGAAATCTTCACGAACCTCGATCACCCACGACGAACTCGAATACCGACCTTCCGATCCACATACATTTTCGACGACTACGAGCCGCCAAAAAGTTTGGCCTGAATAACCTTCACCTTCTCAAGAGACCCTCTTAACAGATCCGTAACCTTAGGTCGAACCTCAAATGCATTAAACCAACCAACCGTAGATCTACACCTCCTACCATGCAAAGCCTCAAAAGGCGCCATGTCGATACTGAGTGATAACTGTTGTTATATGCAAACTCTGCCGAAGGTACGTACTGGTAGCGATGACCACCAAAGTCTATAACACAAGCCCTCAACATATCATCGAACAGCTGAATGGTCCGCTCAGACTTCCCATCGGTCTGTGGGTGGAAAGCTATACTAAGATCCACTCGGGTACCCCACTCATGTCACACCCTAATTTCTGTTAGGGCGTGATGGGCGCCCGACCCTTATTTAGGGTCGAGCGAACCCGCTGACTCATATAATACTCATAATCACGCTAGCTTTCAAATCATGACACAAACACATAACGAAAGTTTTTGGAAGAATAATATGTTTTTTTTTTTTTTATCTTTCTCGAATCAAGGAAAATCTGTAACATATAGAAACATATAGAACTTATAATACAATGCGTAATAACACATCGGCTTACATAGCCGCTTACATAACCGACATCTTATACCCACGACACTGTCTGCAAAGTCTCTAACAGAACTCCAGATACCATAACATAATGTCCTGACTCGGCAAAGACTCCGGAGAGAATGGAGCTCGCCAATCCCGCCGGAACATCTTCTACTAATATCTTGACTCATCCGGGTGTACTCGCGCGCATGAAACGCAGCCCCCGAAGAAAAGGGGTCGCACGGAATATGTACTGAGTATGTAAAGCATGAAATACAGTAAGCGGGATCATACTGAAGTAAAGAGTACAGAAAAACATAAGACTTGCCTTTGAAAACATATGCCATGCATGTTAATGTCATAAAATCATCGTAAAAACATATAGCGTGTCCCGGCCCTCTAACGAGGGACTCGGTAAAATCATGATATACATATATAAAGTATACATATAACGTGCCCCGGCCCCTAGAGAGGGACGCGATAAAGAAAACCATATCATCATCATGAATATATATATATATATATATATATATATATATATACACACACACACATATATATATATATATATATATATATATATATATATATATATTGTACCCGGCCCTCTAGTGAGGGACTCGGTGAATAGCGTGTCCCGGCCCCGCTAGCAAGGGACTCGGTATGCCATCCTGGCCTCCATCCCCATCACATCATCATATGTATATATAGCGTGTCCCGGCCCTTTAGTGAGGGACTCGGTGAATAATGCAAAGGAGTTGCACGAATGCGTGTCCTGGCCCGGGTCTCAGTGAAAGACATATTGAGCTTCGCACGAGCAGAGTAGTGAGAAACCATATGCACATAAATCATCATAACAGACTCAATGGACAAGTAGGTAGTCAACGCTTGAGAACTAAAACGATAATCATGTTAAGTTCTTTTCAAAAAGAGATCGTATCAAATCCATTCTAACTACTTTGTCGTTAAAGCTGCGTTAAAGTAAATTTAAGGAATCGCAAGAACATATCAAGTCGATCCGAGCCCGCTCGTAAAAGTTACGGGCCTTACCTATCATGGAACCTCATACGAACATATCGAAGCGATCCGAGCCTTTCGGTGAGAGTTACGACCGTTCGTAGTTACGGAATCATTTAAGAACAAAACTCTTTTGAAAGCAAAACTTTTATGCAACTTTTGAAACTTAATCATATAAAAGACATAAGGACCATAATTCAACTACATTAAGAATACGAATGTCAGGAAACAAAGAAAAACTATAAACATGCTCGGACCGCAAGAATAGAGTTACCTCGGGACTCGTGTCATAACTTACTTTCAACTAAGACATGCCAAAGAAAGAAAAGTTGAGCTTTACATACCTTGTTCGCTTCCTAAGCTAATCCGAACTTACGTCTCGGCTTCTCAAAGTCTACAACAACATCATTAGGCATCGAACATTAGTCATAAGCATCGAAGAATCCAATTCTAAGTTAGCACTTGATCTACAGAAATTTGGGCGGCATTTCCCCTATAAATACGACATCCCCGAGAATTCAACTCGGCCAAATCTTCAACAACTATACCAACAACCATATAAACAACATCTATCATTAATTCAAAATGCATTCTAGCATTAATAACTCCTTTCTACATAATTCGACGACATTCTTTTATATTCATGTCAACTACATACTTTCAAGCTAACATGAACACTCTTAAGTTCAAGTACCAATCCAAGATCATTCAATTAAGATTCAAGAACATTTCAAACAATCCGCTCAATGATCAAACAAGCCAATCCAATACATGCTTCTCACCCGAAACCATTCCAATTTAACAAGAACATTACCAACCCCTTTCCTTCTTCCACATTCATAAATTATGTCAACAATACATACATTTACAACTTCATTTTCATAAATTCAAGAAACCATATCAAGATCACATTATCTTCCAATTCATCACACACAATTATAACCTTAACTTGGATCATTAAAACTTCATTTTACATCATAGAATTCACAACGACGACAACCAAAATACTACATCACATTAGTCCCACATGCCTACACCAAATCAGCCCATTTTCGGCCACAACAACAACATACAAATTCCATGGTTTTCATCCATTTCTACACATTACAACAACACCCAAACATGCTAAATACAATTAGTTCATCTCTCCTACACAACAACACACACACACGGCCAAGTCCAACACATGCACGGCTCATCTTCAACACAAATAATTTCATGAAGTCCATTGATTTCTACATATCACAACATGCACAACCACCTACTAAACATGTAAAGATGATTAAATCTTACCTTCTCCATTCATGTTCTTCACACGGCCAAGGTTGGTGAATTGCGACAACGAGCGGTTTTCTTGTTCCAACAACTACTCCACGTTAACGAGGGCCTTCCAATTGGTAGAAAAACTAGAAGAAAAGAACTTTCCATGATCAAAATTGAGGGGCAAGTTTCGGCCAGCCCTTGGTCGTTTTCTCTTTTTTTTTTTCATGTTTCTTGAAATTTCTAGGAGATGAAATGGTGAAAATGACTTAATAAGTCATCTAATATTACCTATATACCTCATACATGTGGCCTATGGCCCACAAGTCATGTGCATGGCCACATGGTCATTTTTTTCATGAATTAAAATTTCCAAAACTTCACTTTTGGCCCCAAATTTTCATGAAATGTCTAACTTTCCATAATTCATCTTTTGGTCCCAAATTTTCCTTAATATTCCATGCCAATAAATCATAGGCAACTTATGCCTTAAGACAATATCGAGGGTTAAGGGTCTCTACCTCGTATCCCGAAATAGTCTTGTCCTTAACTTGTCCTAGTTAGCTCGGATTATCCCGACGTACGAAATACGGGATATAACAACTCAGCATGAAAAACGCTCCAGAAATGGGAAGTGAAGATAGTACCTGTTACACTCCGTAGTTCTATACACTAAAATTCGTAAGGGTTGGTCATTTCAAGTATGGATGTTGGAGTTTCCTTCAAGGGTATATATGATTGCATGCGTTTATCCTATGGTTATGAAGGCTTAGTTCATATAGTAAGTTGTGAGAGGATTTGAGACCAGGTGAGTTGCGGAAACTATATTTGCTGGTCCAATTTGGAAGAAGAATATCTTTTAGAATATGATGAGTTTTGAGGCAAAGCAAAAGCTTAAAGTGAAGCTCATGAAGTCTAGTTTCTAACGCAACAAAGCTTTCATCGGTATTGTCACGACCCAACCCCGTAGGCCACGACTAGTGCCCGAGCTGAGCACCCAAACACATTCATCAAATCCGAATCACATACAGATGGCTTATGCGTATACAAATATCAGACGCTGTCTCAGATTATCTCAAACTGTCTCAAACATAAACATATATATATGAAGCGGCAAGAAGGCTATCAAATGGCGCAACGGCCCAAAACATATACAAATGCAAGCCGACAGGCCGCCACGGCGAATGGGATCGCCCCCGTAACATATAACATACAAACACACATACGTAATAGGCACAACCCACATGTACGTCTACGACCTCTAAACAGACCAACAGTAATCATATGACGGACGGGCCCGCCGTACCCCCGAACAAACAAATACATATGCACCAACGAATATATACCAAAATGTGGGCTCGAATAAAGGGAGCACTCCAAACGAGAATAGGTGTCCTAAGGCGGCGGATCACCGAACCGTACGTCCGTACCCGCGGCATGAAACGCAGCCCCCGAAGAAAGGGGGTCGGACGAAATATGTACCGAGTATGCAAAACAAGATATAGTAACAAATCCGAGTCATAATCGAAATGTACGTAGTAAAGTAAGATATCCAAAATACCAAAATGTTTACTTTCAAAATACAAATCATGCATAGGGCTCAAAAAATATGGTCGCCCGCCCATCGTGGCGCCATAACACAGCATAACACCAGAAAGTTTCAAATCTCCATATCCCCATCACACATCATAACACATCATAACGCCATAACACAACATAACACCAAATATAAGTAAACCCGGCCCTCAATGCCGAGGGGGCTCGACGAACCATAACATAAAGATAACACCGGAGTATAACATAGTGCGCACGACAACATAACCGGACCGGGACTCGGCGAAGGATACAACAGAATGCACGAGCAGAGTCGTGCGTAACCATATGTATAAAATCATTATTATAGACTCAAAAGATAAGTAAAATGACCATACTTGGAAATCGGGATAATAGCCATACCAATTTCTTTCAAAAGTCATCAGGGTTACATAAAGGAAGGTCGCGGGACCCACGGACGGGTGTCGACCCGAGCCGGGCCCGCCTATGGAAAACATACTCATCATACGCCACAAAATCTCCTACGAACATATCGAGGCAATCCGAGCCTTTCTGTGAAAGTTACGGTCGTTCGTAGTTACAGAACTCTTTAAAAATAAAACTTTTTATGCAACATTTGAAAATCAAATATTCCAAAGACATAAGGGCCAATATTTCATCACATCAAACATACGAATACCAAGAAACAAATAAGAATCACAGACATGCTCAGATTGCGAGAATAGAATTTCCTCGAGGCTCGTGTCATAGCCTATTTGTAACTAAGGCATGCCAAAAGAAGGAAGGGTTGAGCTTTACATACCTCGTCCGCTCTCAAAGCTAATCCAACCGAAGCTAATGCCAACCTACGTCTCGGGCTCCCCAAGGTCTACACAACGTCAACGGATATCAAATATTAGCTATAGGCGTTTAGGCATTTAATTCCAAACTAGCACTTAATTCTACGTAAATTAAGCATTTCCCCCGTAAATAGACCAACCCCGAGAATTTAACTCGGCCAAATCAACAACAACAACACCAACAACCAAACTAGCAACATCAATAATCAATTCAAAACACATTCTAGCATTAAATACCCTTTCTACATAATCCAACAACATTCAATTCAACGACTTACCTTCAAGCCAACATCAACGCTTATACATTCAAATACCAACCCGAACCCATACCAACAATATTCAAGGACATTTTAAATAATTCATACAATGTTTCAAACATCCCAAATAATACCCCACTTCACCCGAAATCTGCCCCAAACCCGAGAACACAAATATAACCCATTCCTCACTTCCAAATCATGATTTGCACCAACAATCCACACTCTAACAATGTCATTCCCATAAATATAAAAATTGCCTTCAATGCACATAATTCTCCAAATCAGCCCATAACAATTACAATATCAACTTGAGTCATTAAACTCTTATCGTCAACATAGAATTCATAACGACAACAATCAAGATTCCAAATAGAATTAATTCATTCTTATTCACACAAGGGTGGCCACATTTGGCCACCACCCCAACTTACCAACTTCATAATTTTCATTCATTTCAACACACTACAACAACTAAACATGCTACATAGGACTTAGTTCATCACTCCTACACAACACACACATCACACGGCTACATACCAAACACACGGCCTCAACTCCAACATACCATATTTCATGATTTTCATCCATTTTGGCATGCTACAACATGCATACATCATTCATAACACATGAAACAAGATTAAATCTTACCTTTCTTCTTCAACTTCACAACTAGGCTAGGGTTTGTGATTGATAAAACGGATGGTTTGTTCGCTCCAACAACACTTCCACGTTACCTAGGGACCTCCAATTAGTGGATTTGCTTGAAGAAAATATTTTTGTGATGGCTCAATTTGGACTTCAATTTTTTTGGTCTTGGCCGAATGGCCCTTTGAAGTTCATCCAAGGTTCTCTTCTTTTTTTTCTAAGTGTGGAATGAGAAAGATGACTTAGTAGTCATCTTTTGTGCTTCCATATAAGAGTTATACATGTGTCCATGGCCCACACATGAGTTGGACCATTTAAAATTGGCCACAAAATGTGTGGGAGCCACTCCCAACCCACACGGCCAAATGGCCAAAAAATGCATGATTTCCAACTTCCAATTATTCCACTTTTGGTCCCAAATTTTCCTAAATGTTCCATGCCAACAAATTCATGAACAACCTATGTCTTAAAATAAAATCGAAGGTCAAAAGTCTCGACTTCGTATCCCGGAATGATTTTGTCCCTAACTTACCATAGTTAATCTGGATTGTCCCGTTGTACAAAATACGGAATATAACAGGTATGGTATCAGAGTAAGGAGATATGGACATTACAAGTCGGGCTGGTAGGCCAGAAATTTTATCTGTGCGACCGCGCCATCACCAAGCACGAAAGCGCAGAAGAAGGGCAGTCAACTCAGTGCGAACGCGCTGAGAAATTTTTAGGTCGGTGCAACCCGACCCTGGAACCTTATAAAAAGGGGTTTACCCCCTTATTTCCTTCAAAGCCACCCCTAAAAATCACCCCAACCTTCTGGAAATCTCCTCCAACTTTTACCTATCAAATTTTAACACAAATCGAGTATAATCCTTGGATTCTGGTCCAGACATCGTATAGTTGTGATTATAAAATCGTATAGCGACGAGTCTTGGCTCAAGTGCAAAGTGAAAAGTGAAGATATTGTAGTACTAGAGGGAGTAAGGTATGAATCTCTTCTTATTAATATTAATTTCGGTATATTTACAGAGGTAAAATTATTAGACAGTCATATAACAAGTTAGTTAGTTGGGAAACTTGGAAAACATCGTGTGGGATGTTTTATAGAACATAATGGTGCGGGTAATGATGTTGTTGATGTTGGTATTGTTGTTGTTGTTGGTTGTTGAGTTGTGATTTTGGGCTAGGCATATAAGCAGGGGAGATGCTGCCCGAATTTCGGCAGACCCTAAATAGAATTAAATCAAAGACTTAGGATGAGCGTATGACTTTAAGCCTAACAATAGTACGAATGGTTTATATGTATATTTACGAGCTTGGAAGGATAACCGTTGAATCGCTAAGGAGACCGAAAGGTATGTTAAAGGCTAGTCCCTTTCTTTCAAAAGGCATGATTCCTATGTTATGATTCCATATATGTTTCCATTACCTTCTTACTTCCAAAAGCTAGAAGTTACTGATTCTTAAAAGCTTCTTACGACACTAAAGATGAGATGTCTTCTATGATGAACATGATGATGATGATTTTAATTCTAGAAATTCCAAAGCTTATGATTTTGTGGCTATTATGAGATTACTGAGCTTATTTCATGTTTTTTTTTGATTTTTTTCGTTGTTGTTGATCTCATCTTATAATAATTGTTCATTCAAGGTGAGATATAGCGATGATGATTGCTCCATAACGTAAATCGGAGGTTACCGACCTTACGTCACTCCGATAGAGTGTAACATTTAATTGGGCTCTCATGCATGCTTTATAAATATGTATGTATTTTATTAACACCGTGCCTACATGGTCGAGAAGTATAACACTGCGCCGCCCAATAGGCGGCCGGGCAGACACACCACTGCAGTGGCAGCTGGAGGCCCATACGCGGGCTAATGATTATAGCACCATGCCTATATGGTCGGGCAGTTTACTTGTACATATATTTATGATGTTGATTTAAAAGTTAAAGTTGGCATACATGATATCTGCCTTAAGAGGCAATCAGATGTACAAGTTATCTCCTTACCTTATGTTATGTTCGATTACTCGTGTTGTATTATTATTCATGCCTTACGTACTTAGTACACTGCTCGTACTGACGTCCTTTCTTGTGGACGCTGCGTTCATGCCCTCAGGATCAGGTAGTTAGCCAGACAATCCAGACCAGTAGGATTTCCCTCAGCCGCAGTCAGAGCACTCCATTTGGCTCAGAGCTACAACCCTTTTTGGTATGTTATCTTGATATGTAGATATACGGGTATGACGGGGAATTGTCCTGTCTTTTCTACAGTTTGTATTCCATAGAGGTCTGTAGACAGTGATATGTAGCCGGGATATTATGCAGCCTTGTCGGCGCTTATTTTTATTGTACAGTATATGTAGCGGCCTAGTTAGCTTGCACTACTACTCTTAGCATTTATGTTTATATGTATGCGTTGGCCGTGAGTTCTCGCGCGGTGCACATTGTGTTGATTGTCCAGGAGACAGCATAGCTCAGTTATAAGTTATTTATGGGCCACCAAGTTACTCAGTAAGAAGCAGATACGGGTCTAAGGGGTGCTTGGTCAGTAGTAGTCAGGCAGTCATCACGGCTTATCAGTTTGGGTCATGAAAAAAGTGGTATCAAAGCAGTTCGTCCTAGGGTTGTCTACAGATCGTGTCCGGTAGAGTCCTGTTTATGGGTGTGAAGCCAGCCACACTTATAAACAGAAGGCTGCGGGGAATTTAGTAATTATTGACCTTTCCTTCAATCATAGATCGTAGGATAGAGCCAGAGTCTAGGAAAGATTATTTCTGACCCTCTTTCCCTGTAAGTAGGTGCAACAGTGACATCGACGAAGAGATCGGCTTCAGATAGCGGGGGTGCCGGTGAAGGCCCCCGAGGCGGATTCGAGACCCCTGTGCCCCAGACCTGGCAGAGGAGTCCTGGCTATTCTATTAAGACAGACCCTTCTGAGGAGATCGAGACAATCCCCCCAGAGCCCGTGACTTCCATGGAGGAGGACCCGGCAAAAGATAGTTATGAGATGGACCCGTCTTGGGGTTCGTATGAGACGCCACGGAGAGGCCCCGAGGCCGTACTGCAGTTGGCCCCTCCGAGCCTTCTCCTACTATGGAGCATTATGTTAGGGCAGCTACGCCTGTGAGTGTTACCGATTATTCTATCCCTTTATCTTGGCCTTCGGTAAATCAAGAGTTGCCAGGATATCTTACCCCTCGGATTAGGATGGGAGAGATGAGGAGGGCCATCGAGATGGCGGGAGGACAATGAGGAGGATACTTCACTTTACAGCCCTCCAGACCAAGAAAGGTGACTACGGCAGTATATGAGTCTTTTATTGAAATTTCTTATGTGTGTACAATTATTGCAGGATATTATCAATAGTTGACAAATGGGAGTTTTAAAGGAACCGATAACCAAAGTACTTATAGGTAACTACAACTAAGAGGTTTTTGGCCACCACTAGGAATCTTAGAATTAGGAACGGAAGACAGACGGGTGTGCTGATTGATGGTTAGTATTGGGGGTTCTGAAGGCTAAACCAGCATTTGCTCGGTCAGGAGAGTAAGGGACCTTTCCAATCCGGAGGGAGATGCGCTACAGGAATTTTATTGGGATCTGTTAGAACTTCAACTTGTTTTAGGTCATATGATAAAGGCCACGCAGCAGGATGGATGCGATCATACCGGCACTAACGCACCGGATCCCATCAGAACTCCGAAGTTAAGCGTGCTTGGGCGAGAGTAGTACTAGGATGGGTGACCCCCCGGGAAGTGTACTAAAATTCGTACAAATTCAGACATAATAGAAGGATGAGGGACTAGAATAGCTTGAGAGATATTAGAAGCATGTGAAACTCACGGTTGGAACATCTAAATGACTGCGAGAGATAAGGTGGACCGGCTTGGCAAGGAGAGAGAAGAAGTATTACAGCTACAGAATCAGGATGAGTTTAAATCATATTGGGGGCCACTTTGTAAGTAAGGTGTTAGTAAAGGTATATACGATATCTTATGTGTGGTTAACTAGTATGCGTGCCCCAATGATCGACGTTGCGATATGTTAGGGGTATTGATTGAACAGGGTATTGAAGTTCAAATGGCAAGTGCTACGGGGCAAGTTGACATTATTTTCTCTAAAGGTTAGATTTGGATAAGCCTGATGCAATAACATCAGGGAAGAGAAAAAAGTGAGTATACATGAGTAGGAAGATTAGGATGCCCTGAGAAAAGGAGAAGTGTGAACAAAGGGAAGTATGTTACTAATGAGGGTCAAGTAAAGCTTCCAAGAGAGAGAGTTTAGGACAACGATAGAGGTAGAGGACCATTTGGATGAATTTCAAAAGTAAGAATACGCAAGGAATAGAGTATGGTAGCGTGGAACGAAAAGACGAATGTATAGGGCCCGAAAATAGATCTTGATAAGCGGGACTGAAGGGCAGTAACAACAAATAGGGATGTTAATTGGGAAAGAATAAGTAGGTTTGGCGAAGATGCTAAGGGGTTTCTGACTTTTGAGGGGCATCCGAAGAGGTGAATGTATAGTCATATTAACACGCCACAATTACCTCAGAAATGGGGAAGCCCTTCCAAAAAGATGACTTAGAGATTGGACGGATTTGCACTTCTGAAGGGATATTCTACGAACTTCAAGGCCAATGTTATAGAATGGCAAGCGGAGAAGGGCATCTAGGATGAAAAGAACTCAAAACCCTTGAGGACGAAAGTAAGAGAGGTACACTAACGGATTGGTTTAAGGAAGTCGAGCAATCACCAAGGACAGGGATAAAGGATAATAAGTTAACAAAGCTGACCAGGAAGCAATATATCAGTGACATGGGATAAGAGCCGCTGTAAAGAGTATAGAGATTCGGTCATAAAGGAAATAATGATACACGGGGAATATTATAAATATGAACTAGCCGTAGCGGAAGGAGATGAAGGCTTGACCAAAAGAAGAAGGGAAGGAGTGTACTTTGTAAGGATTTCATGGTAAGAACAAGAAGTGGCAAGACGCTGGAAGAACTATGACACATAGTTGTGATGCAAATGAGTAGTTAAGGAGAATTACGGGAAAATGAACTAAGCAAATGAAGGGACGAATCATGGAAATGGACGGTGTGGAATATTAACTTTAATGGTATAATATAGACGTAAATCGGAATTGGGAACCCAGAGCAAGAAGAATTTGAAGGGTGATAAGAAGATGGTTGTGGATACAGACTAGGGTTGAAGGGGCGAGGTATAATCGAACACTCCATAAAAGGGCTTAATAAATTCCGATGTCCCCCATTAATCCATTAGCCCAGGGAATTACTAGTCATAAAAGGTAGAAGTGGAAAGACAATAAAGGAGGCACCTGCTTTGGATCGGATATGTATGAGCATTTGATTTAATACCAGACTTCAACTAGCAGAAAGGGAAATAAGTCAAACCATGCGACGAAAGGAATTCCAGCATTATAAAGAATCGAGAAGTGGGAGGATCATTAAGGTCGTCCTGGTGATTATTGTCACACCCTAATTTCCGTTAGGGCGTGATGGGCACCCGACCCTTATTTAGGGCCGAGCGAACCCGCTGCCTCACATAATACTCATAATCACGCTAGCTTTCAAATCATGACACAAATACATAACGAAAGTTTTTCGAAGGATAATATGCTTTTACTTTTCTTGAATCAAATAAAACTTGTAACATATAAAACTTATAATACATATGCGTAATAATACATCGCGCTTACATACGCTACATAACCGACATCTTATACCCACGACACCGTTCGCAAAGTCTCTAGCACGAACATGAAACCATAACGTAATACTCTAACTGGCCGCACTCCGTAGAAAGTGGAGCTCTACTTCAATCCCGCCGGAACATCTTCTCGCTAATATCTTCGGCCCCTCACCTCGGGTGTACTCCGCGCGCGCACAAACGCAGCCCCCCCCCCCCCCCCCCCCGAAGAGGGGGGGGGGGGGGGTCGGCACGGAATATGTACCGAGTATGTAAAGCATGACACAAAGTAGCGGGATCATCGAAGTAAAGAGCTCGGAAAAATCATAAGACTTGTCTTTGAAAACATAAATCATGCATATCAATGTCATAAAATCATCGTAAAAACATGTAACCGCCCCGCCCTCTAACGAGGGGCGCGGTGAGTAAAATCATAATATGCATATATAAAGTGTACATATAACGTGCCCCGGCCCTCTAAGGAGGGACGCGGTAATCAAAATCATCATATGCATGTACATGTAACGTGCCCGCCCCTCTAGTGAGGGACGCGATAAAGGGAATCATCATATGCCATCCTGGCCACCTCCCCCATATCATCATATCATATAACGTGCCCCGGCCCCGCTAGCAAGGGACGCGGTAAATATATCGGGCTAAGCTTCCCCTTCTTGCCGAATCTCATTACACCCTTCATGGGTGACACCTTCAAAAATACCCAATCGCCAATCTGGAACTCTAATTGTCGACGTCGATTATCTGCATATGACTTCTGTCGACTCTGAGCTGCTAATAAACTTTCCTGAATGAGCTTCACTTTATCAACTACTTGCTGAACCATATCTGGGCCAATTAACTTAGTTTCACCAACATCAAACTAGCCAATAGGTGACCGGCACTTTCGCCATACGTAGCCTCATCTGGACTAGAATGGTAGCTATTATTATAAGCAAACTCAACAGCATGATCATCCCGCCTACCTACCTCTCGAAATCAATAACACAGCTCCGCAATATATCTTCTAGCGTCTGAATAGTACGCTCGACCTGTTCGTCAGTCTGAGGGTGGAATGCCGTGCTAAGACTCACCTGTGTTCCCAACCCCTCCTGGAATGATCTCCAGAAGTGAGCTGTAAACTGAGCACCTCTGTCAGATATAATAGATGTGGGAACTCCGTGAAGTCTTACTATCTCCTTAATGTATAACTTTGCATAGTCCTCAGCTGAATAAGTAGTCCCGACTGGTAGAAAATGGGCTAATTTTGTCAGCCTATCTACAATAACCCATATGGAATCATACTTCCGTGGAGTGCGATGTAAACCTGTAATGAAGTCCATATTAATTGCTTCCCATTTCCAAGCCGGAATCTCCATCTCCTGTAATAGTCCACCAGGCTTCTGATGCTCAATCTTAACCTGTTGGTAATTTGGGCACTGGGCAACAAACTCTGCTATGTCCCTCTTCATACCATCCCACCAGTACAAGCATCTGAGGTCATGATACATCTTGGTAGACCCCGGATGAACAGAATAACGTGCATAGTGCGCCTCTCCCATAACCTGTCACCGTAGCCCTGCTGTTATATCCCGAATTTTGTGCATTGGGACATTCCGGGCTAACCACGATAAGTTAAGGGCAAGACTACTCCGGGATGCGAGGTTGAGATTTTTGACCTTCAATTTTGTTTAAATGCATAAGTTTTTTATGAATTTTATTGGTATGGAATATTAAGGGAAATTAGGGGCTAGAAGTTGAAATAAAAATTTCATGAAAAGGCCAAAGTGGCCGTGTGTTAAGGTGGGACCCACATGTCGCAATTTTATAAAGGACATATGAAGATATATATGGGTAGTACATGTGAAGTTGAGCAAGTCCTAAGAAGGACCCATAAGCTAAAAATGAGTGTAAGCCCTCCAAAAGGACGATTTAAGAAAACGTCTTCGGGTGATCTGACTTCGAGGGGCCAAAACGGCATTATGAGTTTGGAATTTGGGAAAACTCCCAGAATGAAAGTTGTAGATAATTGAAATATCTTTCCAACCATAGGTCGTGGGTTCACAGGCAACATCGGGATAAGGAGATATGGACGTTTTAAGGCAGAAAGGTCAGTGGGCCAGGCCCAACCCGAGCCCAACCGGGTCAGGCCCATTACCCACACCTTTTTAAATGAAATATCAGCCTTTTCTCCTCATATTTCATACCAAAACACCCAGAAAATTCTGGAGAAAAAGAGAGAGGAGAGCCTACAGAGAAAAACTAATTTTGACCAAAATTCGCGCCTCGAATTCCGAAGCCCATGAAGAGAAAAGTGTCGTACGTCGCGTTACCTTCAATTTGAGCTAAAAATCAACCAAGAAGAAGAGGGTGGACGTGGTGGCTGCACACTTGAGGTAATATTAAGGTTCCTTTTCATTGTTAACAAGTTTATTCAGAGTTTAACGGATTAGAACGGAGGGAATAGTGTGTAGAAATGGACGAAATTCATGAAACTTTGTATGTTGATGTTGAGCCGTGAGTATGGGATGTTTTGTGACAAGGAATGAACTAAATTTTGTTTAGTATTTTTGGTTGTTGTTGTATAGATTCTATGATGAGAATGATGGTTTAATGATTCAAATTGAAGTTGTAATCGTTTGTAGGTTGTTGGAGAAGGTAATGTGATTTTATCATAATTTCTTGTATTATTGAGGTTAATGTTGTTAATGTGTAGATTGTTGGTGTAGTTTATGAATTTGGAAGAAAGAAATGTGTTGTTATTATCCCTATGGCAATTGGAATGTTTCGGGTTTGTGGAATGTTGTCGAATTATGTAGAAAAGAGTTATTGACGTTAGAATGCATTTTGAATTGATTGTTGATGTTGTTAGTGTGGTTATTGGTATTGTTGTTGAAGATTTGGCCGAGTTGAATTCTCGGGGTTGTTGAATTTACAGGAAATGCTGCCCAAATTTCGTAGATAAAGTGCTAGCCTAGAATTGAATTCCGGAGTGCCTATGGCTAATGTTTGGTATCTAATGATGTTGTTGTAGATTTGGGAAGTCGAGACTTAAATTCGGATTAGCTTCGAAAGCGGACAAGGTATGTAAAGCTAACCTTTCTTTCTTTTGGCATGTCCTAATTGTAAGTAGGCTATGATACGAGTCTCGGGTAACTCCATTCTTAAGATCCGAGCCCGTATACGATTCTTATTCACTTCTTGATGTTGACGTTCTTAATATGGTCAAATTATGGTTCTTAAGTCTTTTGTATAGTTGGATTTTAAATGTTGCATAAAGGACGTTGTTTTTTTTTTAAAAAAAGACTCCGCAACTACTAACGACCGTAACTTTCATAGACGAGCTCGGATCGCTTCGAAACGTTCGTAGGAGATTCTATAATGAATAATGGTCTCCAACTTTCATAGATGGACTCGGATTGGTTTGATACTCGTCCGTGGGCCCCGAGACTTTCCCCTGTGTAATACTAACGACTTTTGAAAGGATTTAGCGTGACTAACGTCTTATCCCTTGAGCGTCGATTATTTACTTCTCTATCAAGTTTGTAATGATGATTATGCCCCGAATTTTCATAAGTTATTTCATATGGTTTGATACGTATCTATGAGTCCTAAAGTTCTGTTGATATATCTTCGAACGACATTCGGAAGAAACTTGATTTGACTATCGCCTTGGTTGTAAAATGATGGTTCACTTTGATTATTCTATCGAGTCTTTGAAAATGTTTTAAATCGCATATAGTTGCTCACGACTCGCTTCGTGCATATGGTTGTTATCTCTTTCGCCGAGTCCGGGCGGTTATGTATCGTGCGCACTATGTTATATTCCGGTGTGATGTGTGTTACGGTTCACCGAGCTCCTCGTTAGAGGGCCGGTTCCGATTATATTTGGTGTTATCCGTGTTATGGCGTTATGATGTGTTATCGTGTGACGGGAATACGGAGATATGAAACCTTCTGGTGTGATGCTATGTTATGGCGCCAACGACGGGCGGGCGACCATATTCTAAGAGCCCCATGCATGATTTATGTTTTAATGAGTAAGCATTTTGGTATTTTGGATATTGTATTTACTTTCTGTATCTCTTGTTGTGATTATGATCCTATTTATTATTTTTCACGCTTTGCATACTCAGTACATATTTCGTACTGACCCCCTTTCTTCGGGGGCTGCGTTTCATGCCGCGCAGGTACAGATACTTATTTGGACGATCCACTTAGGATTCACGTTCGCTAACTTGGAGCGCTCCCTTTACGGGAGCCTATGTTTTGGTGCGATTCTTCCGATGCATATGTATATACTATATGTCTATTCATGGGTACGGGCTGGGGCCTGTCCCGTCATATGATTTTGTTATGACTCTTAAAGGTCTGTAGACATATATGTGTGGGTTGTGGGTGATCACTGTTCAGTTGTGTCTGCGTGATTTGTGCTTTGGACGTCCCCCTATACTATGATAGCCTTACCGGCTTATATGTGATATCATCTGTTGAAAGATGTGATTATGATCGTAAATACATTTGTGACTTTTGGGCGACGTTTCACTTTTCCGTACGTATATGTTATTTGTATATCGTATAAGTTATTCATATGCTATTTCGATTAATGGGTGTGTACGGGTGCCCAGTTCGGGCACTAGTCGCGGCCTACGGGGTTGGGTCGTGACACCTGCAATCTCCGGTACACATAATCTGCCCCTATATAGTAGTACTCCGTCAGGTGTAATCTTGAATGGGTTCTTCTCCTTTTCAAAGGTTGTATCTCTATATTGTGTCAGAACATAGGCGTTGCTCATATTGGCGTTGCTTTACCTCTTCCATAATAGAGGATTCAGCAACTTCTCGAACCGAAACCCCACTATCTCCAAAATCAGCCAAACAGATTCCAAGACTAGCTAGCTGATAAATCTCACGAACCATTTCTTTCCTTTCTGGTTGCACGTCCGTCAAGCTGCCCATCGACTTACGGCTAAGTGCATCTGCTACAATGTTTGCTTTCCCTGGATGGTATAGAATATCGACATCATAATCCTTCGGCCGACTACTAGCCACCTTCCTCGCCGCAAATTCGCTCCTTCGCTTAAAGATATCCGGAGGCTTTTGTGATCTCGTATAAATATCAACACGCACGCCATATAGATAATGCCTCCATATCTTCAAAGCGTGAATCACCGCCGCTAATTCCGGATCATGAGTGGGATAATTTCTTTCATGTTTTACGAATTTGTCGGGAGGCATAGGCTATAACTCGCCATGCCGCATTACACACACAACCTAGCCCAACACCGGAAGCATCACAATAAATGACATAGCCATCTGGTCCCTCAGGAAGAGTCAGTACTGGAGCTGTAGTCAACTTCTCTTTGTTACGACCTAACCCCGTAGGCCGTGACTAGTGCCCGAGCAGGACACTCGTATACCCTGACAACTATAATCGTCCACAACTAGCATAATAAAGAACTTATATATAGTAAGGCATGACGTCGCCTCAAAACTGTCGCATATGTATACATACCACAACAACCTGTCTCCTGAGGAGTTACAACTTTCAACAAATAGCATTGTATATAAGCCGGCAAGGCTACCATAACACACTGCTTTCAGAACATATATATATATCTACGCAAGCCGACAAGGCTTCCACTACACACAACATCCCAAAACATATATATATACGCAAGCCGACAAGGCTGCCACTACGAATGGGAACGTCCCAAAACAAAAGTCATAGATACACAACTGAACGACAACTATATACAAACCCACACATATGTCTACAGACCTCTAAGAGTAACAACAGTATCATATGACGGGACAGGGCACCGTCATACCCCTGGATAAACACATATATACAATAGGAGAATCTGCACCAAAAAGTTAGGCTCCGGGACAAGGGAGCACTCCAAGACAGCAGAATAGGTATCCCAAAATGGCGGATCACCAAAACGAGCGTCTGTACCTGCGAGCATAAACGCAGCCCCCCGAAGGAAGGGGGTCAGTACGGAATATATACTGAGCATGTAAAGCATGAAATACAGTAAACAGGATCGTACTGAAATAAGGAGGATAGAAAACCAGTACAATAACCAGAAAACCACAAGGCTTACCTTTGAACATAAATCATATGTGTCAATATCATATCCAACTCATTGTGGGACTTAGCGACATAATTAGATAATCAACCTGTACATATGCATATATAACGTGTCCCGGCCCTCTAGTGAGGGACTCGGTAAATAAAATCATCATATACATGTACATATAACGTGTCTCGGGCCTCTAGTGAGGGATTCGGTGAATAAAGTCATCATATGCCCTCCTGGCCGCCATCCCCATATCATCATATCATCATGTCATCATATCATCATATACATATACATATAACGTGTCCTGGCCCTCTAGTGAGGGACTCGGTGAATAATGCAATGAAGGCGTGCACAGACAAGAACATGTCCTGGCCCGGGACTCAGTGAAAGATTCAACAGTATGCACGAGCAGAGTAGTGAGTAACCATATACATGAAAATCATCTTTTAAGACCCAATAGATAAGTAGACTAATCAACGTTCGAGTATCAGGACGATAGTCATGTTCAGTATCCTTTGAATATCATTATGAACCATATCAAAATAAGGCCTCAGGGATTATAGATATGTATTAAGTCAATCCGAGTCAGTTTGCAAAAGTTATGAACATTATTCTGAACATTATTCATTATAGAATCCTTTAAGAATAGGAACCTTTATGCATCATTTACTATCTAGTCATACAAAGACTCGAGGGCAATAGCTTGACTATATTAAGACTTCTAATATCAAGAAGTGAATGAGAATCATAAACATGCTCGGAACTTATGAATAGAGTTACCCCAAAGCTCATAACGTATCTTACTTACATCTAAGACATGCCAAAAGAAAGAAGGGATAGGCTTTACATACCTTTAACGTTTACTCGCAATACAACCTGTATACGCTACCCAATAATACTTTATCCTATATTAAGATGTCAAGAACTACGATTAGGCTACGAGGGAATTCAAAACGTATTCTAACGTTAGTAACTCCTTTCTAACTAATTCGACGACATTTCATTTACATTCAAATCAACCATATACAATCAAACCAACACAAATGATCACACGTTCAAGTGCTAACCCGAGACCATTCAAACAAGACTCGAGAGCACTTCTGACAACCCGCACAATATTCAAAACAGCCCATTCAACATACACTACAACCCGCAATCGTCCAACTCAACAAGAACAATGATGCAAGAACGGAAACGCGGAAATGAGAAATTAAAAAGATAAACAAAAGGAAAAGAAAAGATAGATAGATTGACACAAAAATAGGCACGATTAGGCAACCAAGGTTCTTCAATAACCAAGACCTCCTAATTACACTCTAGATAGCACCAACCTCTTAGGATGACCTCAAGGGAATTGAATTCCCAAGCAACCAATCCTCTCACAATCAATAATCAACAAGAGCCTACCAAAGGCCTCTCACAAGTTTCTCTCTCTAGAGATAACCCTAAAAAACACTCAAAATATTCATAATTCATCAAAAATTCCCCAAATGAAATGAAAGACAAGCTATATATACAAGCTAAGTAAAGAAGACTAATAGGCAATTACAATGCTACCCTTAATGATGTAAGGGCCTTGTTTGGCTAGTCTTCTTAGTGTAGTCTTTTAACTCAAGGATTGGCCTTCAATGGCCAAACACGTACCTCCTTGCATAGATGACCCTCTAATCAACCTTGCATGCATGGCCTTCTTGCAATCATAACCCTCCTTGCGCAAAGTAGCCACTTGCACAAATAGCCCTTTGCGTAAGTAGCCATCTTCCGACCTTGAATCACCCGAGCTTGCATTGTGGCCACTTTAAGAGGCAAGCCTTGGGACTTGGACTCTTAAAGCCTTCCATCCAAGCTATCTCCCATATCTTGAAGGCCATCCTATGTGGACCTCCCATGATCTTCAATGACTTGCCTCTTAAAGCCTTCCATCCAAGCTATCTCCCATATCTTGAAGGCCATCCTATGTGGACCTCCCATGATCTTCAAAAACTCCATTTTCATGAAGCTCGATGGAATTGGTCTTGTATCAAACAACAACAATACATTCCTCTCTTCCAAATTTATGAACTATACCACAACCACACGTTAACAACATAATCCACATAAATGTAAGAACTATATTAACACCATATTAACTTCTACAACAGCCCACAAACCATTACAACTCCAACTTGAATCATTAAACCTTCATTCTCACCATACAATCCATAACAACAATAACCAAAATATCAAGTAAATCAATTCACCAATTCCTCCTAAAACAGCCCCTACACGGCTTGGACAACTTTTCAACACCAACATACATAACTTATATACATATCCACACATTACAACATGCTCAAATCACCCTTAATATATGTAAAAGAAAGTTAAATCTTACCTTTACTACTTGGCCTTTCAATTTGGCTCCAACTTGTGCCTTGAATTTATTCTTGTTCTTGTTGCCCTAGAATCATTTCCACATTATTATACACCTTCTAAGGAGTTGAATTGCTTGGAAAAATATTTTTTTGATCAACAATACTCAAGCTCAATCTCGGCCAGCCATTGTCGAGAGCTTTCTCTCTAATTTTTCTATGTTTGCAAGATGAATAATGAATAGCTAGTTGAAGGATGAGTCATAAAATTTCTATATATGGGATGTCCATAGGCTGGACACGTGTCCCACCCAAAGTGTGAGCCAATTACAATTGGCCATGTCACGGGTGGGGCCCACACGACCACTATGGCTTAATGAAGTGATTAAATTTTCTAATCCCACTTAATAATCTAATCATGGTTAATTAATCCCTAATCTCCATTAATATTTCTATACCAAATAAAATTTATAGGCAACTTGTGCATTAAAACAAAATCGGAGGTTAAAAATCTCTACCACGGATCCAAAAATAGTCTTGTCCTTAACTTGTCGCAATTAGCTTTAGAATATCCCAATGTTTAAAAATACGGGATATAACACTCTTTCAGCAACTGGAAGCTTCGTTTACAAGCATCAGTCCACTAGAACTTAGCTGCCTTCTGAGTTAGCCTTGTTAAAGGCGCTGAAATCGAAGCAAACTTCTCCACAAATCTCCTGTAATATCTCCGCTAACTTGAGAAAACTACGTACCTCGCAGGTGTCGTAGGTCTAGGCCAAGTCTTTACGGCCTCAATCTTCTGTGTATCAACCCGAATGCCATCAGCTCCGATAATATGCCCCAAGAATGCTACTGAAGTCAACCAGAATTCACATTTAGAGAACTTAGCATACAATTTCTGGTGCTGGAGCACCTAAGTCTTGTCCTCGATGATCCGTATGCTCCTCTTCTGATCGTGAATAAACAAGAATATCATCAATAAATATAATCACGAACATATCCAGGAACGACTTGAATACTCGGTTCATTAGATCCATAAACACAGCTGGAGCATTGGTCAGCCCAAAAGACATCACCCTAAACTCATAGTGCCCGTATCGGGTCCTGAATGCAGTCTTTGGAATATTTGCCTCTCTTACCCGCACCTAGTGATAGCCTGACCGCAGGTCTATCTTTGAGAAACACTTGGCACCCTGCAACTGATCAAATAAGTCATAAATCCTGGGGAGGGGATATCTATTCTTTATGGTTACCTTGTTCAGCTGTCTATAATCAATACACATCTGCAGCGACCTATCTTTCTTTCTCAAAACGATCTTGGTGCTCCCCAAGGTAATGTCTTGGGCCTAACGAAGCGCTTCTCTAACAAATCCCTCATGTTCCTTCAATTCTTTCGATTCTGCGGTGCCATTCGTAAGGAGTAATAGATATGGGCTGAGTATCTGGTAACACATCTATAGTGAACTCTATCTCCCGTTCAGGAGGAAGACCTGGAAGTTCATCTGGAAATACATCTAGAAATTCATTGACTACCGGGACTGACTGAAGAGTCGGTGCCTCTGCTTTCAAGTCATGCACAAGAACCAGATGATAAATATAACCCTTTCTAACCATCTTCCTTGCCTTGAGGTATGAAATAAACTTACCCCTCGGCGATGCCGTATTCCCTAGCTATTCTATAGTTGGCTCCCCTGGAAACTGAAATCGAACTATCTTATTTCTATAATCAACGTTAGCATAACAAGAAGCTAACCAATCTATACCCATAATAACATCAAACTCAGTCATATCTAACTCTATCAAATCTGCCAAAGTATGAAGACTATATATATTCACCGAACACTTTTTATATACCTGCTTTGCTATAACAGAATCCCCTACCGGTGTAGCTACCTCAAATGGTTCAATCAACTCAGGTTTTATTCCGATTCTACTAGCAACAAAAGGAGATATATATGATAAGGTGGAGCCTGGATCTATCAATGCATATACGTCCCGAGAGAAAATCGATAATATACCTGTAACCACATTTGGTGACACCTCCTGATCCTGTCTACTAGCCAAGGCATATATGCGGTTCGAAGGACCGCTAGAACTGGAAGCTCCGCCATGGCCTCTACCACGCCCGCCTCGGTGTCGGCATACTCGCCCCACAGGCGCATAGCTACGTAAGAAGATGAACCAAGAACCGACCCGCAGGGGCCGAGCCGACCCCCCGGACTACCCCCAAACGGACACTCCCTCATAATATGGCCTTGACGGCCACAAGAAAAATAAGCACCCATAGCACGATAACACTCCCCAGAATGATGCCTCCCATATCGAGAACACCGAGGCAAGGGTGGCCTCGACTGACTGGAACCTCTGTTCACCTGCGAACCCGAAGCCCTGGAGCTCTGACCAGCTCCTGAATACCCTGTGCTATCAAATCTCCTACCAGTGAATTATGGGGGTGCGCTTCGTGCTGGCTGAGAAGGATATCTACTATACTGCTGCTGAGGCTGCCTGCCTCGAAACTCACCCGGATAGCCAGCCGATCTAGCCCTCTTGTGCTGGCCTCTATCATAATCTCTCGTCCGACCGATGTCCCCCCGTGGTCGATCCTCTACCCCTGTGCATAAGCCTGTACCCGGGCAATATCCATACCGGGCTGAGAAGCCATTATCATACAGCTATCAACCAAGTAACGATCCAGCCCCATCACATAATGATGCACCCTATCAGCCATATCAGCTACAATAGTGGGCGCATGTCTAGCCAACGAATCAAACTCGAGACTATAATCCCGAACACTCCTGCCATTCTGCCTCAGATGTAGGAATCTATCAACTCTGGCTCGCCTCATCTCCGGAGGCAGAAAATGGCCCAGAAAGGCCTCCACGAACTCATCCCATGCTGCTGGAGGAGCATCCTCGCCCCTAGACAACTCCCAGGACTCATACCAATTAACAGCTACATCACATCACGCAATTGATACGAAGCTAACTCGACAGACTCAGTCTCAGAAGCCCTAATTATCCTCAACGTACGCTGCATCTGCCGAATAAACTCCTGCGGATCCTCCGCGGGCTTTGACCCGTAGAACTCTGGGGGATTACAAGTCAAGAAATCACGGGCCCTCAAACTATCATGTCCGTCCGCATAATCACCTCCTAATCCGTGCTGCGAGTCCGCGCCGCCACAAGTCCGGCAACCGAATCGCGTCTCTCATAGCCCTATCCTCCGCCCCGGGCCGAGGAGCCGGGAGGCTCGCATCGGAACCTCGGGGAGGCGCGGTGGAGCCGCCCCGATCCGTAGCCGTCGTTGCTCTAAGCCCCTCTGGTAGTGGCGATGTAGCAGAGCTCGCTGACTGGAGCACAACCTCAGGCACCGACTGGGCATGGGCCCTAGTAACTCTGTCGGTCCCCGGGCCGGCCTCTCCCGACATCGACTTGTTCTTCCGGGCCGTCGCTTTCTTTGGAGGCATCGCCGTAAACATAACAATCCGTTGGGGAGGAATTATCTCGATAATACGGCTCTATCGCACGATCTAGAGTAAGAAGGAAAGATAACATCCTAAATGTCCTGTAGCTTCCTGTTTATAGAGGTGGTGCACACAACACTGATAAACAAGACTCTACTAGACACGGTCTGTAGACACTCCGAGGATGAACTGCTCCGATACCACTTTTGTCACGACCCAACCCCGTAGGCCGTGACTAGTGCCCGAGCTGGACACTCGTATACACACCTGTTAACTATAATCAGCCCATAACTAGCATAATAAAGGACTTATATAAAAAGGCAAGACGTCGTCTCAAAACTGTCGCATATCTATACATATCACAACAACCTGTCTCCTGAGGAGTTACAACTATCAACAGATAACATCGTACATAAGCCGGCAAGGCTATAATAACATGTGGGAACGCCCCAGCTATATATACGCAAGCCGACAAGGCTGCCACTACATACATCATCCTAAAATATATATATATATATATATACGCAAGCCGACAAAGCTGCCACTACGAATGGGAACGTCCCAAAACATAAGTCATATAGACACAACTGAACAACATCAATATACAACCCACACATATGTCTACAGACCTCTAAGAGTAACACAGTATCATATGACGGGACAGGGCCCCGCCGTACCCCTGGATAAACACATATATACAACAGGAGGATCTGTACCAAAAATCTAGGCTCCGAGACAAGGGAGCACTCCAAGATAGCTGAATAGATATCCTAAGCTGGCGGGTCACCAAAACGAGCGTCTGTACCTGCGGGCATGAAACGCAGCCCCCCGAAGAAAGGGAGTCAATACGAAATATGTACTGAGTATATAAAGCATGAAATACCGTAAACAGGATCATAACCGAAATAAGAAGTACAGAAAACAAGTACAATAACCAGGATACCAAAATGCTTGCTTTTGAAACACAAATCATGCATGTCTATATCATATATCACATCTGGCCCATTATGGGACTCGGTGAACATGGTCGCCACCCCGTCTTTGGCACCGTAACACAGCATACTCCAGAACACAGCATAACTCCGTAACACATCATAACTCCATAACACAGCATAACACCATAACACCATAACACAGCATAACACAGCATAACACCATAACATATATATACCGTACCGGCCCTCTAGTGAGGGACTCGGTGTCACGACCCAGCCCCGTGGGCCGTGACTGGTGTCCTACTTGGACACCCATACGTACCTACCTGTCAGATCTGGCATATCAAATAGCTAATCTCGTGTAGACATACATAAATTCATACAAATATCGGGTACGTCGCATGAAAATATATATACATACATAAACATACTTAGACCTGTACACTAGCCGCTGAGGCTATCATAACAGACGAGTCGCAAACCCGAACATACGTACCGACCGGTGACAACTCACAACCCACAATCATGTCGGACCTCTAACATACGAACGAGAATCGAGAAGACGGGACAGGCCCGCCGTACCCAAGTAGTCATATATACGAACATACATACAACAAAATATATACCAAAAGTGTCGCTCCGGATCAAAAAAAAGGAGCTCTCCAAACAAACAGATGATATCCTAAACCGGTGGCGTATCACGCGGTGCGTCCGTGCGGGCATGTAACACCCCCGAGAAGCAAGGGGGTCGGTACGAAGATGTACCGAGTATGTAAAGCGAAAGGTAACAAGTATAACCATGATCAAAGACAGAGTATGTATAACGGACGGAGCTGTAATTAGAATCAAGTACAAAAAGTAACACCGTGTCCGAGACCTCGATAGACATAATGCATATCGGATCATATAATATCATGCGAACATGTATCGTGTCCCGCCCTCGGATAAGGGACTCGGTAAGTAAAGTCATGCATAACGAATCATGTATCATATGTGCGGATGACGTGTCCGCCCTTATTAAGGGACTCGGTAATATGGAATCATATCCGTCAAATCATATATCATGTATACATAACGTGTCCCGGCCCTCTTGCGGGTCTCGGTGAATAATAATCATGTGCCGTCCGGCCGCCATCCCCGTATCATCATATCATAATCATATACAAATAACGTGTCCCGCCCGCAAGTACGAGGGACTCGGTGAATAATGCGGAGAAGTGCGCACGAGAACATGTCCTGGCCGGGCTCGGTGAAAAGACATATCATAGCTTGCACGAACGAGTAGTGCGTAAACATATGCATATAAGTCCGGACTCAACGGACAATCACACAAATAGTCATAATACGTACCTTTCGGATGCCATGACGGATTATGTCAAATCGTAGTTTTTGGAGACTATTCGTACGTAACAAATATATCATAGGGCTTACAAAAGATTCAAAATGATCGTTCTTGAGCAAACGGAACAATACAAATGACATATCATTTCAAGGAAATCGGACGATGCTCGTATAGGTACATGTATGCCCTTTTTGGGGATGGCACGATTTCTTACTTCAGATCATCATATTTTTAGGATCATAACCCATCTCAAGACATATCATAAACTTATCATATTCATTGTTCGACAACGGTACAATCATCAAAGATTCCTTTAAACATGGTATAGGAATAAATTAATTAAAATCATAATAAGAGGTCTCGGATTCTATGGGCCCACCTCGGGTCAAATCGAGGCGGCGGGCATAAATCATGGATCATAGTCTTTATAAAGTCATTTGAAAGCGTTTGGGACAAACCCGGGTTCATTTGGGAAGGTTTCGTACATATAAGTCATTTTGATGACAACTTGTGAAAAACAGTTCAATCTTCATCGAACGTTTTGACGCTATCTTCAATCTTGAATTATGGAACGCGCCGCAATCGAGGTTCACTTTCAAGCCTAGTACACTCGTAACATGCCAAAGAAATATAGGGAAGGCTTTACATACCTGGATAGCGCCTTACGCTTGTCAAATCTCACTCCCCGTTTCGTCCAAAACTGCAAATGGTCATTCTTACCAATTACTATTCATGCAAGTTAACATTTCAACTTTGGTTAAGTATTTGGCTACCGAAATTTCGGCAGCACCTCCCCTATAAATACCACGCCCCGAGATTCAACTCGGCTCAAAACAACCAACAACAAGCCAACAATCCAACAACAACAACAAGTATTACAAATTACACAATATGGTGCAACTAGCCATTTTTCGACATAATACAATAATTTCGTTCTAACTTCACACTTTCAATCCAACATTGACATTTCCATATTCATCAACCCAACAAGATCACTTCGGAAACATTCCATAACATATTACGAAGTATTCACAAAATATACAAAATATACAAATTTTCCACCAAATTCATAATCCATTCAAAACCTCCAAATTTCAACATAAATATTCCCAACATATTTTTATCCTTCAATTCCATTTACAACAACTACCATACACATCTTACAACTTCATTCTCCTCAATTAAATACTCTATAATAAAATCATATACTTTCCGACAACAACTTAACAACAAATTTTTCATATTAACTTAAACCATTTTTCTTCCATCCTCATCACAAGATTTCAACAACACAATTAGCAACTAAATAAACTTGAATTTACTTTACTTTATCACAATAGGGCTCACGGCCAACTTCCATATTCCTACCTTCAACCTAATTCATTCAACTTCCATTTCCAACATGAATTACATCATAACCACAACTAAAATACAACATAAAATCCAACACATCTTCCATACACAACCATGCACATACACGGCCACAACACAACCCACACCACACGGCTTACACACACAAAATCACAATTCCATGATTTCCATGCAATTCTACATACTATCACATATATATATTCTTCCATAACATAATAAAAACATGAGATTCTTACCTTCTTCCAATTTCTTCCACTTGCCAAAAGAAGCTCTTTCTTGCCTTGAAAATTACACCAACTTGGAGAGCATCTTGAACTTAGTATGAATTCAAGAAGAACCAAATTTTTGAGTCAACAACCAAGCTCCAAGAATTTTTCTCTTTTTTTTTTCCTCCCTTCTTTCTCTCTAGCCGAATGGCTTCTTTCTTTTTTTCTTGATTTTCTTGAATGTTCTAAGGCTAAGGATCACTTATATAATTAATAGGCACATGGAAAATTAATTAACTTGGGTTTGGGCCTTGGCCATGTGGCCGGCCACCCTCCAAAAATTGGGCCTCAATTTCCTTATTTTTTTGAGCCCAATAAGTCATGAATCATATTTTGCAATTCCCGAAACAAATTTCCAAAATTCCAATTTTGCCCTTAGGCCTTCTCCATTGTTTCCGTATTCAAGTTTCCATCACCGGCATACACTTACTAAGAAAAATTCAAACATGGCCTTCTTTCTCATAAATCACAATTATTTCGAATTTTCCGATTATGCAAAAAGGCGGGATATAACATCGGTGAACCATACTGTGGAAGTGTGCACGATGATATACCCGGCCCGGGACTCGATGAAAGATGTAACAACAGTATGCACGAGCAGAGTAGTAAGTAACCATATGCATATAAATCATCTTTTGAGACTCAATAGATAAGTAGACTAATCAACGCTCGAGTATCAGGACGATAGTCATACTCGGTACTCTTGAATATCATTATGAACTATATCAAAATAAAGCCTCAGGGATCATAGACATGTATCAAATTAACACGAAATAGCTTATGAAAGTTATGGTCATTAGTAATTATGAAGTCTTTCAAGAATAGGAACTTTTATGTATCGTTTACTATCCAATCATATAGAAAACTCGAGGGCAGTAGCTCGACTACATTAAGAATTCTAATATCAAGAAGTGAATAAGAATCATAAACATGCTCGGAACTTATGAATAGAGTTACCCCAAAGCTCATATCGTATCTTACTTACATCTAGGACATGCCAAAAGAATGAAAGGATAGGCTTTATATACCTTTAGCGTTTACTCGCGACACAACACGTATACGCTGCCCAATAGTACCTCAACCTATATCAAGACGTCAAGAACTACGGTTAAGTTATGGGGAGATTCAAAACGTATCCTAACATTAATAATTCCTTTCTGGATAGTTAGACGACGTTTCGTTTATATTCAAACCAACCACATACAACCAAGCCAACATCACTAATCATACATTCAAGTATCAACCCGAGACTATTCAAACATGACTCGAGAACACTCCGGACAGCCCGTACAACACTCCAAAATAGCCCAACCAACACACAATATAACATATAATCTTCCAAGTTCAACAAGAATAACAACAACACATTCTTTTCTTCCCAATTCATGAACTATACCAACAACCACACGTTAACAACATCTTTCACATAAATGCAAGAAACTATATTAACATCATATTAGCTTCTACAACAGCCCACAAACAATTACAACTCCAACTTGAACCATTTAACCCTTCATTCTCATCATAAAATTCATAACAACAACAACCAAATACTAAGTAAAATTTGTTCACCATTCTTACACAAAACAGCCCCTACACGGCTTCAACACCAACAAACATAGTTCCATAAATTTCATCCATATCTACACATTACAACATGCTCAAATCACCCTTAATACATGTAAGAGAAGATTAAACCTTACCTTAATCACTTGACTTCTCAACTTGGCTAGAATTTGTAAATAGAAATAATACTTGTTCTTGCTATCCTAGGATCAATCTCACGTTGCTATACATCTTCTAAAGAGTTGAAATACTTGAAAAAAATTGATTTTTGATCAACACTTCACAAGCTTAAGCTCGGCCAGCCATGGCCGAGAGCTTCTCTCTCCCTCTCTAAGTTTCTATGTTTGTTGAAGATGATAAATGAAGTCCTTAATCATCCACCTTCTATATATGGGATATCCATAAGCTGGACACGGGGCCCACCCAAAGTTTGAGCCAATTACACTTGGCCATGTCACGGGTGGGGCCCACACGGCCACTAGTGGCCAATTAGTAAAGTAATTAAATCTTAATCCCACTTAGTAATCTAATCATGGTTAATTAATCCATAATATTCATTAATAACTCCATACCAAATAAAATTTATAAACAACTTGTGCATTAAAACAAAATCGGAGGTTAAAAGCCTCTACCTCGTATCCCAAAATAGTCTTGTCCTTAACTTATCGCGATTAGCTTAAAATATCCCAATGTACAAAAATACGGGATATAACAACCAACTTATATTATCGGAGTCTAGGAGAAGGGCAATCACTTCAAGAAGAGTCAATGAAAACATCGTGGATTTGCAACTACAACATTCGAGGATGAATGTTTTAAGAGGGGAAGGATGTTACACCCCGTAGTTCTGTACGTTGAAATTCGTAAGTGCTGGTTGTTTCACGTATGGACGTTGGAGTTGCCTTCAAGGGTATATATGATTGCATGCATTTATCCTATGGTTATGAAGGCTTAGTTCATATAGTAAGTTGTGAGAGGATTGGAGAGCAGGTGAGCTGCGAAAACTATGTTTGTTGGTCCAATTTGGAGGAAGAATATCTTTTAGAATATGATGAGTTTTGAGGCAAAGCAAAAGCTTAAAGTGAAGGTCATGAAGTCTAGTTTCCAATGCAACAAATCGCTCATCGGTACGGCATCGAAATAAGGAGATATGGATGTTACAAGTCGGGCTGGTAGGCCAGAAATTTGGTCTGCGCGAACGCGCCATCACCAGGAGCGAACGCCCAGAAGAAGGGTAGCCAACTCAGCGCGAACGCGCCACTTCTAGGCGCGAACGCGCTGAGCAATTTTTAGGTCGGTGCGACCCGACCCTGGAACCTTATAAAAAGGGGTTTACCCCCTTATTTCCATCAAAGCAACCCCTGAAAATCACCCCAACCTTCTGGTAATTTCCTCCAACTTTCACCTATCAAATTTAAATGCAAATCGAGTGTAATCCTCAGATTCTGGTCCAGACAGCGTATAGTTGTCATTATAAAATCGTATAGCAACGAGTCTTAGCTCAAGTACAAGGTGGAAAGTGAAGATATTGTAGTACTAGAGGGAGTAAGGTATGAATCTTTTCTTATTACTATTAATTTCGGTATATTTACTGAGGTAAAATAATTAGACAGTTATATAACAAGTTGGTTAGTTGGGAAACTTGGAAAACATCGTGTGGGATGTTTTATGGAACATAATGGTATTGGTAATGATGTTGTTGATGTTGGTATTGTTGTCGTTGTTGTTGGTTGTTGAGTTGTGATTTCGAGCTAGGCATATAAATAGGGGAGATGCTGTCCGAATTTCGGCAGACCCTAAATAGAATTAAATCAATGACTTAGGATGAGTGTATGACTTTGAGCCTAACAATAGTACGAATAGTTTATATGTAGATTTACGAGCTTGGAAGGATAACCGTTGAATTGCTAAGGAGACCGAAAGGCATGCTAAGGCTAGTCCCTTTCTTTCAAAAGGCATGATTCCTCTGTTATGATTCCATATATGTTTTCATAACCTTCTTACTTCCAAAAGCTAGAAATTCAAGATTCTTAAAAGCTTCTTACGACACTAAAGATGAGATGTCTTCTATGATGAACATGATGATGATGATTTTAATTCTAGAAATTCCAAAGCTTATGATTTTGAGGCTATTATGAGATTACTGAGCTTATTTCATGTTTTTCTTGATTTGTTTATTGTTGTTGATCTCACCATGTAATAATTGTTCCTTCAAGGTGAGATATAGCGATGATGGTTGCTCCATAACATAAATCGAAGGTTACCGACCTTACGTCACTCCGATAGAGTGTAGCTTTTAATTGGGCTCTCATGCATGCTTTATCAGTAGGTATGTATTTTATTAACACCGTGCCTACATGGCCGGGATGTATAACACCGTGCCGCCCAATAGGCAGCCGGGCAGACACACCACTGCAGTGGGCAGCTTACGCCCCGGGTGCGGAAGGCCCGGACGCGGGCTAATGATGATAACACCGTGCCTATATGGCTGGGCAGTTTACTTGTACATATATTTATGATGTTGATTTAAAAGTTAAAGTTGGCATGCATGATATCTGCCTTAAGAGGTACTCAGATGCACAGGTTATCTCCTTACCTTATGTTATGTTCCGTTACTCGTGTTGTATTATTATTCATGCCTTACATACTCAATACACTGCTGTACTGATGTCATTTCTTGTGGACGCTGCGTTCATGCCCACAGGATCAGGTAGTCAGCCAGACGATCCAAACCAGTAGGATCTCCCTCAGCCGCAGTCAGAGAGCTCCATTTGGCTCGGAGTTGCAGCCCTTTTTTGGTATGCTATCTTGATATGTAGATATACGGGTATGACGAGGCCTTGTCCTGTCTTTTCTACAGTTTGTATTCCATAGAGGTCTGTAGACAGTGATATATAACCGGGATGTTATGCGGCCTTGTCGGCACTTACTTTTGTTGTACAGTATACGTAGCGGCCTAGTCGGCTTGCACTACTACCCTTAGCATTTATGTTTATATGTATGCATTGGCCGTGAGTTCTCAAGGTGGTGCTTATTGTGTTGATTGTCCAGGAGATAGCATAGCTCAGTTATAGGTTATTTATGGGCCACCGGGTTTCTCAGTAAGAAGCAGATACGAGTCTAAGGGGTGCTTGGTCAGTAGTGGTCGGGCACTCATCACGGCTCATCGGTTTGGGTCGTGATAGTACCCCAATCAGACATGATAGAAATGGGAACCCTATGCAATTTCATAATGTCACGAATGTACAACTTGGCTAACTTCTCTGTGGTATAAGAAACCTGAACCAGAATGAAATGAGTGGACTTAGTCAACCAATCCACTATCACCCTAATTGAATCAGATCAACTATCACCCAAATTGAATCAAACATACCCAAGGTCTTCGGAATACCCACAATAAAATCCATGGCAATCCTTTCCCACTTCCACTTCGGAATGGGCAACCTCTGAAGTACACCCCCGAGTCACTGGTGCTCATACTTAACCTACTGACATCTCCCACACTTAGCAACAAAATCAGCTATATCCCTCTTCATGCGACGCCACCAGTAATGCTATCTCAAATCATGATACATCTTAGTCGCCTCTGGATGAATAGAATATCGAGTGCTATAGGACTCAATCAAAACCAAATGAATCAAGTTACCAGCACGAGGAACACACACGTATCCCTTAATCCTCAAAGTACCTCAGAATCAATCATGGCCTCTTTGGCCTCACCCCTCAGAACCCTACCCCGAATCTTGCTAAACTGAGCATTCTCAAACTGATGAGTCCTGATCTGCTCTTACAAGGACGATGTCACCTCAACACAAGCTACGACTTTTCCTGGGATCGAAATATCAAGATGAATGAAGCTGTTGGCCGGAGTCTAAACTTCCATGGCCAACGGATACTCGAAAACAACCAAACGGGCTAAACTCCACATACTTGTGGCCTTGTGACTCAAGGCATCAGCAACAACATTGTCTTTCCCAGGATGATAAAGAATAGAGATGTCATAGTCTTTCAGGAACTCTATCCATCGGCGCTTCCTGAAATAAATATCACTCAGGGTAACACGTGCCGAAGGCTACGGTGATCGGTGAAAACCTCACAATGGACGCCATACAAGTAATGCCTCTGGATCTTCAAAGCGAAGACCACAGCTAGCAACTCTAAATCATGGGCAGGGTAATTCCTCTCATGGATCTTCAATTGACGGGAAGCATAGGCTATAACACTACCCTCCTGCATCAACACCGCACCCAAATCCATATAAGATATATCATAATAGAATGAAAAATCCTTTGCCCTTCATGGGTAATGCTAGAATTGGGGCTGAAGTCAAAAGGGTCTTGATCTTTTGAAAGCTCTCCTCACAATCATCGGACCACTGGAAGGGAACATCCATCTGGGTCAATCTAGTCAACGATAAGGCAAGAGTAGCGAAACCCTTCACAAATCGACGGTAGTAACTGGCCAAACTTATGAAACTATGGATCTCGATCACAGTAGTGGGCCTCGCCCAATCCCTCACAGCCTCAATCTTCTTAGGATCCACTATGATCCTGTCCATAGACACAATGTGGCCCAAGCCGCAGACTCTAACCAAAACTCACACTTCGAAAACTTAGCAAATAAACTATTCTTCTTCAACAACCCAAGTATTGTGCGAAGATGGCCCTTATGCTTCTCTCTACTCTTGGAATACACCAAGATATCATCAATGAACACAATCACAAATGAATCAAGGAATGGCTTAAAGATGCCATTCATCAAAGTCATGAATGCAGCCGGGGCATTGGTAAGCCCAAATGACATTACCAAAAACTCATAATGCCTATATCTCGTCTGAAAAGTTATCTTCGAAATATCCTTGTCCCTGATTTTCAGTTGATAGTAACCTGAACGCAAGTCAAGCTAGACAAATAAATCATCGATACAAGGCATAAGACACTTGTTAAGAATAGTAACCTCGTTCGGCTGATGATAATCGATGCACATCCTCATAGATCCATCTTTCTTCTTTACGAACAACACAGGAGCGCCCTAAAGGGATACATTCGGCCAAATGAACCCCTTACTCAACAAATCTTATGATTGCTCTTTAAGCTCTCTCAATTTGGTGGGTGCCATCCGATATGGCGAAATAGAAATAGGGCGGGTTCCCGGCTCTAAGTCAATACAAAAATCAATTTCGCGATCGGATGGCATGCCCAACAGATCGGACAGGAGTATCTCCACAAACTCACTCATAATGAAAACGTACTCAAGGGACGGAGATGTAATAGTAGTGTCATTCACATGAGCCAGATAAGCTAAACACCCCTTGTTGACTAATTTCTTTGCCTGAAGAAATGAAATAATCTTCTTCGGAGCGGGACTAGGAGTACCCCTCCACTCAAGTCTTGAAATGCCCACATGGCTAAAGTCTGACTTGGCATGACAGTCCAAGATCGGATAATAAGGAGAAAGCCAGGTCATGCCCAATATAAAATCGAAATCCACCATATCAAGTATCATCAAGTCTACCCACGTGTCATAACCCATGAAAGTAACCAAGCACGACCGATAGACTCAATCAACCACAACATAGTCTCTGACTGGAGTAGACACATGAATAGGTACAGCTATGCTATCACAAGTAAAGTCCCAACCAACAGCATGATATGTAGACACATATGAATAAGTGGATCCAGGATCAAATAACACATAAGTTGCTCCATGGAAGACAGAAACAATACCTGAAATGACTGCATCTGAGGCCTCTGCCAGGTCTACCCGGGAACGAACAACACTGGGCCCGATCACGACCAGACTGTCCAGGATATGATCCACCTTTCAAACTCTGGGACCCACCTCTACCGGACTGGGACACACCCTTGGAAGTCTGTGAACCACAACGTCCTAACTGAGCATCGCCTCTCGGAGAATCACCACCCCAGCTACCTGAAGATGTCGGAGTCCTCTAGGACTGATAACCCTACCTGGGTCGAGAAAAGTATCTAGCAAAATGACCAGGCGATCCACATGTAAAGCAATCTCTAAAAAGCGAAGCCTGTTGAACCAAAATTGAAGACCCAGCTTGTTATATCCCGTATTTTGTACGTTGAAATATTTAGTTGACTGCGACAAGTTATGGACAGGACTTTCAATTTCCGATTTTGTTGATTTTGTTTTAATGCATAAGTTGCATATTCATCTTTTCATTGGTATGGAGTGTTAAGGGTAAATTTGGAATAAGGAAAATTTGGGGTTAAAAGTGAATTATGAAAAGTTAAGCATTTCATGAAAATTAAGGGCTAGAAGTGAAATTATGGAAACTAACATTTCATGAAAAATAGGCCATGTGGCCGTGTATGTGTGTGGCCATAGGGCCATGTGGATGAGTTATATAAGTGGTATAAGATGACTTATTAATCATCTTCATCACATTCATCACCTAGAAAGTTCAAGAAAATGGTAGAGAAAAAGGCACAAGGCCATTCGGCCAAGGAACCAAAATTGAAGGCCAAAAATTTGATCAAGAAAAATTATTTTCTCCTTGCTTTCCTACCAATTGGAAGGTCCTCTACGATGTGGAGTAGTTGTTGGAACAAAAAAAAATCATTCGTTGATGCCATGTAGGAGGCCTAGCCGTGGGAGAAGATGGATGGAAAAAGGGTAAGATTTAATCTTCTTTCATGTGTTGTGAGTGATTTGTACATGTTGTGATATGTGGAAAAGAATGAAATTCATGAAATTATGCATGTGGAAGTGTAGCCGTGTGTGTGTGTGTGTGGCCGTGTACAAGTGTGTGGTGTAAGAGTGGTGAAGTAATTGTAGTTAGCATGTTTGTGTGTTGTTGTAATGTGTAAAAATGGATGAAAGTCATGAAATTTATGTATGTGATGTGTGGCCAAAAATGGGCTGATTTGGCATAGACATGTTGAACTAAGTTTGTGTAGTATTTTGGTTGTTGTTGTTATGGATTATGTGGTGAGAATGAAGGTATTGAATGATTCAAGTTGAAGTTGTAATTGTTGTGGATTTGGCCGTGTATATGTGATGTTGGTTAAGAATGAAGGACTAATTTCATTTGGTATGTTTAGGATGTTGTGTTGTGGATTTTATGTTGTAAAATGAAGGCTTAATGGTTGAGGATTGAAGTTGTAATCGTATGGGCTGTTTTGGAAGCTACTGTGATTGTAATATGGTTTCTTGTATGTATGATAATAATGTTGTCAATATGTGGATTATTGGTGGTTTCGGGTTCTATAGTATATTGGATGGATTGTTTTGAATATTGTGCGGATTGTTGGAAATGTTATTGAATCATGTTTGAATGGTTTTGGATTGGTATTTGAACGCGTGAGCAATGATGTTGGATTGATTATATGTGTTGATTTGAATGAAAATGGAATATTGTCGAATTGTGTAGAAAAGAGTTACTAATGTTAGAATGCGTTTTGAATTGGTTATTGATGTTGTTTATATGGTATTGTGGTTGAAGAATTGGCCGAGTTGAATTCTCGGGGTGTTGAATTTACAGGGGAAATGTTGCCCAAATTTCTGTAAATAAAGTGCGAGCTTAAAATGGGATTCCGAGGTGCCTATGACTAATGTTTGGTGTCTAATGACGTTGTTGTAGATTTTGAGAAGCCGAGACTTGGGTTTGGATTAGCTTAGGAAGCAAACAAGGTATGTGAAGCTTATCCTTCTTTCCTTTTGGCATGTCCTAGACGCAACTAAGTTGTGATATGTTATGAGCCTCGGGGGTAATTCTATTCTTAAAATCCGAACATGTTTATGATTCATATTTGCTTCTTGATGTTGGCATCCTTAATGTGGTCAAGCTATGGACCGTATGTCTTTGATACGACTGGATTTGAAATGCTATGTAACCGGTTTGTTCCGAAAGGATCTTATGTCTTTTGTATGACTAAATTTCAAAAGTTGCATAAAAGTTTTGTTTTCAAAAGAGTTTTGTTCCTAAACAATTCCGAAACTACGAACGACCGTAACTTTCAAGAAAAGGCTCGGATCGCTTTGATATCTTCGCAAATGATTTCATGACGAGTAATGACTTTAACTTTCATAGGCGGGCCCGGATTGGGTTGACGCTCGTCCGGGGGTCCCGCGACTTTCCTTTGTATAGTGCTAACGATTTTTTTGAAAGAACTTAATAGGACTATTTTTCCGACCCCCGAGTATGATTACTTACTTATCTGTCGGGTTTGAAATGAGGATTTTTATGCATATGATTTTGATACGTAACTATGGTTTCTGAAGTTCGGTTTGATATGTTCCCGAGTGATATTCGGAAGAAAACCTGATTTGACTATTGTTTCAGTTTTGAACTAACAGTTCGTTTTGATTATCCGATTGGGTCTTTGTAAGTGTTTTGCATTGTACATAATTTTCCCACGATTCTGCTCGTGCATTCTGTTATTACCTCTTTCGCCGAGTCCCGAGCCGGTATGTTTCGTGCGCACTATATTATATTCTGGAGTATGATGTGTCCGGTTCGCCGAGCCCCTCCGCTATAGGGCCGGGTACCGTGTATATGTGATATTGCCGCTGGACTTTTGACCGCGGTATGTGATATTGCCGCTGGATTTTTGACCGCGGTATGTGATATTGCCGCTGGATTTTTGACCGCGGTTTGTGATATTGCCGCTGGATTTTTGACCATGGTATGTGATATTGCCGCTGGACTTTTGACCGCGGTATGTTAGGTTTCGGAGATATGAAATCTTCTGGAGTAGGATGTGTTATGGCGCCAATGACGGGCGAGCGACCATATTCTAAGAGCCCTATGCATGATTTGTATTTTGGAAAATAAACACTTTGGTATTTTGGATTTGCACTTACTTTCTGTACTTCTGTGGGATACGAAGTTTGATGTGATATGATAATATGATAAGATGATGATATGATGATTCTGTTTACCGAGTCCCTCACTGGAGGGCCGGGATGCGTTATATGTTATATATATGTATTCTGGAATATGATCAGTAGTTGGTATCGGAGCCGGTGGTGGGGCAAACCCAATGGTGGGGCAATCCCACATTGGTTTAGGCAAATCCCACATCGGTAATGTCAGCTCATATGATATGTTTTATTTTCCGTATATGTGAGACAGAAATGTTTTACAAAAGAAAGCTAGACATTTTGGCATTCTGATGGTTATATTTGTCTTCTGTACCGCTTATGTATGATTTGTACTTCAGATGCACGCACTTTGGTTTCCGGGTTGTTATGCTCACTTTCTGTACCCCCTATTTCGATTATGATCTCATTTTCCGTATTTCACGCTTTGCATACTCAGTACATATTTCGTACTGACCCCCTTTCCTCGGGGGCTGCGTTTCATGCCGCGCAGGTACCCACAGATGAGTAGATGATGTTAGCAGAAGATGTTCCAGCTAGATTGGCGAGCTCCATTTCCTCCGGAGTGCTGCCGAGTCAGAGTGCTTTTGTATGGTATCTGGAGTTATGGTAGAGACTTTGCAGACAGTGTCGTGTGTATGATATGTCAGTTTTGTAAGCGGCTATGTAAGCCGATATTTCGTTGTGCATTATGTTACGAACTTCATATGTTTACAGATTTCATACGATGCTAGTTTTATTTGATTGGACAAAGATGAAAGGCATGTTTGTTTTTTTGAAAAATTTTCATTATGTACTTATGTCATGTTTTGCGGGCCCAGTATGGTTAAAAGTATTACGAGAGTCAGCGGGTTCGCTCGGCCTTAAGCAAGGGCCGGGTGCCCATCACACCCTGTCGGAAGTTAGGGTGTGACACAGCTAGAACAACTCTGTCTGCTGGTCGAGAAAATGAGCTCTTATAAGCTCTCTGCCTGGATGGCCCACTAGAAGAAGCTTGTAATGCTGACTGTACAGGGTGGCCCGAATAGGACTAATACTGCCTAGAAGACTGTTTGGCGCCCCTCAAGCTGGAACCACTATAACCCCCAAACTGTCTCTGCCTCTTCTCACTAACCCCTCCAAATGAGCGGGCCTTGGCAGCCTCAACTAATACTGCATGCTCAACAATGGACTAGAAGGAACACACGGCCGCAAGCTGAAGGCATGGAATCTGAAGAGAAGTAATGAGGCCACTAACAAATCATCAAATCTTGTCGGGCTCAGTAAGAATTAGTGGTGCTGAATAACGGGCCAAATGCAAGAAGCCAGTCACATAAACATCAACAGATATCCCCCTCTGCTGCAAGTGGAGAAACTCATCTCTACGTCCCTCTCTCAAGGCACGAGGCACATACTTCTCAAGGAACGCTTGATAAAACTGTGTCCAAGGAAGTGGAGGCTAACCAGCTGGTCTGCAAGAAACGAAGTACCTCCACCAGGTCTTCGCATCTCCACGAAACTGGTATGATACGTAATCAAGCCCGTGGGTCTTAACAATCCCCATCCTGTGTAATAACTCGTGCATGTCCAATATCAACTCATAAGCATCCTCTCCAGAAGTACCAGCGAATCTCGACAGATCCATCTTCTTGAATCTCCCTACCAGCTCCTGATCGGTCAAAGTCATAACAAGGCCTACCACGGGTCTGAGATCATCTCCCGGGACTAGCACTGCATCCATCCGTAGAGCCACTGTCACGACCCGACTAGGGGCCATGACGGGCATCCGGAGCTGGCTACTTAGCACCTCTCATTAAGCTAATCATCATACTCAACTTGAACTTATATAATCTCCAAGTACCATATCTATATACATAAGCCCTAACGACTACAAAAATGATATACAAAAGTACAACATGACTATCGTGGGGCACCAATAACCCACACGTACGTATCTACGAGCCTCTACTAGAGTACTAGACATAAGGACTGGACAGGACCCTGTCGTGCCCAAAATATAAATATATATACATAAAAGAATATGATCATAAGTAGCACCTCCGGAATAATGGAGTGCTCCTGTGAATCTGCTGATAAGCTTCTACGGATCCGCACCGTCTCCCTGTCTACCTGTGGGCATGAACACAACGTCTAAAAAGAAAGGACGTCAGTACGAACATTGTACTGAGTACATAAGGCATGAATAATAATAGCATAATAAAGAAACAATAGAACATGAGCTGAAGATATAACCTGCTTGACCTTTAAAGGAAACACATGTATGCATATCATATATACCATCATCGTTAACCCGTGTCCGGGTAACTATCATACGCCGCCCACTAGTGTTGTCATGTCCGGCCCTCTAGGCACGGTGTAATAATAAGCAGCCCTCCTTCGCGGTGTCATGCCCGGCCATCTAGGCACGGTGAAGTCTCAAGCAGCCCCCCTTCGCGGTGTCATGCCCGGCCATATAGGCACGGTGGAATCGTATCATCATATACTCATCATAAACTCATCATAAAGCATGCATAAGAATCTAAAGATAATCTATAATCATATCAGGGTGACGTAAGGTCGAGAACCCCTGATTCCATTATGGAGTAATCATAATCGTCATACCTCACCTCGAAGGAACTAACATTATAAGGTGGGTCTAGAAACAATGAACAACATTAAAGAGGCGTCTAAGAATCATTAGCTTCATAGGAACATCACGGCATGAGCTTTAAGATCTTTGGGCTTAGACTCATCATCATCATCATTATTGGATTCATAACATAGCATAAGCTTCATCTCATAAAAAGCTCTTCATAACCATTGACATATTTTTTCGGAATGTAAAAAGGTCATGGAAGATAAAGGGAGTCATGTCATGAGAATCATGCCTTAGAAAAGAAAGGACTAGCCTTACATACCTCCTTGTTTAGCTACTTTATCACTTGAACGTTCCCCTCCAATGTTCACGTTTCTACCTTCAAAAGAGTTCGTACTAATATTAGATAATCGATAACGTAAGCATGCTTGAACTAAGGCTAGAGAAAATTGGGCAGCATCTCCTTGGTTTCTACAACTTTCTCCATATAACATAACAACTCCCAAACTGTTACACCCCGTAGTTTCGTATGTTGAGATTCGGGCTACCTTTCAGGAGGTATGTGAGCTTATATGTGTTTAACTTATGGTTATAAGGGTTTAAGTGCATATAGTAAGCTATGGAAGGATTGAAGGGCAAGTGAATTAAGAAAATTAAATTTATTGGAACTTGGAAGAGAATATGAGGGGTAATTTTGACCCAACTTGGAGAAAGAATATCTTTTAGTAGATGAGGAGTTTTGAAGCAAAGTAAAAGCCTAAAATAAAGTTCGCCGTGTCTAGTTTACATTGCAACAAACCGCTCATTGATACGGCAACGGAGTAGATAATTATAGACGTTAAAATTTCAGCTGACAGAGTAGAAACGCGTACTACAGTAAGGGCTACAGTAACCGACTTGCTACAGTAACTGCTACAGTGACCCGACTCGAATTTGACCCACTATTTAAGGATCAAATCTGATCCTAAACCTCATTTTTCAGCCAACACTCCAAATATTTCCCAAATTCTCTATAAAACTCTTCCAACATCCGTCCACTAGATTTTAACGCAAATTAAGTGAAATCCCCGAATTTACGTTTGGACAACACATAGCTGTGATTATAATATCGGATTGCGGCGAAACATGGCTTGGATTCAAGGTGATAATCAAAGATATTGAAATTCTAGCCGGTGAAAGGTATGAATCTTTCCTTATTAGTATTGATTTAAGCTTATCTACGAAGGAAAAGTTACTAAATGAGCGTATAAGAAATTTATGGGTCGAGAGATTGGATAAAACATCGCGTGGGATGTTTATGTAATATTTTGGTGTTGATAATATTTTTGTTGATGTTGGTATTGTTGTTGTTGTTGTTGGTTGCTGAATTGAGATTTTGGGCTAGGCATATGAACAGGGGAGATCTTTGCCGAAATTTCGGCAGATTCTAGAAAGATTTATTTGAAGGACTAAGACAAGCGTATAAAGGCGAGTCTAACAATAGTGTAAATTTTATTGAATTTAGATTTACGAGCTGGGAGGACAAGCGTTGAGTAGTTAAAGTTAAAGCGATCAAAAAGGTATGTTAAGGCTCGTCCCTTTCTTTCAAAGGCATGATTCCTAAGTTATGACCCCATAAATGTTTTCATAACCTCCTTGTTTTCAAAAGCTAGAAGTTCATGACTCTCATGCCTTCTTATGATGTTAAATGAAAAATGTTCTATGATGATTGTGACGATGATGATGATTCTCTTCTAGAAACTCCGAGGCTATGATTTGAGAGCATTATGAGATTATTGAGCCATTCCATGAATCCCTTGATCTTACTTATTGTTGATGGTCTCACCTCATGTCATTCGTTCCTTCGAGGTGAGATATAGCGAAGATAATGGTTCTATTTTCAGTGCTACCAAAGTTCATGATTCTCGAGACTCCCGTGACATTATCGATTTCATCTTACGATGGTTGACCCTTCAAGGAATGATATAGTGACAATGGTAATGCTAATGATGATGTTGATTTCATTTATGTATTTTTATGTGTATGTATGTATGTATGTATGCATTGCATCCCACTAATTAGTTGGGTCTAACACCGAGCCTACATAGCCGGGTAAGATAATACTGAGCGTACATGGCCGGGTAAGATAACACCGAGCCTACATGGCCGGGTAAGATAACACCGAGCCTATAGGGCCGGGTAAGATAACACTGCGCCTATATGGCCGGGCAAGATAACACCGTGCCTTAATAGCCGGGCAAGATGCTATATATATTACCGTGCCTTAATGGCAGGGCAAGCTGCTATATATATTACCGTGCCTTAATGGTCGGGCAAGATGCTATATATATTACCGTGCCTTAATGGCCAGGCAAGATGCTGTATATAGTACCGCGCCTTAATGGCCGGACAAGATATTATATATGGATATGTATGGAAAAGTTTTTAAAAAAAAATCTAAGCATGCACGACATTCGCCTTAAAAGGGCATTCAGGGGCATAGATTGATCTCTTTTATATTACTTTATCTTCATACGTTCATTATATTATTTTCCATGTTCGGTATCTCTTACTATGCTACTATTCATGCCTTACATACTCGCACATTGCTCGTACCGATATCCCTTTCGCGGACGCCGCGTTCATGCCCGTGTGTGATAGACGAGATGAGGATCTTTCATCGTAGTCGCCTTCGAAAGTCGGTCTCGAGTGGTGGCTCCACTTCTTCCTGGAGCATTGCCGAGTCGGAGTCTATATATATATATATATATATATGAATTGTGTTAAGGGTACATCGGGGGCTCATTCCCGACCTGTATATCTCTTACCATGTTCATAGAGGCTTTGCAGACAGTTTCTGTATATAGCTTAGTCATAGTGTGATAGAAGTAATGTCGACATCATAGGTTTATTGTACATTTACTTATGCATGATATTATGTTCATATTTAGCCTGTTGATCTTATTGTTGCCATTCAAGACATAGAGGATGTGAGTTATAAGTTGGTTCACTCGGTTTCCATAAGGTGTCGAGTGCCAATCACGCCTTACCTGGGGTGGGTATGACAAAGTGGTATCAGAGCAGTTCGTCCTAGGGGTTGTCTGTCAAGTCGTGTCCAGTAGAGTCTTGTTTATGGTGTGAAGTGCGCCACATTTATAAACAGGAGGCTATAGGACATCTAGGATGGTTATCTTTCTTTCTTATCTTAGATCGTGCCGAAGAGCTATGTCATAGGTTATGAAATCCCTGGTCCTAACCCCAGATGTCTTGATTATTGATAAGTGATTGCTTGCTTTGTTTTAAGGTTACTAGTAAGGATTGATGCTCGTATCAGAAAGGTATGTTTTACGTCTATTGGTGTTGATATATGAGAAGAATTTGGTATAGCCGTAAACTTATGGATCGTTTGTATTTCTGCGGTTGCCTTGTGAGGCATTGGACTTGCTTTCTGAGCTGTGTACAAGTTTGGGATAGTAAGAATTACAAGGGAAGCTCTGTTAAAAAAAATGATGCAATCCAAATTACCATGGTGACGACTCAAGTGTTCAAGCCGAGGAGACCCAAATTGAAGCTCGAGAGGATGTGGATTGAAGCCCAAGATCCGCCCCTACGTAAAGAACAAGTCTAGCAGCCTCAAATTAGGACTTCTAGAAGCTCTAGTGCGAACACGAGGGGCTGGTCTAATGTGAACAAAGGAAGCTTCCTTTTGTGTTTTCTAGGCTTATTAAAGGCTATTTTGACTTTCATAATGTATAGTGGCTTTCTAGGCTTCTAGAGTATGCATTTTGTAGTCTTCTATGCACCTAGAAGACTACACTTCCATTTATTTCTTTTGACTAGTATATTTTAAGAACCTTATTTAAAGGTGCTTGTAAATCATTTTGAGAGGAACCTATCTTTAAATATTGAATATTATTGAAACCCTTTAGTCTTGAATGACTAGTGTTAATTTGGTGGAGTCCAAATTGAATGTACCTCCGTTTGATCTAACGAGTTGCAAGAAGAGACGGCTATTCTCTTGAGGATTGTTCGAATAGGATAGGTGCCTTTTGATCCTTTTGGGAGGTAACTAGGACTAGTTCTTCTAGTTATTGTCCAATTGTTATTCAAATTGTGTCTTCTTTCTATCTTCTCTTTATTTTTTTGCATCATTTGGTATCAGAGCCTAGTATAGATTTGTTCCAACAAATCTAGTCTTGGGTTTGGTATTCACAAAAAAAAAAAAAAAAACCGGAAAAAAAAATAATCCAAAATTCGTTTGAATTCCTTATTTTGTTGTTGATTCTAGTGTTAGATTCAAGTTCCTTAGAGTTCTTAGGTTCTAAATCAAGTTTTGAGTTAATTAAAGTTAGATTTTCAATTTCCACCATTGTTAGACCTTGAAACTTGAAGACTCAAAGTGGGTCTTATAGAAAAGGTTGAAATTGAGGGTTGAAAGTTGTTGGGTTGATTTCTCCTAGTTAAGAAGGGCAAGAATCCAAAAATTAGAAAGATTTGGAGTATTACGATGTTCTTGATCTATTTGGTGAATCTGATTTTTGATGTTTTGAATACTTGTGTTCTTGAGTGTTCATAAATATTTTGTGAATATTCATGTGTGTTCTTGATAATTTCAGATTTACTAACTTTGTTTGATCTAATTTTGGTGATAAGTTAAGCTTTCAAGGTGTTAGGGAGTGTGAAAGTGTTTTTGGAAGTCAAAGGACTAGTCAAGAGTTGATTCCCCAAGGAGTTAGTGCATTGAACCCCTCCAAAACGTGGAGAAGCGGGGCTGCACTCATTAGAGAAGTCAAAAATCAGTTGGAGTGTGTGAAAGGGAGTAGAGGCAAACAAATAGTCAAACCACTAATTGACACAAGTTGCCAAGTCAATTCTTGGGAAGACTAACAGTCACCTTGAGAAAAAAGTATCCATGTTCCTAATCACCTCTTGGGGTAATGAGAAGTCAAGTGTGCACTTCCCTAGTCATCTTTTGGGAAGGCGAGAAGCTACATTGAAACTTGTAGTAATTAAATTCCAAGACAAGTTGGTCAAAGGATATTAATTAGCAAGACTTAGGGTCGCCTTGCACATTTAAGGGAGTTGGGGAAGCTTCTTAATCCTTTCTTTCGTGACATAACTTCTAGCTAGTATCCATTGAGTAATTACCTACTCAAAGTTTACTAGTTCTTGAGCTATGACTTTTCCGTGCTAATTCTTTCAAGCTTTTCTCGTTTTAACTCGTCGTGAATTGTTTGACTCAAGCGCGCCACAATTAAAAGAGTCGTCCGACTATAGAGTCCATAATCTCACTCTAATCCGAAGAGGTAGCATCTTTTGTATAATTTGGGAGATTGAATAGGAGTTGGTCAATTCCGAGGAAGCCAAGTACTACAAGACGGAGTGAACCAAACCTATTGTATCATTGAGTGAACCGAGCGCCACCCAAATAAAGTAAGGGAGTGAGTAAGGTGATTTTTAACTCATAACCTTTTTTTTGAGCTTTGTTATGTAGGTATGACGGACCAAGGTGCAATGAGGACTAAACCCGTTCAATCGGAAGTAAGAACTAGATGGCTTACACAAAGGAGAGGACCACTATTTCCAAGAAAAGGAGAGAGATTGCCTAAGCCAAGGTTTCAAAATCAAGGTGAATGTTTGTGGGTATAATGGCTTTGATCTAGAGCTTGACGATTTGTGTGACTCCACATTTATCTCTCCTTATGCGAACGATTGGTTGAATTTGACATGTGGTTAAAAAGAGATATCCATATGACTATAATGGGTATCAAGTTGAGTGGAAGGTCAAGGTGGTAATATCTCATAGAGATTATGTTGAAACAGTCCGATGTGATTTGTTTCCCCTAAAAATTAGTCACTTATGCTTTGGACAGCCCTGGTTTCGAAAACACGACGTTCCAAATGTACAAGATTGGATAAGGTATGTCATGGACGAGGAAGGATGGCCTCTCTTTCCATTCCCACTTCCGAAAGAAAATCCCAATAGTGCATATGTCTCTTCTATGCCTATAGGGGAGTGTAATGCCATGAAAAATGGGAAGTCCGGTTGACCGGAATGAGTGGGCGCCACAAAAGAAACAAGAGAATGGAATTGAAAGAACATGAGAGAAAAGAAAAATAATGAGGGAGATAAAGTTCTTCACTCTAACACTCACAATGTTTCTTTTTCCTCTAGTTGTTTGAATTCTTTGTAGGTATCATTGGAAACACCCGAGAATGAGCCTCATACAATGGAAACTCATGAAAAGGATGCAACAATTTCGGAAGAGCGAGAATTGTCTAAAAAGGGACTTGAAGGTAAAGAAGATCAATCTTTTGAGCTCAAAGGTACTTCTAAACCGACTTTAGATGCTAATGTTAAGCATGTTGATTGTGTGAGTATGACTAAGGAATTATCTTGTTTGGGCTTAAAATCTTCTTTGTCTTGTGATGATAAACTGAATGAATCTTGTGGAGATACACTAGTTGTTCTTGTTTGTGATCCTGAAATTGAAACTACTTGTGAATTTGATGTGATGAAAACTAGTGTTGACTCTTGTGATGAGAGTCTTAATGCAAAAGACACAACTTCTGTGGTTGGAAGGAGTAAAAACAAGTTGATTGATTTTAATGTTTTGTCTTTAGAAAGCAATCTTGAACCTTGTGTGTGTGAATAATATTCCATTATTAGTTGATGATTATTCTGAATATGATGGAATTGTTGGCCATAAATGTGATTGTTTGGAATTAGGCACACCACCCATGTTTGATAAGGAAGAAAGCAATTCATCTTTGAGTCTTTCTAATGTTGAATCTGCGCATGATAATGAAATTGACTTAAATTATGAGTTTGAACATGTGGAATTCAATGATGATGTGAACTTGGGTGAGACCTTTCTAGTGAAACTATTTTTACTTGGAGATGCTTGTTTGTTTAATGATGAGTTTGAATTTCTTAATACTCTTTCTTGTGATGGAATTAACTCCTTGTTGGATAGTTCACTTGATAAAGGACATTGTCTTGGAAAGGAAAGTGTGAAGTTGCTTAAGTAATAAATCTTCTTGTGTGGTCCAAATCGTGATCTTGTGCTTAATAGTATTCATGATTGTGAAAGTGAACTTACTGATGGTGAAGTGACCTTAAGTAGCACTTTTCTTTACTATTTGTTTCGTATGATGAGGGTCATGATTGTTTTAGGAGCTTTTGTGATGTGGAGGACTTAAAGTGTGACTTTGAGTGTGCTAGACATGTAGGAAGTGATCTTAAAGAGGATTGGGAAAGTAGTGCAGAATTCTTTAATAGTGAAGAAGAATGTGAGGATGAGTTCTCACTAGAGAAATTTGAGTTGAAATGTCTAGGTGTGAATAAACTTGAAGCGGAAAAGGAAAGCAGAATGGTGGATGCTTGTTCTAGTGTCTATTACTTTACTTATTGTGATCCTTACATGGATCACTCACTTGAGATAGGCTACACCAAGTTCCTTAGCTTGAAATGTGAAAGTTATGGATTTGAATCTTGGGATAGTAGTCACGATCTTAGAGGTAAAATTCTTCCTTTTGATAAGTTTGATTGCTTATTTGACTTTTTTGTGGGTTCTTGTCAAAGGAAAAGACGAGAGCAAGATGATGAAATCTGGTCATTACACATGGTTTGATCTCTTTGATGTTTCTAAGATCAATGATGGCACATATTCTTACCTCATGATTCATGCTTCTCTGGAGTACTCTTGTAGTAATTGGATACATCATTGTCACTCTTGTCTGTTATTACTATTCGAGTTACTAGCAGATATGCTTGAGACATATGCTAAGCTTGATGTGTTGACCATTTTTGTTTTTGACCCCGGAATTGATCATAAGGTTTATGACTTGTTGGAATTGATGACTTTGGGGTGGGCTGGTACATTACTTCGGTATTGGGCTGAGTTATTCTACTTGTTTTGTACTTAGCCTTGGAAAGAATTTAGTGTATTTTAAGGTGAATCGTGTGGAGAGCCATTGGAAAGATCCTCCCTGGAAATCATTGTGGTATGCGACCACGACTTGCAAACTCCATGAAGATGGTAGGTTTTCTTGGCTCATGCTTCTTCTTGGGCTTTCCAAATCCATGACGGTAATCTCTGTTATCTTTGTGCAGTTTTGTAGCACTCTTGTTTTGTATCATGATTATTCACTCATGTTGCTACTTAATTGTTACCCGATTGAGACTTGGAAGCTACACATACTCATTCTCGTCCATGTTTTGCAGGGATCAAATTTGAGGACAAATTCTTTTCAAAAGAGGAGAATGATGTAGTCCATATAGCCATGATGATGATCCAACTGTGCCATAATGATGTGGTTGAGGTTGATCTTTGGGCCGAGGTTGATATTAATGTTATAATTTCGAGGACGAAATTCTTCCAAGAAAGGGAGGATGATGCAATCCAAATTACCATGGTGACGACTCAAGTGTTCAAGTCGAGGAGACCTAAATTGAAGCTCGAGAGGATGTGGATTGAAGCCCAAGATCTCGCCCTTACGTAAAAGAACAAGTCTAGCAGCCCAAATTAGAACTTCTAGAAGCTCTAGTGTGAAACGAGGGGCTGGTCTAATGTGAACAAAGGAAGCTTCCCTTTTTGTGTTTTCTAGGCTTATTAAAGGCTATTTTGACTTTCATAATGTATAGTGGCTTTCTAGGCTTCTAAGAGTATGCATTTTGTAGTCTTCTATGCACCTAGAAGACTACACTTCCATTTATTTCTTTTGACTAGTATATTTTAAGAACCTTATTTAAAGGTGCTTGTAAATCATTTTGAAAGGAACCTATCTTTAAATATTGAATATTATTGAAACCCTTTAGTCTTGAATGACTAGTGTTAATTTGGTGGAGTCCAAATTGAACAGCCTCCGTTTGATCTAACATTTGCAAGAGATGGCTATTCTCTTGAGGATTGTTCGAATAGGATAGGTGCCTTTTGATCCTTTTGGGAGGTAACTAGGACTAGTTCTTCTAGTTATTGTCCAATTGTTATTCAAATTGTGTCTTCTTTCTATCTTTGTTATTTTTCTTGCATCATCTATTGGTGTTGATATATGAGAAGAATTTGGTATAGCTGAACTATGGATCGTTTGTATTTCTGCGGTTGCCTTGTGAGGCATTGGACTTGCTTTCTGAGCTGTGTACAAGTTTGGGATAGTATGAATTACAAGGGAAGCTCTGTTAAAAAAAAATCTCTCAAAGCTAAATCATGTGAGTATGTGTACATTGCAAAAGTAAGGGAAATGGGAAACCTAGCGACAGGATGGTAAGTGAAATATGTCGAATTAATACTTGTGAACTGCTCTAGAAAGGAATTCTTAGATGGCTCAGTTGAGATTAAGGGGATTCAGGTGGGTTATATTAAATGCTTTATAGGAATGAGACTTATTGGGATTATAAAGAAAATTGTTAAACAAGGTATCCTGAATGCTCTGTAAGGAAGGTGATCAATAGTGCAATTTGAGGTTTTATAGAAACAAGTGAGTAAAGTATTGTGAGTCATATGAAGACAATAAGGTAGTAAATTATCGAAAGGATTATGGAATCGCCTATTTGTTCAAGTCAAGTTAAAGAGTATTGCTGCACGTAGATACGGACTGATTTTGAGACTTATGGTCGAAGCTATTGAGATAATTGTATACGAGTGGGATTAAGGGGAATAGTAGGGTTTTGATAATGAGGTAATACAATATGAGGGAAAGGACTAAGTAAAGAGTTGAGGCCAAAGGTGGGATAACAAGCGGAGTATATACGCCACGATATTACAAATGAATTGAGGGAAAGTACAAGGCAACGCAAGTTAGAGTGTTAAGGTAAAACTGCGGTTAAGAGGAAGCTATTTTGATACTATTGGAAGGATAAGAGTGTAGGGACATTAGGTGAGCTACGAAAGTATTGTTAAGTTAAACTAAATAGAATAAATCGAAGTGAGATCCGAAAAAGACCAAGGACAGAAATGGACTGCAAAAGATGACCAGGGGTGGAAAGAAGCATGGAAGTAGAGATAATCACATGGGATAGTATTTATGGAAAAAATAAATACAATAAGAAGAAATGAGGAAATGGTTGACAAATAAAAAGAAAATAAGCAACAATACTTTCGAGTTTCAAAAGGTATCATACTTTCGAGGAACAATTGGTGACAAATGAAGAAGTTGACAAATGAAAAACTCAAATGAATTCAAGAAAGGACATGAGATTTAGAGTTCCGAAAGGTATCATAGGATGATACTTTTAAGAAAAGACTAAAGGAAAATAAGCGTGCATATGGAGGCAAAAGGAAAGGACGTTAAGGATCATGATGAAACGACGACGACTACGGATTCGAATGGAATACTCTAGATACAGTGATACCATAAGGTAAAACCTTTAAGGGAGGAAGCAAGTAAGCTTGAGTACGAGCACAGGGATGGATTATAGATATAGTTTGAAGTAAGTTTCGTCTTAATTTAACATTAGAGGATGAATGTTTTTAAAGGGGGAAAGGACGTTACACCCCGTAGTTTCGTATGTTGAGATTCGGGCTACCTTTCAGGAGGTATGTGAGCTTATATGTGTTTAACTTATGGTTATAAGGGTTTAAGTGCATATAGTAAGCTATGGAAGGATTGAAGGGCAAGTGAATTAAGGAAATTAAATTTGATGGAACTTGGAAGAGAATATGAGGGGTAATTTTGGCCCAACTTGGAGAAAGAATATCTTTTAGTAGATGAGGAGTTTTGAAGCAAAGTAAAAGCCTAAAATACAGTTCGTCGTGTCTAGTTTCCAGCGCAACAAACCGCTTGTCGATATGGCATCGGAATAGAGAATTATGGATGTTACAATTTCAATTGACAGAGCAAAAACACGTGCTACAGTAACCAACTTGCTACGGTACTGCTACAGTGACCCGACCCGAATTTGACCCACTATTTAAGGATCAAATCTGATCCTAAACCTCATTTTTCAGCCAAGAACACTCCAAATATTTCCCAAATTCTCTAGAAAACTCTTCCAACTTCCGTCCACTATATTTTAACGCAAATTAAGTGAAATCCCCGAATTTAAGTTTGGACAACACATAGCTACGATTATAATATCGAATTGCGGCGAAACTTGGCTTGGATTCAAGGTGATAATTAAAGATATTGCAATTCTAGCAGGTGAAAGGTATGAATCTTTCCTTATTAGTACTGATTTAAGCTTATCTAAAGAGGAAAAGTTACTAAATGAGCGTATAAGGAATTTATGGGTCGAGAGATTCGATAAAACATCGTGTGGGATGTTTATGGAATATTTTAGTGTTGGTAATATTATTGTTGATGTTGGTATTATTTTTGTTATTGTTTGTTGCTGAATTGAGATTTTGGGCTAGGCATATGAACAGGGGAGATGCTGCCGAAATTTCAGCAGATTCTAGAAAGATTTATTTGAAGGACTAAGACAAGCGTATAAAGGTGACTCTAACAATAGTACAAATTTTCTTGAATTTAGATTTACGAGCTGGGAGGACAAGCGTTGAGTAGTTAAAGTTAAGGCGACCAAAAAGGTATGTTAAGGCTCGTCCCTTTCTTTCAAAGGCATGATTCCTAAGTTATGACCCCATAAATGTTTCCATAACCTCCTTGTTTTCAAAAGCTAGAAGTTCATGACTCTTAAAGCTTCTTATGATGTTAAATGAAAAATGTTCTATGATGATTGTGACGATGATGATGATTCTCTTTTAGAAACTCCGAGGCTATTTGAGAGCATTATGAGATTATTGAGCCATTCCATGAATCCCTTGATCTTACTTATTGTTGATGGTCTCACCTCATGTCATTCGTTCCTTCGAGGTGAGATATAGCGAAGATAATGGTTCTATTTTCAGTGCTACCAAAGTTCATGATTCTCGAGACTCCCGTGACATTATCGATTTCATCTTACGATAGTTGACCCTTCAAGGAATGATATACTGACAATGGTAATGCTAATGATGATGTTGATGTTATATCCCGTATTTCATGCATTCGGATAATTCGAGAAAGTCGTGGCAAGTTAAGGACAAGGTCATTTTCAAGAATTATTTTAATGTACGAGTTGTTAGGAATATTATTTATGAACATTGGTGGTATGGAAATATTAAGAAAGGCTAAGGATAAAAAGGAAAATTTGCAAAGTGGCATCATGGTAATAATGTGGAAGACTAGGGGCAAAATGGTCATTTCACCAAATTCTAGAAAGAAGAAAGAAGAAAGGAATAAAAAAGGATGATAAATAAGTCATCCTTGTCATGAAATTTTAAGAAAAACTCGAAATTATAAAGAAGGGAGCATGTGGCTAATTTGTGATCGGTGGGACCTAAAATATATATATGGAAAGGTGGCTACTTCATTAACCAAAATTAAGGAGTTGAACAAAAGAAGAAAAAGAGAGAAACAAGAGAGGCAACCATTCGGCCAAAAAAAAAAAGAAAAAAAAAAATTCGAGCCTTCAACTTTGATTCAAGAATTATAATTTTTCTTGAATTCCTAGCAAGTTCAAGATTCTCTACAAAGTGGCATAATTTTCGTGGCAAGAAAGTGCTTGTGTTGGCAAGGAGAACTTATCGGAAAAAGGTAAGAATTTCATGTTTCATTCATATTATGGAAGATTTA
>NC_081353.1:1029494-1040810 GCF_029784015.1 Lycium ferocissimum
TTCCCGGGCAAAGAAGACTTGAAGATTGTTTTTTTCTTGCTCCAAATACACCTTACTATGTTAAGAGCCCTTCAAGGAATGGTTTGGCTATGAAGAACAAGTTGGAAACTCTCCCTCCTTTCCTTTCTTTTTTTTTTCCTCGGTTTTTTTTTTCTTCAAGGCCGAATGGCCATGGTGTTTTCTCCTCTCTTTCTTTTGTTTCTTGTTCCTTGAAAACTCTAGAGAAAATAAGATGACTAAGTCATCTTTCCTTTATATATACTTAGTCCCTTCCAATGGAAATTGAACATTTTGCCCCTAGCTTGGTTTGTTTTCATTTGGCCACATATTGAAAGTGGGGCCCACGGCCAAGTGGCCCCCTTTCTTGAAAATTCTAGCAAATTTCTCCTTTTTCATGAAAAATATTTTCCTTAGTTCCAAATTTGCCCCTAGCCTTTCTCCATATTTCCATGAGTTGTATTGCGAATTTACCTTTTTACCCCCCCGGCCTTTCTTAATATTCCAACTTTAACATTTCCATAAGCAACTTGTGTCACTTGCCTCGACTTACCCGAGGGTACGAAATACTTAATGTAACACTATCCGGGAATACATCTAAAAATTCATTAACCACTCGGGACCGATCAAATAGTCGTGCCTCTCGCTCTAAATCACGTACACGGACCAGATGATAAATGTAGCCCTTTCTGATCATTTTCCTTGCCTTGAGGTATGAAATAAACTTACCCCTCGACGATGCTGTATTACCTACCCATTCTATAATTGGTTCCCCTGGAAACTGGAAACGAACTATCTTCTTTTGACAGTCAACAGTAGCATAACAAGAAGCTAGCCAATCCATACCCATAATCACGTCGAACTCAGTCATATCTAACTCTACCAAATTGGCCTTAGTACAGCGGCCACAGATAATAACTGAACAATCTCTATAACTGGCTATAACGAATCCCCCTACCGGCGTAGCTACCCTCGAGGCTCTATAAAACCGCATTCTATCCCAATTTTATTAGCAACAAGGGAGAAATATATGATAAAGTAGAACCAGGATCAATCGGTGCATACACATCTCGAGAGAAAACCGAATATACTCCGTGACAACATTAGGCGACGCCCCCCGGTCCTATCGGTCAAGCACGACAAATGCGATTCGAAGGACCACTAGAACCGGGAACTCCGCCACGACCCCCGCTCGGCTACCGTCGGCGCCTGTGTACCCGCCCGCTGTGGCGCATAGCTACCGAGGATGAAGATGAACCACCGGCCGACCGGTAGGCCGAGCCGCACCGGCCGCACCGGGGCCGGACCCCGGACAATCTCTCATCGATGTCCCCGACGACCACAAGTAAAGCACGCACCGGTGGCACGAAAATACTCTCCGGAGGTGCTGTCTCCCGCGCGGGGAACACGGAGGTCCGGGCCGTCTCATCCGACTACCGGAGCCTCTCGTCCAACCGTGAGCCCGAAACCTCCGGAGCTCGGCTCGCCCGAATATCCCGCACCGATCTCCGACCTCCCACGCGAGCCGCGGGGGTGTGCCCCGCCGGGCCGGGGAGGATATCTCGCCCGCCGATGAGGTCGCTCGCTCGAAAATCCCCGTATACCCTGCGACGATCTAGCCTTCTTGGTCGGCCCCCGTCATCCACCCCATCAGCCGGCGCCCTCGCACCGCCGTCCTCCATGCTCGGGCCGGGCCTCCGTATACGGCAATATCCATACCGGCTCGGGGCCGCCAACACCAAGCAACTGGGCACCGGGTCCAGCCCCCACTATATATCGGTGCATCCGGTCACTATGTCGCCCACATATGCGCATATCCGGTTGGGGCGAATCGAACTCTAAACCGTACTCCCGGACCGGGTCCGCCCTCTCGCTTCAACACAGAATGGTTCGCCCCGGCTCGCCCCTCACCTCCGGGAGGCGTAAAACAGGGTCAGAAGGCCTCTCGTAAACTTCGCCCCATACGGCCGGAGGGCACCTCGCCTCGGGACAAGATCCACGACTCATACCAATTAGTCGCTACATCGTGCAACCGGAAGCATGACGCCGTCTCAACCGACTCGTCTCGGAAGCACTAATCAATCGCAGTAAGTACGCCGCATCCGTTCTGATGAACCTACGAGGGTCCTCTCGCGGGCTTTGACCCGAAAACTCGTGGCCCACAAAGCGTAAAAAATCACGGCCCTCCGACTATCGCGCCCGTCTACACGATCATCCCCTCGCTCTCTCGTCCGTGAACACCCCGCTACCAATCGAGTCAATAACCGAACCGCCTCTCGCAGGTCCCATCATCCCCCGCCCGGGCCGGGGGGCCGGAGGGGCACAGACATTGGTGCCGGCTTGTGGGAGCGGCGGTGGAGCCGCCCCCGTGCCGGGCTTTCTGTGGCTACTCCAAATCCCTCCGTACTGGCGGCGTAGCAGAACTAGCCGTCGGAGGCACAATATCCGGTTCAATGTCGGGGCACGAGCCCTAGTAGTCATCGGCTCGCCGGTCTCACTCGCCGTAGACTTGCCCTCGCGGTTTTGTGGCCTCCTCGAGGGATCGTTGAAAGCATAACATTTCGTCGAAAAAGAGTCATCCCGATAACACGGCCTATCGCACGATCTAAGATCGAAGAAAAGATAACATCCTAAATGCCCCGTAGCTTCTACTTATAGACGTGGTGCACAACACACCGATAAACAAGACTCATCGGACACGGTGCGCCGTAGACATTCCGAGGACGAACCGCTCTGATACCACTTCTGTCACGACCCAACCCCGTAGGCCGTGACTAGTGCCCGAATTGGGCACCCAAACACATTCATAAATCCGAGTCGCAAACATGGCTTATACAAACACAAATATCAAACGCCGCCTCGTATTATATCAAATCGACGCAAACATATCTCAAACACGACCATATATATATATATATCGAAGCCGACAAGGCTATCAAATGGCGCAACGGCCCAAAACATGTACAAATGCAAGCCGACGAGGCATTGCCACTGGCGAACGGGATCGCCCCTTAACAAATAACATACAAAAACAAGCTGCGTACGTAACGGGCATAACCCACATACATGTCCACGGACTCTAAACAGACAAACAAAATCATATGACGGAATGTGGCCCCGCCGTACCCCCGAACAAATATATACAAATGCAACGAACGAATATATACCAAAATATGACTCTTAATAAGGGAGCACTCCAATCGGCGAGAAGAGGGTGTCTAAATAGGTGGATCACCAAAGCGTAAATGCGTCCGTACTGCGGCATGAAACGTAAATTTCGAAGAAAGCGGGGGTCGCATTTAAATATGTCCGAGTATGCAAAAGCGAAAAATGTAGTATACCAATCGAGTCGTAATCGAAATAGAGGTACGTAAAATAAATGCATTTCCAAAATATCAAAATGTTTACTTTAAAAATACGAATCATGCATAGGGCACGTAAAATATATGGTCGCCCGTCGATGGCGCCATAACACAAGATAACACCGAAAGTTTCAAATCTCGGTATCCCGTCACATATCATACACAGCATAATGCCATACACAACATAACACCAAATATAAGCAGAACCCGGCCCTCGAGCGAGGGGCTCGGTGAACCATAATCACAAGATAACACCGGAGTATAACAAAGTGCGTACGACAATCGGCCGGACTCGGACTCGAAAGATATAACGAATGCACGAACGGAGTCGTGAGTAACCATATGCATAAAATCATTATCATAGACTCAATTGATAAGTAAAATGATCATACTTAAAATCGGGATATTAGTCATAGCATATTTTGTCAAAAGTCATTAGAATTACAAAAGAAGAGTCGCGGGGCCCACGGACGGGTGTTGACCCGAGTCGGGCCCGCCTATGAAAAACATACTTATCATACATCATACAATCACCTACGAGCATATCGAGGCAATCCGAGCCTTTCTGTGAAAGAGACGAGCGTTCGTAGTTACAGAACTTTTTTAAAGGCCAAACTTTTTATGCAAAAGTTGAAAATCAAATATTTCAAAGACATAAAAGCCAATATTTCATCATATCAACATACGAATTCCAAGAAACGAATAAGAGTCATAAACATGCTCGGATTGCGAGAATTGAATTTTCTCGAAGCTCGTGTCATAGCCTACTTGAAGCTAAGGCATGCCAAAGAAGAAAGGATTGGGCTTTACATACCTCGTACGCACTCAACGCTAGCTCAAATTCAAGATAAATCTAACCTACGTCTCGGGCTGCTCAAGTTCTACAAACAAGTCATAATATGCCAAACATTAGCTAGAGACATTTGGGCATTTAATTCCAATTTAGCCCTTAATTCTACAGAAATTTGGGCAGCATTTCCCCTGTAAATAGGCCAACCCCGAGAATTTAACTCGGCCAAATCAACAACAACAACAACAACCAACAACATTAATAATCAATCCGAAAGGCAATACAACATTAATAACTCTCTTTTCCATCATTCAACAACTTTCAATATATTCAATTTAACGGCTTACCTTCAAGCCAACATCAACGCTTATACATTCGAATACTAACCCGAACCCATACCAACAATATTCAAAGACATTCTAAGCAATTCATACAATATTTCAAACATTCCAAATAATACTCCCACTCACCCGAAAACTGCCCAACCCGAGAACACCTCCATAACTCATCCCTCACTTCCAAATCATGATTTGCACCAACAATTCACATTCTAACAATGCTATTCTCATCAATATACAAATTACATTAAATGTACAATAACCTCAAAATCAGTCCGCAACAATTACAACATCAATTTGAGTCATTAAACTCTCATTCTCATCATGGAATTCATAACGACAACAACTAAAACGTTAAGTAGAATCAATCCATTTATTGTCATATAATATGACCCATTTTCGACCAACACTACATATGCACATATTTATGATTCTCATTCATTTCTCCATTCTACAACAATCACAACATACTAACTAGACATTAATTCATTGCTTCAATACAACATAACACACACACACCTCACACGGCATATATACTACACACACAACCTTCACTCCAACATGCCATATTTCATGATTTTCATCCATTTTAGCATACTACAACATGCATACAACCTTTATAACACATAAAACATAATCAATTCTTACCTTTCTTCTTTCAACTCCACACTAGGCTAGGGTTTGCAATTGACACAACGAATGGTTGGATGACCCGAACAATGCTTCCACGCTACGTAGGGACTTCAAATTAGTGGGTTTGCATCAAAAAAATATTTTTGGAGTGGCTAGAATTGAGCCTCAATTTTTCTCCACTTGGCCGAGAGCCTCTTGGAGTTTTTCAACTTCTTGCTCTTTTTTTCTAAGTGTTGAAGTGAATAAAGATGACTTAGAAGTCATCTTTTAAGCCCCTAAGTGAATCATACATGTGTCCCTTGGCCCACACAAGTGTTGGACCAATTAAAATTGTCCACAAATTGTGTGGGCCAACCACCACACCACACGGCCACAACAAGGATGAAATGCATGATTTTCAACTTCCATAAATTCCAATTTTGGTCCCAAATTTTCCTAATTGTTCCATGCCAACAAATTCATGCACAACTTATATCTTAAAAATGAAATCGAAGGTCAAAAGTCTCGACTTTGCATCCCGGAATGGTTTTGTCTCTAACCTATCATAGTTAAACCGAATTGTCCCAATGTACAAAAATGCGGGATATAACAATTCCGAGCTAATTGCGGAAAGTTAGGGACAAGACTATTTCGGGACACGAAGTCGAGACTTTTAACTACGATTTTATTTTTAAGGCATGAGTTGCCTGTAAGTATTATTGGTATGGAATATTAAGGAAACATTTGGGGCCAAAAGTTAATTCTAGGAAGTTGATATTTCATGAAAAAAATGGCCATGTGGCCGGCCACACGAGGTGTGGGCCATGGCCACATGGATGCTTAATATATGTGTGTATTAAGATGACAAATGGTCATATTCATCATCTTCCAACTTAAGAAATTTCAAGAAACTTTGAGAACAAGAGAGAGCACCATTCGGCTCCATCTCTAGCCGAGCAAGCCCAAGAAAAAGTGATCAAAAAAAATAATTCCCTCTAGCAATTCCACTCCTTAGAAGGTGCATAACAACGTGGTGGAGTCGTTGGAGTAGTAAGAACGGGCGTTGGTTCAAGGTGCAAGTCATAGCCAACTTGAAGAACTAAGTGAAAGAGGTATGGTTCAATCTTATTTTTTTTTATATCTTATGCATGGTTTGTGTATGTTGTGAAGTATGGAAATGAATGAAATTCATGAAAATATGGATGTTGAAGTGGAACCGTGTGTGTGTGGGTTTGGCCGTGTGGAGTGTGTGTTGTGTAGGAGTGATGAATTAATTGTATTTAGCATGCTTGGGTGTTGTTGTAGTGTGTAGAAATGGATAGAAATCATAGGAGTTGTGTGTTGATGTTGTGGCCGAAAATGGGTTGCCTTGTATGGCAATGAAGGAACAAGTTTTATGTGGTATTTTAGTTGTTGTTGTTATGGATTCCATGTTGAAAATGAAAGTTTAATGGTTCAAATTGAAGTTATATTCGTTTGTAGTTTGTTGTCGAAGTTAATGGAATTCTAATATAGTTTCTTGCATTGATAAGAATAAGGTTGCTAATGTGTCGATTATTGGTGTAGTTCATGAGTTTCGGAAGAAAGAAATGTGTTAGTGTTGTTTATTTTGAGTTGAGGAGGTTTCTGGTAGGATGGTGGTGCGGTTGTGTTATACCTCGCATTTTGTACATTTGGATATTCCGAGTTAATGGCGGGAAGTTAAGGACAAGGTTACAATTTTTTAGAATGCATAAAGTGCATATTCATCCTTGTATTGGTATGGAGTGTTAAGGGGTAAAGTTGGAATAAGGAAAATTAGGGGCTAAGAGTTGGAAAAATTATTTTCATGAAATGGCCAAATGGCCAAAGTGGTGGTGTGGCTATGAGTGGGTCCCACCCACATGTTGGTCAATATTTTCATGCCATAAAATGGCCCAAGTGTACATTACACATTTGTGGGAGCTATATATATATGTGTGTATAATTCATGACCATGTAAGATTATAAGTCATCTTTGGTGACTTAAAGAAAATTCTAGAAAATTGAAGAAAATTGGAGAAAAAAAAAGAAAAAAAAAAGAAGAGGAGCTTGCACATGACCGGCCATGTGCATGCATTATATATATATATATATATATATATATATATATATATATATATATATATATATATATATGTGGGCTGAATTAAAAGGCATAACTCATCATTCTACAACTCTAGAAAAATCAAGAGAACTTGGAGACAACAAAGAAGGGCATTCGGCCAAGCATAGTAAAAATTGACCCCTTGAATCATTGATCAAAAAATTATTTTCTCCTAGTTCCTCTACTAATTGGAAGGCCCTCTATAACGTGGAGTGGTTGTGGAAGCGAGTAAACCATTCGTTCTTACAAAGTTGCATCCTAGCCGTGTGGAGGAGTTGAGCAAAGGAGGTGAGGTTTAATCTTCTTTACATGTTTTATGATTGTTTGCACATGTTGTGATATGTAGAAATGAATGAAGCCATGAAGTTGTGTTGTGGAAGTTTGGCCGTGTAAGTGTGCATGGTGTAGGAGAAATGAATTAATGTTATTTAGTATTCTAGTCGATGTTGTTGTGGATTTTATGTTGAAAAATGAAGGTTTAATGATCCAAGTTGAAGTTATGGTTGTGTGGGCTGATTTGGTAGTTAATGTGATTTTAATATGCTCTCTTGAATTTAGGGAAATAATGTTGTAAACGTATGGAATTGTTGATATAGTTTATGAATTCGGAAGAAGAAAATGTGTCATTCATGTTCTTAATGTAGTTGGAAGATTTCGGATGGAATGGCCTATGGTTTGGGTGGTCATGAATATTGTGCGGATCGCTTGGAATGTTCTTAAATCATGTGTGAATGGTTGCGGATTAGTAATCGAATATGCGAGCATTGATATTGAATTGATCGTATGTAGTTTATTTGAATATAAATGAAATGTTGCCGAATTGTGTAGAAAGGAATTATTAATGTTAGAATGCGTTTTGAATCCACTTATGGATATTGTTAGTATGGTTGTTGGTTTGGTTGTTGTTGATTTGGCCGAGTTGAATTCCTCGGGGATGTTGAAGTTATAGGGGAAATCTTTAATTTTTGTAGACAAAGTGTTAATTTGGAATTGGATTCTTAAGTGTTATGGCTAATGGTTGATACCTAGCGACATTATTGTAGATCGTGAGAAGTCGAGACGCAAGTTCGGATTAGCTTAGGAAGCGGCTAAGGTATGTAAAGCTCAACCTTTCTTTCTTTGGCATGTCTTAGTTGAAAGTAAGTTATGACACGAATCTCGAGGTAATTCTATTCTGGTGATCCGAGCATGTTCATGATTCTTATTGGTTTCTTGATACTCGTATTCTTAATGTGGTCCTTATGTCATTTGTATAATTAAATTTCAAAAGTTGCATAAAGGTTTTATTTTCAAAAGAGTTTTGTTCCTAAACGATTCCGAAACTACGAACGTCCGTAACTTTTACGTAAAAGGCTCGGATCGCTTCGATTTGTTCGTAGAAAGTTCTAAAGTGAATAATGTTCGTAACCTTCCGAGGCGGACTCGGATTGGTGTGGCATATGACTATGATCTTTATGGTTTTGTTAATACGTTTATGATATATGCTATGTTTCCGAATAACGTCCGAAAGATATTTGATATAACTATGGTCCGATTTTCAAATGACATTCCGTTTAGACTACTTCATTGAGTCTATGATGATGTTTTATATGCATATGGTTTGTCACTACTCTGCTCGTGCCGGCCTCAATGTATCTTTCACCGAGTCCGGGCCGGGTACGTATTCGTGCACATTCCTCTCGCATTGTTCACCGAGTCCTCGCTGAGGGCCGGGTACTCGTATATATGTATATGATTACTACCGAGTCCCTCACTAGAGGGCCGGGACACGCTATGTGATGTGATGATGTGGGGATGGCGGCCAGATGGCATACCGAGTCCCTTGCTAGCGGGGCGGGACACATTCACCGAGTCCCTCGCTAGAGGGCCGGGTACGGTATATATATATATATATGTATAAGCATGCATACATGATGATGATATGATTTTACTTACCGAATCCCTCATTAGAGGGCCGGGACACGCTATATGTACATGTATATGATGATTTTACTTACCGAGTTCCTCATTAGAGGGCCGGGACACGCTATATATGTTTATATGATGATTATACGACATTGCTTTGCATGATATGTGTTTTCAAAGGCAAGCCTTACGGTTTTCTACACTCTTTACTTCAGTATGATCCCGCTTACTATATTTCATGCTTTACATACTCAGTACATATTCCGTACTGACCCCCTTTCTTCGGGGGCTGCGTTTCATGCCGCGGTACACCTGTGAGCCGAAGATTTTAGCGAGAAGATGTTCCACAGATTGGCGAGCTCCATTTTCTCCCAGTGTCGCCAAGTCGAGTATTATGTTATGGTTTCATGTTCCGTGTTAGAGACTTTGCGTACGTTGTCGTGGGTATAAGATGTCGGTTATGTAAGCGGCTATGTAAGCCGATGTATCATTACGCATTGTATTATAAGTTTTATATGTTACGATTTTATTTGATTCAAGAAAGGTAAAAAGCATTGTTCTTCGACAAACTTTCATTATGTATTTGTGTCATGATTTGAGGGCCGCATGATTATGAGTATTACGAGAGTCACGGGGTTCGCTCGGCCCTAAATAAGGGTCGGTGCCCATCACACCCTATCGGATCAGGGCGTGACAAATTGGTATCGCAGGGTCATGTCTAGGGGGTTGTCTGTAAAGTCGTGTCCGGTAGAGTCCTGTTTATGGTGTGAAGCCGGCCACATTTATAAACAGGAGGGTACGGGGCATCTAGGGTGGTTACTTTTCTTTCACCTCTTAGATCGTGCCATAGAGCCGAGTCATAGGACATGAGATATCTTGCACTAACCTTCGATTGCAGCAGAAGAATGGCATTGACAGAAGAAGATAATTATCGATACTGGAAGCTGCAAAGCACGCAGGTAAGCAAAGGTACGGAAGATATATGTCAAGAAAGGTATTGACGAACGATTGGAATGTGAAGTTGAAAAGTTTGAAAAGGAAAAGTAAATAAGAAAGGGTAACATGTGCGCTTGTATTGTTGAGTATATGAGTTAAGTCCATTATTTTCAGTACTTTTATGAATATTGAGAGCCCCGTGGGCCGTGACACGATACGATATGATATGATGTATGTATGTAATGATGGCCCCGTGAGACACCGTTGGTATTTCCCCGCGCAAGGGTTTTGGGATAGTAAGCGAATACGCGCAGGAAACTCGCCAAAATTTTCTAGAAATGATACGAGAACGAGATATAAGTTTGGAACATGTTTTGAAAAAAAAAAGGGGGGGGGGGTCGTTAATAGTAACAATGGGGAGTTCGACCGAGCCGCGAGGTATGGTGCCCTTTAGGAATAAGTTAACGGTGGGGGGATTGGTGATAATAGTAACTGTGAGGCTGATGAAGATACGGTAATAAGGAATTTGGGACGGACTGGTGCTATGAAGAGATGATTAGAAAGGATTGGTAGGTTCGGATAGAGTGATATATTAGGGCACCGACGGAATTGATAGGGAGGAGGAAAATATGATGAGATTATAGTCACGGGAAGTAACGATACGAGTAAGACAAACGGGGGAAAAAAAAAAAATTGTGACTTCCGATAGGAATGTATTAATAAGGCACCACGGATGTGTTGTGAGGCGTTTGGGAATATGTTAAGATTCCGATTTACTCAATATTATGTGCGGAAAGGTCGTGCGGTGAGGTGGACGCGATCGTACCAGCATTAAGGCACCCGATTTTGTTAAAGTTTCAAGGTTAAGCGTGCTAGGATGAGAGCAATTTTAGGATGGGTGACCCCCTGGGAAGTTTTCTGAAAAGTCTTACAAATTCAGATGTAAGAGGCAAATGAGAAGTTAGGCTAATTGATGCAATCCAAATTACCATGGTGACGACTCAAGTGTTCAAGCCGAGGAGACCCAAATTGAAGCTCGAGAGGATGTGGATTGAAGCCCAAGATCCCCGCCTCTTACGTAAAGAACAAGTCTAGCGACCTCAAATTAGGACTTTAGAAGCTCTAGTGTGAACATGAGGGGCTGGTCTAATGTGAACAAAGGAAGCTTCCCTTTTTGTGTTTTCTAGGCTTATTAAAGGCTATTTTGACTTTCATAATGTATAGTGGCTTTCTAGGCTTTTAGGGGAGGAT
>NC_081353.1:1040910-1063194 GCF_029784015.1 Lycium ferocissimum
GACGTGTTGACCATTTTTGTTTTTGACCTTTAATTGATCATAAGGTTTTATGACTTGTTGGAATTGATGACTTTGGAGTTGGCCGGTACATTACTTCGTATCGGGCAGCCGAGTTATTCTACTTGTTTTGGTATTTCTAGCCTCGGTGCGAATTTAGTGTATTTTAAGGTGAATCGTGGAGAGCCATTGAAAGATCCTCCCCGGAAATCATTGTGGTATGCGACCACGACTTGCAAACTCCATGAAGATGGTAGGTTTTCTTGGCTCATGCTTCTTCTTGGGCTTTCCAAATCCATGACGGTAATCTCTATTATCTTTGGGCAGTTTCGTAGCAAGACTCTTGTTTTGTATCATGATTATTCACTCATGTTGCTACTTAATTGTTACCCGATTAAGACTTGAAGCTACACATACTCATTCTCGTCCATGTTTTGCGTAGATCAAATTTGAGGACAAATTCTTTTCAAAAGAGGGAGAATGATGTAGTCCATATAGCCATGCGATGATCCAACCGTGCCATAATGATGTGGTCGAGGTTGATGCTTTCCGAGGTTGATATTAATGTTGTAATTTCGAGGACGAAATTCTTCCAAGAAAGGGAGGATGATGCAATCCAAATTACATGGTGACGGAGACTCAAGTGTCTGGAAGCGAGGAGATCCAAATTGAAGCTCGAGAGGATGTGGATTGAAGCCCAAGATCCGCCCTACGCAAACAAGTCTAGCACCAAATTAGGACTTCTAGAAGCTCTAGTGCGAAATAGCCGCAGGGGTCGGTCTAACGTGAACAAAGGAAGCTCCTTTTGTGTTTTCTGGCTTATTAAAGGCTATTTTGACTTTCATAATGTATAGTGGCTTTCTAGGCTTCTAGAGTATGCATTTTGTAGTCTTCTATGCACCTAGAAGACTACACTTCCATTTATTTCTTTTGACTAGTATATTTTAAGAACCTTATTTAAAGGTGCTTGTAAATCATTTTGAGAGGAACCTATCTTGAAATATATGAATATTGAATATTATTGAAACCCTTTAGTCTTGAATGACTAGTGTTAATTTGGTGGACTCCAAATTGAACAACCCCCGTTTGATCTAACAACAGTAGAAGAGACGGCTATTCTCGAGGATTGTTCGAATAGGATAGGTGCCTTTTGATCCTTTTGGGAGGCAACTAGACTAGTTCTTCTAGTTATTGTCCAATTGTTATTCAAATTGTGTCTTCTTTCTATCTTTGTTATTTTTCTTGCATCACTAATCTAAGGAAAATTAGAATCTGCGGAGCGGGCAAAACCTTAAGAGGTCGCGTAGGACGGCGGATCAGCCTGCGGAAAAGAGGGGAGTTAAATGAAGAAAGGAATAAGAGGAAAGCGAGACAACAACGTAGTAATAGGTTATGATGTGTACAGAACGGAGGGCACGAGTGCCATAAGTGATGGAGCAAGAAAAGCCAAGTTATAAGATGGGAAACAAGGTAGAATGAGTGCTTTAAGATGACCGGTACGTACAGAGCAGATTTGCACGAATCAGGATACGTCATGGAAAATGAGGGAAGGATTAGGTAGGGGTAGTGTGTTCTGAGAGACACAGAGATAGCATAAGAATCCTCGTGTGTAGAAAAAAAGATAGACATAAATGGAAGAAACGACAAGGGGATGCCAAAGAAAGCACCAAGATATGTCGGGGTAAAGATAATATTCCAAGAGAACTTTGGATACTTATTGTCGAGGCAAGAATATTGGCCTTAACCGAGATTGGAAATAAGGACGTGGGGCAAAATATAAACAGATAATGGTATAGGCACACCCCTAAAGGGGGGGAAGCGAGAGAAATGTAAGGATGAGATAGAAACAATTGGCACCGTAATGTGGTTGATATGGATGTCCGAGCTAAATGAGACCCTTATCAGAAATAAGCTAGAAGACGGAAATCAAATGCGATGTTGATAAAAGTCATGATAGTAATTGAGACGGTATGAGGAGTTTTTGCAGGAACTTTGGATGACATGACGTTAGATAGTAGACGTGTATGAAGAAAAAGAGTATGACAAGAGAATGGTATTGAATGACTTAAGAGATAGTATAAAGGATAGCGATCTTATACTAGATTAAAGGCCAAAATGTTGGCTATGAGTGGTTCGAGGACGAATGTTCTAAAGGGGGGAAGGATGTTATATCCCGCATTTTTGTACGTTGGGACATTCCGAGCTAATTGCGGAAAGTTAGGGACAAGACTAATTCGGGACACGAAGTCGAGACATTTAACTACGATTTTATTTTTAAGGCATGAGTTGCTTGTAAGTATTATTGGTATTGAATATTAAGGAAACATTTGGGGCCAAAAGTTAATTCTAGGAAGATATTTCATGAAAAAAATGGCCATGTGGTCGAAGCACACATGAGGTGTGGGCCATGGCCACGTAGATGCTTAATATATGTGTGTATTAAGAGATAAATGGTCATATTCATCATCTTCCAACTTAAGAAATTTCAAGAAACTTTGAGAACAAGAGAGAGCACCATTTGGCTCCATCTCTAGCCGAGCAAGCACAAGAAAAAGTGATCAAAAAAAATAATTCCCTCTAGCAATTCCACTCCTTAGAAGGTGCATAACATCGTGGTGAGCTCGATAGTAAGAACTGGCGTTGGTTCAATGTGCAAGTCATAGCCAACTTGAAGAACTAAGTGAAAGAGGTATGGTTCAATCTTATTTTTTTTATATGTTATGCATGGTTTGTGTATTTTGTGAAGTGTGGAAATGAATGAAATCATGAAAATATGGATGTTAAAGTGGAACCGTGCAAAGGGTTTTTGGCCGTGTGAGATGGTGTTGTGTAAGAGTGATGAATTAATTGTATTTAGCATGCTTGGGTGTTGTTGTAGTGTGTAGAAATGGATAGAAATCATAGGAGTTGTGTTGACGTTGTGGCCGAAAATGGGTTGCCTTGTATGGCAATGAAGGAACAAGTTTTATGTGGTATTTTAGTTGTTGTTGTTATGGATTCCATGTTGAAAATGAAAGTTTAATGGTTCAAATTGAAGTTATATTCGTTTGTAGTTTGTTGTCGAAGTTAATGGAATTTAACATAGTTTCTGCATCGATAAGAATAAGGTTGCTAATGTGTCTATTATTGGTGTAGTTCATGAGTTTCGGAAGAAAGAAATGTGTTAGTGTTGTTTATGTCGAGCCGAGGAGGTTTCCTGTAGGACGGTGGTGCTACTGGATTGTTTGAAATATTGTGTGAATTGTTAAAGTGTTTTTGAATATTGTTTGAATTGATTTTTAATGTTGTTAGAATGGTTGTTGGCATGGTTGTCAAAAATTTGGCTCTAGTAGAATTCTCTATTGTTGTATTTATTAGGGAGACGTCGCCCAAATTTCCTAAGAATTGAGTGCTAGTTGGAATTGAATTTCTAAATGCCTATAACCAATGTTCGATATCTATTGACGTTGTGTAGACCTTGGAGAGTCGAGACTCGAGAGTTTGGATTAGCTTAGGAAGCGAACGAGGTATGTAAAGCCTAACCCTTCTTCTTTTGGCATGTCTTAGTTATAAATAGGCTACGATACGTAGCCACGAGGAAACTCTACTCTTATGATCCGGCATGTCCACGATTCTTATTCACCTCTTAACGTTGACATTCCTAATATAGTAGAATTTTGATCCTTATGTCTTTGGATGATCGACTCAAACGTTGCATAAAAAGGTTTTGCTTTTAAAGAGTTCTCCGTAACTACGAACGCCCGTAACTTTCATTGCAGGTCTTGGATCGTTTAATCGATCGTAGAAGATATCCTAACGAGTAATAATCTTTTAACTTTCATAGGCATCGGATGGGGTTGATACCCGTCCGTGGGCCCCCGAGACTTTCCTTTGTATAGTTCTAACAGTTTTTCTTTTAAAAGAACTTAATATGCTTATCGTCCGGACCCCCGAGTATGATTACTTATTTATCTGTTGAGTCCGAAATAAGGATTGTTATGCATATGATTCCGATACGTAGTTATGATTTTTTTTTAAAGTTCTGTTTGATATGTATCCGAGTAACATCCGAAAGAAATTAGATCGACTATTGTCTTGGCTTATGAATGATGGTTCGCTTTGGTTAATTTGTTGTGTCTTTATGAATGTTTAAAATTGCATATAGTCTCCCACGATTCTCGTCGTGCACATTATTGTTAATTCCTTCGCCGAGTCCCGGCCGTATGTATCGTGCGCATTATGTTATATTTCGAAGTATGATGAGTTTTCCGAAGTACGACGAGTTCCCAAATACGTGATACGAAGATGAGTTCGAAGTATGATGTAATACGGAGATGAGGTGTTCTGAGATATGCAAAACTTCCGAAGTATGATGAGTCAGGCGCCCGAGACAGAGTGGGGACCACGTTTCGTCCGCCGGTCCCATTACTAATTATACGTGGTATGTGATATAATGATATGATAATCTCATGATATGTGATATGATATGTGATGACTTGATGATTGTATGATCTTATTTACCGAGTCCCTCACCAGAGGGACGGACACGTTATATATATATATGATATATGATAGTGATACGCATGATTTGTGTTCGTGAGTAAGCATTCGGCATTCGATCAGTATACGTGAGGCGTTTGACATTCCGATTACTATGTTTAATTTCGTACTCTATGCATGATTTGTACCTTCGTATGTGGTGTTTTGGCATTCTCGCTATTATGTTCACTTTCTCGTGCTCCTTACTTTATATGATCCCGTTCACCGTACTCAGCTTTGCATACTCGCATATTCCGCACGACCCCTTTCTTCGGGGTCGCGTTTCATGCCGCGTGTGCATGTGTGTACGTGTGTGATCCGTCGCCCTAGCGCATCTATTCCAACAAGCTTTTTGGGAGTGCTCCCTTGATCCTAGAGCTCACACTTTTTGGTACGTACATTTTTGTTATTTGTATATATGTTTGTTCATGGGTACTAAGTGTGGCCCCGTCCCGTCATATGGTTCTCGTTATGACTCTGCAGGTCCGTAGACATATGCGTGTGGGTTGTGGGTCGATTGGACAACCTGCGTCCGTATGGTTTGTGTTCGAGCGTCCCCTATACTATGGCGTTCCCCACTGCTTATGCCGTTATGTATATATATGTTTACGTGACCGCTTTGGGGCGACGTCTTACTTTTCCGTATATCCGTAAGCTTTTGTTATGCTTGCCGTGGACCGATTGAGGCGACGTTTACCTTCGCATACGCCTATATTAGTAGTGTGATGATTATGATTACTGCAGGTAAAGTTGTCTCCACACTAGTCACGACCTACGGGGCTGGGTCGTGACAGAGGTCTCGGTAGTATAACCCATGGGGGACTCACGAAGTCCATGTACCTCACAGTTCAGGTACAAACCTAAGAAAACGTGTCACTCAATCCACGATTTTGGGATAACCATCGGATATCGGACTCTCACGTCATTCTCATGCAATGGAACCCAGCTTATCCCAGTGTTTCCTCAAGTATCATCAATGTATCAACAGTATATCATGAAGGATAAGAATGTGTGCAATTGCCAAATTAACTCAAAGATTCATCCAATTTCGAAAACCGAGCAAAACCCCCAATTTGGGTATAAACCCTAACTCTTAAATTTAAGAATTCAACACTAATAATGGAAGATATATGATTAACAACCTTAGATACATCACAATCTAGCCTAAATCCAATCAATTTCGTCATTTAGAAGCCTAGATAGAACATTCATTAAGCCCACTTTAATCTTCATTACTTAATGAACAAACAAGGGAAGGAATTCTAAGATGATTAGGAATAATAAATTAGCAAGGAGATTAGAAGTACTTACCACCTAGAATGATACAAGAACGGATACGCGAAAATGAGAAATTAAGAAGATAAACTTTAGGAAAAGAAAGATAGATAGATTGACACAAAAATAGGCACAATTAGGCAACCAAGGTTCTTCAATAACCAAGACCTCCTAATTACACTCTAGATAGCACCAACCTCTTAGGATGACCTCAAGGGAATTGAATTCCCAAGCAACCAATCCTCTCATAATCAATAATCAACAAGAGCTACCAAAGGCCTCTCACAAGTTTCTCTCTCTAGAGATAATCCTAAAAACACTCAAAATATTCATAATTCATCAAAAAGTCCCTAAATGAAATGAAAGACAAGCTATATATACAAGCTAAGTAAAGAAGACTAATAGGCAATTACAATGCTACCCTTAAATAGCAAGGCCTTGTTTGGCTAGTCTCTCTTAGTGAAGTTCAATTCAAAGATTGGCCTTCAATGGCCAAACACGTCTCTCCTGCATAGATGACCCTCTAATCAACCTTGCATGCATGGCCTTCTTGCAATCATAACCCTTCTTGCGCAAAGTAGCCACTTGCACAAATAGCCCTTTGCGCAAGTAGCCATCTTCCGACCTTGAATCACCCAGCCCTTTGCGCAAGTAGCCATCTTCCGACCTTGAATCACCCAAGCTTGCAATTGTGGCCACTTTAAGAGGCAAGCCTTGGGACTTGGACTCTTAAAGCCTTCCATCCAAGCTATCTCCCATATCTTGAAGGCCATCCTATGTGGACCTCCCATGATCTTCAAAGACTCCATTTTCACGAAGCTCAATGGAATTGGTCTTGTATCATTCTCCCCTTCGAAAAGGTTCGTCCTCGAATCTAAACCTTGCAAAACCATAAAGGAGACAAACAAAAACCAAGTCCTCAACGGATGAGGGTTAGTGTTAGGGTGGACTAACCTACCACCATGCCAAGTAAGCACAAATTTGTCATATAGCCAAGTATCAATCATTTTCAAGCAAAATAAGCTCTCAAGTATCGCACAAGAGTTTGGCTAACCAAAAGATTAAGAAATAAGGATATTCTAAAGGAGCCAATGGTGTCAAGACACCAAGTTGGCAGACATACAAATGATCCTCAATTGCAAAATGATACCATTCACACCAAGTTAAGACTTCACCGGGTCAAAGGGAAAAGATACTCACATATCACGGCAAGGTAACAACCGAGTACCCCAATAGACCCCCGCCCTCCATAAGATGCACTCCCAAAAAGATCATGAATGTCATCATAAGCAAAAAGATAATAAAGAAAGGTTTCACGCAAAATAACTTCATCTAGTGGTGTCCTCAAACGTAGTTTCACTATGAAACTCAAGAGCATGGTCGATACTACTACTATTCGAATACCCAAGGAAGAATTAGCAATTAGACAAGTTTCACCTTCCTTTTGAACACTTCCCTCCCAATAAGTGGATCACAATTCCTCAAGGGAGGATCTCCATCATAGGGAAGAGTGTTATCATCCCATAGTGGATTTTCAAATACCATGTAGTCACCAAAAGTGGCCACACTTTCAACATTACAAAACATTCCACTAGATACTTTACTCTCAATAGTCATGTCATCCTCAAATAAAACATTATCCTTTTACAAGAAAGTAATCCATGAACAATGAGGAGTCAAAGCATGTCATTTTACTCTCAAAAGAACCAATGTCATCTTTCAATGCATTTTCGCTCAGATGAGTATCTACATGACACTCATCACCACTACAAGTTGGAGTCTTATCACATGACACTAAAGTACGATCAAGAGACCCATTTTGACATGAAACAAACAAGGCGAGATGTCATATTCTTTCAATTGACCAACTATATCAACATCATCACTAACTAGAGGTACATTAAACACATCACAAAGATCCTCAAGTAGTGAATTATCATTACAAGCAAGTTGATCAATACAAGTTTCAACGCGAGTTGGTAGTATGTCAAACTCGCAAGAATTACTAACATGATGACCACATGACATTGTTCTACCAATCAATTCACAAGTGTCAACACTAGGTGGACACAAATCGATCTTACAAGAAGAATCAATTTGGTCATCTAAAGGATCAACTAGTGTTTGAGCACGTTCATTCAATAATGCACTATCATTCAAAGCACAAGTGTCAACACTAGGTGGACACAAATCAACCTTACAAGGATCAATTCGGTCATCAATAGGATCAACTAGTGTGGGAACACTTTCAATAATGGCATTACCAATACACGGCAAAGAAGCATTAGGTTTAACGCAAGGTAAACTAACTTTCATACTTGACTTGACATTAAAATCATACGAAGATGTAGGAGTATAAGGATAAGTGATCTTACCTTGGTGTTCATACAAGCTCCTTTGACCAATGGAAGAAATGGTTGTGGCCGCCGTCCTTGCTTTCAAGCATGGGTTCTCTCAAAAGAGGTACCTCAAAGATTCATTTCTTCTCACACGTGTCTTGGGATATTGGCTTCTCAATATCCTTTTCATGTCCTCCCAAGTCTTGATGGGACTCCTCACTTGTCTTCCACAACATTTCACATACTCCCAATATTTGACAAGCTTTGAGTCAAAAGTTTGAACGGCTAAGTCCATCTTCATTTCTTGTGAATAGTTGTAGCTAGCGAAGATTTCATCTATTATGGACTCCCATTTCTCATATTCTTCTCCACTAGCTTCCCTAGCCAAGGTAGGCCATTTCACATGGGTATCTCGTACTTTTGCACTTGGACTCTTCCTAGTAAGTATGCATGGAAAGAGAAATTTTCCTTTCTTGTCCACTACAAATCGATGTCAATCTTGTTCATGTGGGATTCCATGCTTTTGGAACCAAGGGACTCCTAAACATACATGACAATTATCCATTGGAAGCACATCACACCAAACCTCCTCTTGGTACTCGCCAAGTGAAATGGATACCATCACCTTCCTATCAACCCAATATCCTCCCTCATCATAATAAGGATTTCGCCGGATCGCACAAGGTAACCTTAACACTTCAACCACACGAGGGTGATGAAATTTGTATAACAATCGTCATCAAGCATGAGAAATACCTCACTACTACCAATGTTCACCTTGGTCTCCATGAATCGCCCTCATGGGACCACCTTCTTTGTATAGGATGACCCCAACTCGTACTCACATTCCCACTCATGCCACTTTGCTTCGAATAGGAATTACTACAAGAAGGAGCATATGCATGCCCACTAGAAGTCCTTCCATAATCAACATTAGCACTTCCACTACCTCCATAGACATACCCTCCACAAGTCTTATTTGTATAAGGATTTTCCCCATAAGACCCATAAGAAACGTGTGAAGGAGAGTCATATCTCGAGTCATCTTCATCATCATGATGTATAGCACAAGAACCTTCACCTTCATCATGTGAAGCATAACAAGGTTCTTCTTCATCCCCATCTTCCTCATGAGACCCGCGAGTACCACTCTCTTCATATTCTCCTTCAAAATGGTAATTTTCTCCCCGAACTTCCTCATGATCACCATTGCCCATATAGCCCTCATATTCCCCATCGTCACACTTTTGATAGCTCCCATAGTCCTCCCTTTCATAACTACAACCATCATCATCATCATAACAATCATAATCACCACCACATGAATCGGAATCCATGGAGAAGTACCTGCAAAGAACACTTAGCAAACACGTTAGAAGTAAAGAAACCTCACCACACTCATGTTTACACTCGTTTGTGCTCGGCTAGCACCACTCAAATGAACTCACACACTCTTTACCTTTTACCACTCAAATGGATTGGCCGATGTTGATTCTTGATTGGATTCGGTTACTTGAGGTCGGAATGGATTCTTGTTGACTCGAAGAAAGAAAGGACGACTCAATTCAATCTAACGGACTTGAACCAAGGAATTAACAACGAAGCAAAAAACGAAAAAAAGCACGAAAGAATTGGCACGAAAGAAATGCGGACACAAGAACTAGCAAACACAAGTAGGAACAACTACTAAATGGCTACTAGTTGAGAGACACAAGAAAATGGAATGCTAAAAATTGGAAAATAAATCGAATTTCTAGCCCGGTAGGTGATAACTTGAAAACGTGGTCTTGAAGTCCCAAATGATCCAAGGTATCAATTTGAAATAATGGAAATTTTAAAATTTCTATACTTTTTTTTTTTTTTTTTTTTGTTCCCTACCAAAAGATTAGTGGACATAAGACCATCAACTAAGGATCAAGAATTTTTTTGAGAAAAGAAAGTGGGTTGAAATGAAATTTGGAATTGAAGGTACCTTGAGTATACGGTTTGAGCTTGACAGAATACGGTCCGTATTGTTGTTTACGGTCCGTATTTCGTGTCCGTATTTAGTGATGCCCAAAACAGAATGCTCCTTGCCTTTTACGACCCACAAGATACGGCAGATTGTGGTTTACGTCCGTATTTAACGACGTCTTTTCTAGGCGAATGCTCCAATCCTTGGTCCTTTTATACGATCGGGGGAATACGGTCCGTATTGTGATTTACGGTCCGTATTGTGGTTTACGGTCCGTATTTTGGGTTTACGGTCCGTATTTAACAAGGATGCCAAATTCAAAGGAGCTACTATTTCAAGATCCAAGTTTACGATCACGACACGGTCCGTAAAGTGATTTACGGTCCGTAATTTGCAATGTTCCTAGCCTTCAGCGATTTTTGTGTCAACTCGAATTTCGAATTTTTTGGACCAAATTTCTTGATCCGATGACGTTCTTGGGCCCACTCAACCTAGTATTTACCCTTTTGGGGTAGAAAAACACTTTTCCAAAACTCGGGGTATAAACTTTTGATCTAACTTTCCTTTTGAGTCTTCTTCTCCACTTGAATCTATGAAGATAGCTCAAGAACACACGAACATTCAAATTTCTAGCTACCTTCAAATCAACTCATTTTACCCCAAATTTCGGATTTAGGCTCCCTTAACCTAGTAGAACAAAGCCCAATGGTTATCAACTCCCAATTTTCGTCACAAATCAAAACCCACCAAGTTGTTCTTCAACTTTTTCTAAAGCTTCAACCCAACAATGGTAGATTCTTCAATATTGACCCGAATGACACGAAATTTGAAGATTTGAAACCCTAACGTACTAAGGAATAAGAATCTAATAACAAAATAACAAAACAAACACAAAATTTTTGGGGTTTTTGGTGGAAAATTTCCAGTTTTTTTTTTTTTTTTTTTTTTTTTTTTTGTAGAATCAAATCCCAAGCTAGATTTGTTGAAACAAACCTAATTTAGGCTCTGATACCAATTGATACAAGAATGGATACACGAAAATGAGAAATTAAGAAGATAAACAAAAGGAAAAGAAAGATAAATAGATTGACACAAAAATAGGCACAAAATGATGTATATAGCCATGATGATGATCCAACTGTGCCATAATGATGTGGTTGAGGTTGATGCTGCGGTCGAGGTTTATATTAATATTGTAATTTCGAGGATGAAATTCTTCCAAGAAAGGGAGGATGATGCAATCCAAATTACCATGGTGACGACTAAGGTGTTCAAGCCGAGGAGACCTAAATTGAAGCTCGAGAGGATGTGGATTGAAGCCCAAGATCCGCCTACGTAAAGAACAAGTCTAGCGCACCCCAAATTAGGACTTAGAAGCTCTAGTGTGAAATACGAGGGGTCGGTCTAACGTGAACGAAGGAAGCTTCCTTTTTGTGGTTTTAGGCTTATTAAAGGCTATTTTGACTTTCATAATGTATAGTGGCTTTCTGGCTTCTAGCAAAGATGCATTTTGTAGTCTTCTATGCACCTAGAAGACTACACTTTCATTTATTTCTTTTGACTAGTATATTTTAAGAACCTTATTTAAAGGTGCTTGTAAATCATTCGGGTGGAACCTATCTTCTAAATGAATATTGAATATTATTGAAACCCTATAGTCTTGAATGACTAGTGTTAATTTGGTGGACTCCAAATTGAACAACCCCCGTTTGATCTAACAAAGAGATGGCTATTCTCTTGAGGATTGTTCGAAGATAGGTGCCTTTTGATCCTTTTAGGAGGTAACTAGGACTAGTTCTTCTAGTTATTGTCCAATTGTTATTCAAATTGTGTATTCTTTCTATCTTTGTTATTTTTCTTGCATCAATTAGGCAACCAAGGTTCTTCAATAACCAAGACCTCCTAATTACACTCTAGATAGCACCAACCTCTTAGGATGACCTCAAGGGAATTGAATTCCCAAGCAACCAATCCTCTCACAATCAATAATCAACAAGAGCCTACCAAAGGCCTCACAAGTTTCTCTCTCTAGAGATAATCCTAAAACACTCAAAATATTCATAATTATCAAAAAGTCCCTAAATGAAATGAAAGACAAGCTATATATACAAGCTAAGTAAAGAAGACTAATAGGCAATTACAATGCTACCCTTAATGAAGTAAGGGCCTTTGTTTGGCTAGTCTTCTTAGTGTAGTCTTCAATTCAAAGATTGGCCTTCAATGGCCAAACACGTCCCTCCTTGCATAGATGACCCTCTAATCAACCTTGCATGCATGTCCTTCTTGCAATCATAACCCTTCTTGCGCAAAGTAGCCACTTGCATAAATAGCCCTTTGCGCATGTAGCCATCTTCCGACCTTGAATCTCCCATCCCTTTGCGCAAGTAGCCATCTTCCGACCTTGAATCACCCAAGCTTGCAATTGTGGCCACTTTAAGAGGCAAGCCTTGGGACTCGACTCTTAAAGCCTTCCATCCAAGCTATCTCCCATATCTCAAGTGCCATCCTATGTGGACCTCCCATGATCTTCAAAGACTCCATTTTCATGAAGCTCGATGGAATTGGTCTTGTATCATAGAAGCTTCTCCAAGAATCCTCTAGAGTTTCTCCTCACAGCTCAATTTCGCAATAGTAATAAATGATAGACTAAGGGTTTTTAATACACACTTAATGAATATAACAGGCCCGATATCGATACGGCGGCATCGGGACCGCTACGATGGCACTGCCCCAACGTCCACTCAGACCATCGGGAAGGTCAGGCCATAAAGAATTTGACTGCCCCAGTGGCCATCCCGCCCCTATGGCGGTGCCGCTGGGACGGTACTGGTGCCGCCCTGGCGGACACTAGAACTAGATATCCCCAAAATTATCTCAATCTCAACTGAAATCTCGACTAACTCTCGAGGCCATCTACTCACAAACCACATACACAGACACATAAAAACACGCTACGAATGCACCTATGGCCTCGAAATTCCCAACCGAGGTCTCGTTGACCGAGTCAACCCCCGATACCTCAATTCCAACTTCCCAACCCAAGTCCTAAAATGCATCTGAGTGTATTGGGAACCAAACCAAATATACACACAAGTTCTAGAAGACCATCCGGACCTCTCGGAATCGACGAATTTTCGAAAATAGTCCGTTTACTCAAAAGTCAACTTTGAGTCAACTCTTCTTCACTTTAAGCTCAAAAGTGAGCTAACCATGCTCGAAAAGGGGAGAAAGTGCTAGAAAGACTATAACGACCAAGTGGGTCGTTACATCAGATACCAATTAAACCATCGCTCGTCCTCGAGCGAAGAAGGGAAAAAAGCGGGGAAGTACTTGAATCAGCGAACAACTGGGGATATCGGCTACACATGTGGGACTCAGCCTCCTAAGTAGCCTTCTCAACAGGACGGTGCTTCATTTGCACCTTTAAAGAAGTATTCTCCTTTGACCTCAACTTTCGAACCTACCTATCCAAGATAGCAATAGGCTTCTCCTCATAGGTCAAATTCTCATCAAGTAATATCGAATCCCAATGAATAATGTAAGTACCGTTGACATGGTACTTCTTCCGCATAAAAACATGAAAAACTGGATGAACTCCCGCCAAGCCTTGCGGCAAGGCTAACTCATAAGAAACATCGCTGTCACGACCCAACCCGATGAGCCGTGACGGGAGCCTGACCTCTAGCGACCAAACACCCCTAAATACTTATCTGAAATATACTGAACATCGAAGGCCCATAAATGGCACAAACTAATCTCATAAAAAGAAAACATCAGAACTCTGTAAAATCTGCATACATATATACAAAACATGCGGAAGAACATACAACCGGCTTCTCGTACCCTACCGGAACGAAAGTCAGAAAGGACGGGACAGGCCCCGCCATACCCATACGCACACACATCTCAAAAGCGGGCGTACCAAAACCGACCGTAGCTTGATCGAATGGAGCGTGCCGACCACCCAGATCTAGAGGTCCCACCGAGCCGACCACCCGTTCGTCTCCCCCGTACCGCGAGCATGAATGCGACCCCCCGAGCACCCGGGAGTCGCACGGATAATGTACCGAGCATGTAAAGCATAATACAACACCATATATATATATATACATATGGGAATCATGGATAAGATCTGAACTCATAAGTCGAAAATGACCGATCGCATGTACTTGTATGAACTAGTATCTGTATGTATCTGCATAAATATGTATATCTAGCAATGCCCCCGCGGGCGCACACATTACGCCGTGCCTATCAATGAAGGTCATACATCTGTATATATGTGTGTATATAACGCCTGATATATGCGCGTATATAATGCTTGTCTCTTTACTCATATCATATCGGCCTCTCTGCGGCCATCATCATATATATTACTGCGATAATTGTAGCCTGATTCTCCTATCGTCATCATAGTGCACCAGTTGATCACATGGTAATGCATATATAACGCCTACTCCTTTCCATACCCCATATACGTATAATACTTGCGTATATAATGCCTTCTGGTCACGGGTCAACATACATATATATATGAATGAATGTAATGCATGAATAATCGTATACATAAAATCGGACCCATGAATGTATGAATAATCATAACCGGGCTCATGAATGTCAAAAACTGAAATACTTCTAATGCTTCTAAGAGTAGAGTAATATGGACTCGCTTACTCGCTCATTGGATCATATCATAGGATCATACCAAAAGAAGGAAAGAATAGCCTTAACATACCTCGACGTATATCAAATCGTCCAACTCCTACTTCTCGACTTGTAAATCTATAATTAAGATACCATAGACCTTCATTAGACTAGGTACTTTACTTGCTAACCTCCTTTAGATGCATAGAGAGCTTAACGAATCATGGACAACATTTCTCTCATAAGCTTAACAAACCTTCAACTTCTCATTCACTTTAATACCAACCATAACAACAATAACAACGCTTATATATCAAAATATATTCAAATTCATCCCCAATAATCTCTTAAAACAACCCTAAGTCACTATTTTATCTTTCATCAACTTACCACTTTCACAACTACCCTCTCTTTACTTAGAATCATTAAAAATCTTGATACTCAACTTAAATACAAAGGTAGAAATAATTTACATACCTTGAGGGGCCAAGAATCACTTCAACTTCAACTCCTTAAACTCCATTGAACTTGAAAAACCCCAGAAGCAACCTTTCTTTTCACCATCTCGTGCCACGGGTCCCAAGTCTTGTCAAATCCTCACTAATATGATGGAAAATATTGGGAGAGAATATATTAGGGTTTCCTGATTTTTGGAAGGAGCAAAATATGAAATGAAGTCGTGACTCACATTTTTATACTTGGATGCCAAAAAGGCTACAGCGGTCTGGTTCGACGAGCGGGTCGACGGCCCGTCGACATGTCGGCGGTCCGTCGACTTTCCCGTTGACCTGCGCCTGCAAATGCATAGCTACGGGATCCTATCGACACCGCACGTCGACGGTCCGTCGAACATGTCGACAACCCGTTGACGTTGACTGGTGTCCTGCAGATTTTTCTGGTTCAGTTCCGATTGCGTCGACCTGATTCGCTCAACTTCTAACTTTGTAAATTACCCGGAACATATACTGGTACTCTTGTACACGGGGCAAAACATTTCCTATCTCCAAACTCGGGCTCGGGTCTCTATTCCAAGGGCATACCCGGCTAGAAACCCATATGTTCTACTACTATGGAGACGAGGGGTGTAACAATCACCCGCACGGTTAACATTTTCAAATGGGCCAATATACCTGGGGCTCTACTTGCCTCTCTTCCCAAACCTCATAACACCCTTCATGGGTGAAATCTTCGATAGAACCTGATCACCAAAAGCAAACTCTAGATCTCGGACCTTGCGGTCCGCATATATCTTATGCCGACTCTAAGCTGCCAAAAGCTTGGCCTGAATAACTCTCACTCTATCAAGGGACTCTTTCAATAGGTTCGTACCCCAAGGTCGAACCTCGAACCCACAAAACCGGCCAACCGGAGATGTACATCTCCTACCATATAAAGCCTCAAAAGGCGTCATGCCAATACTCGAATGATAACTGTTGTTGTACATTAACTCTGCAAATGGTAAGTATTGATCCTAATGATCTCTGAAATCAATAACATAAGCTCTCAACATGTCCTCGAGCATCTGAATGGTCCGCTCAGACTGCCAGTCGATCTGGGGATGAAAAGCTATACTAAGATCTAATCGGCTACCCATCTCCTCATGAAAAGTCCTCCAGAAATGGAAAGTGAAGATAATACCCTGATTAGATACGATAGAAATAGGAACCCCATGCAACCTCATAATATCCTGAATGTACAACTTGTCTAACTTCTCCGCGGTATAAGAAATCTGAATCGGAACAAAGTGAGCGGACTTATTCAACCGATCAACTATCACCCAAATAGAATCAAACTGGCCCAGGGTCTTCGGAAGACCCACAACAAAAATCCATGGCAATCCTCTCCCAGTTCCACTCAGAAATGGGCATCCTCTGAAGTACATTACCGGGTCGCTGGTGCTCATACTTAACTTGCTGACAATTCCCACACTTAGCCACGAAATCCACTATATCTCTCTACATCCGACGCCACCAATAGTGCTACCTCAAATCACGATGCATCTTAGTCACCCCCGGATGAATGGAATATCGAGAGCTATGAGCCTCGGACAAGATCAACAGAATCAAATCACCAATACGAGGAATGCACACGCATCCCTTAATCCTCAAAATGCCCTCAGAATCAATCATGGCCTCCTTGGTCTCACCCTTCAAAACCCTATCTCGAATCTTGCTCAACTGAGCATCCTTAAACTGATGAGTCCTGATCTAATCTAATAAAGATGACCTCGCCTCTGCACGAGCCAAAACCCTGGCTGGGGCTGAAACATCAAGGCGAATGAAACTGTTGGCCAGAATCTGAACCTTCATGGCCAACGGACGCTCAAAAATGATCAAACGAGCTAAACTTCCCGTACTCATTGCCTTGCGACTCAAGGTATCAGCCACAACATTGGCGTTCCCGGGATGATAAAGAATAGAGATGTCTTAGTCCTTCAGGAGCTCCATCCATCGGCGCTGCCTGGAATTAAGATCTCTCTAGGTAAATACATGCTGAAGGCTACGGTGATCGGTGACAACCTCATAGTGGACACCGTACAAATAATGCCTCCAAATCTTCAAAGCAAAGATCACAGCCAACAACTCCAAATCATGGGTAGGGTAATTTTTCTCATTAATCTTCAACTAACTGGAAGCACAAGCTATCACTCTACCTTTCTGCATCAACACAACACCCAAACCCATACGGGATGCATCACAATAGACTGCGAAATCCTTACCCTCTACGGGTAATGCTAAGATCAAGGCTGAAGTCAAAAGAAGCTTGAGCATTTGAAAGCTCTCCTCACAATCATCGGACCACTAGAGGGGAACATCTATCTGAGTCAATCTGGTCAAAGACGATGCAATAGCAAAGAAAATCCTTCATAAGATAACGGTAACAGCTGGCCAAACCCACAAAGCTACGAACCTCGGTAATGGTAGTGGGCCTGGCCTAACCCCTCATAGCCTCAATTTTCTGTGGGTCAACCATAATCCCATCCTTAGACACAACATGGCCTATGAATGCCACAGACTCCAACCAAAACTCATACTTCGAAAACTTAGCAAACAAGCTATGCTTCTTCAACAGCCCAAGAACAGAATGAAGATGGATCTCATGCTTCTCCTTACTCTTGGAATACACCAAGATATCATCAATAAATACAATCATGAAGGAGTCAAGGAATGGCCTAAAGATGTCATTCATTAAAGTCATAAATTCAGTCGGGGCAATGATAAGCCCAAAAGACATCACCAGAAACTCATAGTGTCCATATCTCATCCGAAAGGCTGTCTTCAAAATATCCACAGCCCTGATCCTCAACTGGTGGTAGCCTGAACGCAAGTCAAACTTCAAAAACACCGAAGCACCCTGAAGTTGGTCAAATAAGTCATCAATACGAGGCATAGACCTTGTTCAGCTAGCGATAGTCAATGGACGTCCTCATGGTTCTATCTCTCTTCTTCACAAATAACACAAGAGCACACCGAGGGGAGACACTGGATCTAATGAACTCGTTGCTCAATAAATCCTGTAATTGCTCCTTAAGCTCTCTCAACTCGGCAGGTGCCATCCGATAGGGTGAAATAGAAATAGGGCGAGTGCCCGGATCCAAATCAATACAGAATCAATATCGCGATCGGGTGGCATACCAGGCAGATCCGACGGGAATACCTCCGCGAACTCGTTCACAATAGGAATGGACTCAAGGGGTGGAGATAGAACCGTCATGTCACGCACATGCGCTAGATAAGCTGAACACCCCTTGTTGGCTAACTTCTTCGCTAAAAGGAAGGAAATGATCTTCTTCGGAGCTGGGCTAAGAGTACCCCTCCACTCAAGTCTAGGGATGCCCGGCATGGCTAAGGTGACTATCTTGGCATAACAGTCCAAGATCGCATGGTAAGGAGAAAGCTAGGTCATACCATGATAATACCAAAGAAAACCATATCAAGAATCATCAAATCTATGCAAGTGTCATACTCCATAAAAGTAACCAAACATGACCGATAAACTCGATACACGATAACAAAATCTCCAACTGGAGTAGACACATGAACAGGTATATATATACTATCACAAGGCAAATCCCAATCAATAGGATGATGTGCAGACATATATGAATAAGTGGATCTAGGATCAAATAACACAAATGCTACTGTATAACAGACAGAAATGGTACCTGAAATCACAGCATCTGAGGCCTTTGCCTCAGGCCTACCCGAAAATAAGTAACAATGGGCCCCACCACTTCTAGTCTGAGATCTCCCTCTCACAGTCTGAGACCCACCTCTAACTGCTTGGGATCCACCTCTAGAACCCTGAGAACTACCGCGGCCTGACCTCACCGCCCCTCTAAAAAGCACCACCTCGACAACCAGATGATGTCGGAGTCCTCGTGGCTAATAATTTCACTTGGGTCGGGGACATCTCCTAGCAACATGTTTAATCTCTCCACATGAAAAACAGGTCAGGGAGGTCAGAGGCTGATAAACTGAAGCTGAGGACCCGAATGAAACAACCCTGTCTACCAGTCGAGAAAATGAACTCTCAAGAGCTATCTGCCTGGGTGGCTCATCATTGGAGGAAGCTTGCAAAGCTGAATGCACAGGGAAGCCAGAATATGGCTGATACGACCTAGAAGACTGATCGGCACCCCTCGAACTAGAGCCACTATAACTCCCAATCTGACGCTGCCTTTTCTTCCTACCACCTCCAAATGCGCGGGCCTTAGCGGCCTCAACCAATGAAGCATTCTCGATGATGGACTGGAAGGAAGCTCCCATAGCCTCTATTTGAAGGCAAGGAATCTGAAGAGAACTGACTAGTCCACTAGTAAAATACCTAATCAGACATGGTCATAACAGCGCCCTCCACGAGCCTAAGATCATCACTCGATGCTGGCACTGCATCAATGCAGGGAGCCATAGCTGCAGCAGAGTGTGCTACCAGTGTAGGTCTCTGCTCAGGGGTCTGTACCCTAACTATGGTCTGTGAACCTCTGCCAGGAGTAGTAACACCAGCGGTAGCCTGCTGGGCATCTAGATGGAGTAAAACATGGGCCATAGTATCCTGCATAGTCTGGTCAGAAGTAATCTCGGGTTGTGTCTGTGCTAGGGCCACATCCTTCTCGGCGGCCTGGTCTCAATCCTGCTGGTCCTCAAGCTCCGGAGATAGAGATCTCTCACACCGATGTCCTATCTGAAAAGCTCTGCCCCTGGTGGGGGTAGCCTCGCGGCCTTAAGTTCTGCCGTGCCCTCTCGCTTTCGCTCGCCCTCTGGTGCCAGCCGTAGCTGTGGGCACTGGCACCTGACCTCGGGCTATAGTAGCTCGAGTCCTTACTATCTGCGAGAGAAAAGAAAAAAGTCAGATACCAATTTGATTGTTCCAGATACCAATTAGAATAAAGTAGCACGAAAGAAGGAAAGAAAGTGAGATTTCTGAAATATCCTATAGCCTCTCGCAGCTAAGTACGGAGCTCATCGTACTGATCCATGAGATTCTACTAGACACACTCTTGTATTATAGACCAAGTAACCTAGGGCTTTGAGACTAACTTGTCACGACCCAATTATATTGACTCTCACTAACTTACCACTGTTCTCATTTGACCCTCGTTCTGCGGATACTGTCACTCTGGGAATAGGCAAATGGTCATCTCCCAATACTTGTCTATCCTTCACCTTTTCAATGGGATTCTCTTGGATTTCAGACGGGTCTGTCGCTATGAAGGACATAACTTTCAATGGATCTGTCTCAATAGAGGGCATATTCTCCGTTGGGTCTGTATCATAAGAAGGACTTACTCTGGAAACTAGACCATCAATCCTCTTTCCCATAGAAGCCATCTCACAGCTACAAAATTAATTGGGGTTAGGACTGGAAATCATATATCGTACAACTTGGCTCTATCGCACGATCTAGAATAAAAGGAAAGGTCAATTATTCCTAAATGCCCCGCAGCCTCCTGTTTATAAGTGTGGCGCACTTCACACCCATAAACAAGACTCTACTATACATGGCTTGTAGACATACCTAGGATAGAACTGCTCTGATACCAATTTTGTCACGACCCAAACTGGAGGGCCATGACGGGCACCTGATCGTAGTAGTCAGGTATCATCTGACATGTATCTGTGACATCAACATGAACATAGGTGGGCCGATAAGGCCTTCATATGACCCTCGATAGACTCATAAGGAAACATGCTTGTATCAAGTAATCTGAAAGACTCATCTGTATGAATATGCTCGGTATACTATGTGACAACATATGTGTCACGATTCAACCGGAGGGCCATGACGGGTACCCGGAGCTAACCCCACCGGGCACCTCTCATCATACTTCCACAACCATTTCTAGGTGAGCCGCATGGCCTGCTAACAATCTCTACGCATCAATAACACCATTTTAATTGGGCTAATGCAGTTTTGTATCAACATCAACAAACATGCCCATATACATATATATACAAGCCGACGAGGCTGACAAAATGACATACAAGATATGAGCCGACCAGGCTAAAGACATCTAACTGTACATAACTGTCTAAGAGCGTCTAAGAAGAGTATATAACATTAAATAGATAGGACAGGGCCCCGCCATGCCCACATATACACAAAAGAATATTACTAACAGCTGCAGCTCCGAATCAAGTGGAGCTCCTCTAAGCAGCCTAAGGATCATGTCTATCTCCTTGTGTGGGCATGACGCAGCGTCCACAAACAAAAGGACGTCAGTACGAACAATGTACTGAGTATGTAAGGCATAATCAATAGCATAATAGAAGCATGAATGATAACATAAGATAGAAGTATCATGGGATGATAGAGCCATTTATACCCCTAGTGACGTTCATCATATTTACTTACCCTTTTTCTATTGGGAACCTTCTATTATATACACTTACATATTGGTAGTACTATACCCGACCATGACAAGGCTCAGAGTTATACATACCTGGCCCTACCAAGGCTCAGTGTTATCCGTACCCAACTGCAGTGGTGTGCGCGGAATATACATCATACCCGAGCACATAGGCTTGGTGTTACATACTGGTCATACATACATACTTACTTATACACCTAGGAGTACTTACATAGCATCAACATCATCATCGTCCATATATTTTTCTTTAGAGGGTCAACTATCATAGAATGAGACCAATGGTATCATGAGAATATCAAGAATTATGAGCCCTTGTGATTCTATGAATGAAATCATCATAGATGACATTATGGATTTCACATGAAGGTATACGACAAATGGGAACATGCCTTAAGAAGAAGGGTTAGCCTTACATACCTTTATGTCTTCTTAACTACTTAACGTTCACCTCCCAAGCTTGAAAAATCTACATTTAAAAGGATTCATACCAGGTTAAGTTTTAAAGACACTCTTAAATTCAAACTAGAATAATTCATATGCTAGCGAAAATTGGGCAGCATTTCCCTTATTCCATAGACTTCTACCGTCTTACAATACAACTTCCAAACAACAATTACATTATTAATAATACCATAATTGAGAGGCTTCATTCACGTTAAGCATTATCTAACCCTCGAAACTCCTTT
>NC_081353.1:1063294-1182481 GCF_029784015.1 Lycium ferocissimum
AAACTTAAATTTAGCCCATTTTTTCCAAAAACACCCTACAGGGCCCAACTTCAACATACATATTTTCACTGAATTTCATTCATTTCCACCTCACTACCACATAAAAACCCATCCATAACATGTAAAAGAAGATTGAACCTTACCTCTTCCACTTAGGCTAGGGTTGGTGCTTTGAACTAACACTTGTTCTTGCAACTACAACGATTACTCCCGTTGTTGTTATACACCTTCTAAGGAGTTGAAATGCTTGAAGAAAATTTTTTTTTTAATTTTTCCTGCTTGCTCTTGCTCGGCTAAGGCTTGGCCGAATGGCCTTAAATCTTTTTTTCTCCAAGTTTCTTGAATTTTTCGAAGGGATGAATATGATGAAGATGACTAATTTGTCATCTTTTTAGCTACTTATATAATTAATCCATGTGGCCTATGGCCCGCACCATATTGGACGGTCAACGGCCTTTATTTCATGAATTATTATTTCGACTTCTAGCCTCAAAGTTTCATGAAATATTTAACTTTCCATAATTCACTTTTAACCCCAAATTCCTTAATATTCCATACCAACAGAATCATAAGCAACTTGTGTCTCCAAACAATATCGGAGGTTAAAAGTCTCTACCTCGTATCCCGGAATAGTCTTGTCCTTAGCTTATCATGTTAGCTCGGAATGTCCCAATGTACAAAATACGGGATATAACATCATATCTCTCTTAGCTCCTCAAGTCATCTCTTCTACTTTAATATTCTTTCATAGTACTATTAACGTGGTTGCATCTCTGGTTCTCAATCAACAATCCTAGAACTTTAGCGATTTCAGAGGGTAGTAGGAACTTTCTCATACGATAACTGTTCTGTAATTCGAATTTCATCAATTGGTATAACTGCGGGGGACTTATCAATACACTTGCTGAGCAAAAACGTGTAAAAGACTGGATATGCAGATTCCAATTCTAATGATAAATCTATTAAACTCTTCAGCCCATCTTACATATATTCTTATAAAGTCTCTTAGTAATTCTCATAAATCTCTTTAAAATGAAATTCCAAATCTCAAACAATTTGATGTTCTCCCATTCTTATAAAGCTTCATACAGTCATTTGGATATGCAAATTCTAAGCCACACTAACTGGTCTTCCCAACTTTCTTAAAGGTCTAGCATACACGTCATAATATATCTACAGAAAGTTTGAAAAGTGTGCTCTATCTACTTATCTATCTCAAGGTGGAGGGCATTACTGGGGTAACCTATATTCTTCAGGTCTCTCTGAATGTACTGATTTTCAGGGGACAGTAGAGAACTAGGCATCTTAACCGGACAATTCCACGTATAACGTACATGATCCCTTGAAATTATGTAATCTGTAGTGATCATTCCTTCATTTCTCAATGACATAACCATATGATACTTCGGTCTCTTAGACTTTTGTTTATTTATTAATGGACCACGGGCTCTATAATTTATTTTTTTCTATCAATCCACCAAGGTCATGATACATCTTTTTTTGTCTCTAAACGGACACGTCTACTTTGTCATGACATTGGGCAGACATGATGGGCGCCGGTGCTAACCCGCACGAATTTACCTCTTATCGTACATTCATATTCACATCTAGGTGGACCACATAGCTTACTCATGAATGCTATACATCAATAATGCTAACTCATTGGGCAACAACACATTTATACCATCATTAAAAACTATGCCCACATCAATATACATAAGCCGACGAGGCCATCAAAATGATATACAAAATATAAGCCAACAGGGCTACAAGGCATCTAACCATACATAATTGTCTACGAGCCTCTAAGAAGAGTAAGTAATATCCTATACGTAGGACAGGACCCCGCCGTGCCCATGTATGTACACAAAAGAATAATACCAAAAGTTGTAGCTCCGGATGAAATGGAGCTCCTCTAAGCAGTCCCTGAATAATAAAGCTATGGATCAAGCCTGTCTCCCTGGCCACCTGCGGGCATGACGCAGCGTCCACAACAAAAGGACGTCAGTACGAATATTGTACTGAGTATGTAAAGCGTAATCAACATCATTATAGGAGTATAAGAGATAACATAAGAAACAACATAAGATGGGAGAATCGGGAGATAGCAAAGCCATCATCATCATTACTTACTTACTTGTCTTTCATAGGGACCTTCCATGTCTAATACGTGCTCGTGTACATACATACAAACATATACATATATCTATATCCGTATCCATATTCATATTCGTATTCATATACATATTCATATCCGCACGCATGCAGACCATGAAAGTTCGGTGGTTTCACATACCCGGCTATGACAAGGCTCGATGATTATACATACCTGGCCCTACCAAGGCTCGGTGGTATCCATGCCATTGCGGTGGTGTGCGCGCAATAGATATCATCATAGGCCATATAAGCTCGGTGTTACATAATAGTCATACATACTTAGACACGTATACTTAAGAGTCCATAAGTATCATCAACATCATTACCATTATCGTTTTTGTTACGTCTATCCTTGGAGGATCAACTATCATATAGAGGATGCAATGGAATCGGGAAAGTATCGAGGATCATGAGCTTTAGTAGCTTTAGAGATAGAATCATTTGGAGGACATTATAGAACTCATGGAAGGATATATATATATATATATTGTCACACCCCAACCTTCGTCAGGGTGTGACGGGCACCGACTCTCGCCGAGTCAGCGAACCCTCAAACGTCAACCCAATTTTTTTTTTTTTTTTTTTTTTTTTTTACACCGAATTGAAAGTTGTAAATGAAATGCCAAAATTGACACGTAGCTCGGGATATCTCAAACATGATATAAAGATACATACAACATAAAACAAGGCGAGCCAAAGGCCTCGCCATTTAAATACTGACAAAATAACGACCAAAGGCCAAACGTCTAACTTATGACTCCCCATGTTGTTCGCAGAACTTCTATAGAGTATAACTTTGTACAATATATAAAAGCTATACCAAAACGGACGATCTCGGGAGCAAATGGAGCCGTCGACTCCCGGTTATCTCCCTCTAAGAAGTTTTGGGTCTCCCGGTCGCGTCCACCGAACTTTGCGGGCATGAAACGCGACCCCACCGAAGAAAGGGGGTCGGTACGAATATGTGCGAATATGTAAAGCGAAAATAAATAAATAATAACCACCGTGCAATTTAAAAAGGAAAGAAATCACATACGGCCCAATGCCTGCAACCTTCGCTTAAGAGAAGACATAAGTAGATGTACAGAGTCGCAAACAAGCCTTAAGTAAATAATCGCAATCCAACTAACAAATCCAGAACAAGTAATACAGTACATCACACGTGCCGCTTCCGGCAAAATAATAATAACAATAACAATAACATTAATAGCCCCTTCGGGCAGCCGCTTCCGGCTCGATATCAATAATGGCCCCTTCGGGCATTGCCGCTTCCGGCATAATAATAAAGATAGCCCCTTCGGGCATTGCCGCTTCCGGCATAACAATAAAGATGGCCCCTTCGGGCATTGCCGCTTCCGGCATAATAATAATGATAGCCCCTTCGGGCATAATAGTAATAATAATAATAAAATATCGCACCCCGCCCGGAGTGGTTTTGAAAAGTCTTATAAAATATCACACTCCCTTCGGGTGGTTTTGTACACACCCCCCTTCGGAGTGGTTTTGGAAAAGCCTTAGAAAATAATATATCACACCCCCTTCCGGAGTGGTTTTAAAGAAGCTTTAGAAAATATCACACTCCCTTCGGGTGGTTTTGTACACACCCCTTTGGAGTGGTTTTTGAAAAGTCTTATAAAATATCACTTAATAGAGTCATTTATGGAAGATTCAAGGCAACTCGATTACATTCCGGCAAGTTACGGTCGTTTGAGCATTTTTCCAACAAGTTATAAGCATTCTAGTTCAATCGCACTGAATGAATAGTGCTCAATTTCAGAATTGGATTTCGACGAACGTAATAACCCCGAGGCTCAAATTCAAGCCTAGTATACCTAGGACATGCCAAAAGAAGGGAAGGAATAGCTTTACATACCTCACGGGTGCCTTATGCTCGCTTGAGCTCAATTCCCGTTTCGTCCAGAATCTGCAAATGGTCACCTTTACCAGTTACTATTCATGAGAGTTAACATTTAAGTCTTGGTTTCTATTTGGCTACCGAAATTTCGGCAAAGACTTCCCCTATAAATATAGCATCCCCGAGATTCAACTCGGCTCAAAACAACCAACAACAACATCAATTCACAATATATATTCCAACTTTGCTATTCAATCCAAATACATTCCAACCCTATGCAAGGACATCTTAAGCAAGTCATACAATATTTCAAACAGGCCAAAAGTTATTCCAACTTACCCGAAATTGCCACCAAACCCAAGAATAACACCAAACATATTCTTTCCTTCACAATTCACGAATTACATCAACAAACCATGCTTAAACAACATTATTCCTAAAAGTTCAAGAAACTACATTACGTCATATTAATCCTTAAAATCAGCCCACACGATTTTGCTTCAACTAGGGGTCATTAACCATCACTTTTATATCGTATAACGCATGACGACAACAACTAAAACACTATATATCATTAGGCTGCCATGGCTGCCCTTGCCGCCCACATACGGCCAGCCCCTATAAATAAGGTTTCATGAGTTTCATTCATTTTCCGCACTCCACAACAACATACAAACATGTTAAGTACAATTAATTCATCACTCCTAACACACAACACACACATACACGGCCAAATGGCCACTTTCACGGCTCAACATCAACATTTGTATCTTCATGATTTCCATTCAATTCAACACATTACAAGCTAAATAGAATTGTTTCATTACTCTTAGCATGCCACACACACGCACGGCTACACACACATATACACACGGTCACCTTGCACATCCACATGTTCATAACTTCCATCACTTCCACACTTCACAACACCTTCAAACCATCCATAATATATGAAAATGAAAATGAAATCTTACCTCTTCCTTTCACTTCCTCCACACGGCTAAGCCTCAACTTTGCATGAAAAGTGCTTTGCAAGCTTCAACAATCACCCTATGTTGTTCCCTTACCTTCTAATGAGTTGAATTGCTAGAGAAAACTAGTTATCTTCCTCACTTTTTCTTGGTGGTTCTCGGCTAGGAAGGGCAGCCGTATGGTTGCTCTCTCTTTCTCTCAAAGCTTCTTGTTTTCTCTTGCTTTTTCTTTCTTTCTCTTGAAGTTTCTAATTTAATACTTATCATGATCACATGGAAAATTAATAAAACTAGGGGCTTGGGCCAAGGCTTGGCCGGCCACCCCCTAGTTTTTGGGCCAACTTACTCTTCTTTTATTCCTTTGGCCCAATTGGTCATAGCCTCGTCTTGAAATTCCGAAATTAATTTCCGAAGTTCCCGATTTTTGTCCCTCGCCTTTCCCTCTATTTCCACATTAATAGGTCATGAGCAACACACCTATTGGAAAGAAATCCAAACATAACCTTATTCCTTATAAGTCGAGGTTATTTCCAAATTTTCAAATACGCAAAAATGCCGGATGTAACATCCTCCCCCCCTTTAAAACATTCGTCCTCGAATGTTAAATTGGCCTTATAGGTCTTACAAGTACTTTGGGAAAAGGTTCTTTAAGGAGGCAGTACGTATAAATCATTCATCGATTAAAACAATCCACTGCAGAATTTAAATTACCTGGTGGTACATCCTGCGGTGCCTCGGGACCTGGTCTCCCGCCTAGTGCATAGATACGATGTGGGGGGTCCCGCACCGGGACCGGGTGCTCTACCTCTCGCCCCTACCTCGACCGGAAAGAAGTCCGGGGTCTGTCTCGGGGGCTCTTACCGAAGGCGACGACGCTGCTGCTGAGTTTCCAGGGACAGCATGGCCCACTCCTCGTGGGCACTCTCTAGCATAGTGTGTCGGATCACCACAAGTATAGCACACACCCCGTCGGCACTTTGTCCCCGCATGGCGTCTCCCACAATTCGCACATCGCGGAGGGGCCATCGCCTCTTGCCCCGACCATGCCTCGCCGCCGAGGACCCGACGCATAAGATGAACTCGTCCCCGCCGAGGGAAAGTCCCTCTACCCCGCCGAGGTCCACGAAACCGCGAAGGTGCACCGCATCGGGGTCCGCTCTCGCCGGTGGAACCTTTACCCCGACCTTCGTCCCGGCCCTCTCTGGGCCGGCCGCTACCCCTATTTCGAAGTAGCTTCCCGTTGGCGCTTGCGATCCTCGACCCCCGGGCATAAGCCCGAACACGAGCTATATCCATACACGGCGCATGGCAACGCCATACAAGCCTCCCCGTAACTCCGGCTCTAATCCTCTCACATAGTGATGGATCCTATCCTCCATATCTGCACCGGAAGGGGCATATCTCGCCAAAGAATTAAACTCTACACTATACTCCCTAACGACATGCTACCCTGCGCGCAAGTGAAGAAACCGGTCAACTCTTGCCCGCCTCGGCTCGGGTGGCATATGATGGCGCAAGAAGGCATCCGAAAATTCCTGCCACGTCGGCGGGGGGGCATCCCTCCCTCTACGGATAACTTCCGGTGCCGAAACCGCTAATTGCTATCCCCTGTAGCCTATAAGAGGCTAGCTCCACAGACTCCGTAGCTGACGCCCTCATTATGTCTAAAGTACGCTGCATGCCATCTATAAACTCCTGGGGATCAGCATTTGGGTCCGTGCCCTTAAACTCTGGGGGACTTAATGTAAGAAAATCCCGTGCTCTGGCACTGGCAGCCCTATCGGGATACTCGTAACTCCTACTCTGTTGTCCAGCCTGAGTAGCAAGCATCTGAGTCAACAAACGTATGGCATCTTTCATTTCGCTGATCTCCTGACGCTGGGCATCTGACTGAGAGATCGGAGATGCTTTGCTTTAGCCGGAGCCGGGTCGGTGCCTCCCTCGGCTCCGGCGATGGGGAGGTGGGAGGACTCCGGGGCTGGATGCGTATTCCGGAAGATAGGTCCGAGCTCTAGTAGACACACGGGGGCTTGGCTAATCGCATCGTCCCCAACTGCTTTGCCCTTCTGGGCTGCCGTCGCTTTACCTTTCTTAGGCGGCATTACTGAAAGCACACAAGATCATTAAATTAGGGACTTTATGTATAACACAGCTCTATACGCACGATCTACACCATGAAAGAAAGAATGACACCCTATCAATGTCTCGTAGCCTCCTTGTTTATAGATGTGGTGCACAACACACCGATAAACAAGACCCTACTAGACACAGTCTGCGAACACGCCGAGGACTGACCTGCTCTGATACCACTTTGTCACACCCCAACCTTCGTCAGGGTGTGACGGGCACCCGACTCTCATCAGAGTCAAGCGAACCCTCAAACGTCAACCCAATTTTTTTTTTTTTTTTTTTTTTTTTTTTTTTTTTTTACACCAGAATTGAAAGTTGTAAATGAAATGCCAAAATTGACACGTAGCTCGGGATATCTCAAACATGATATAAAGATACATACAACATAAAACAAGGCGAGCCAAAGGCCTCTGCCATTTCTGTACAACAAAATAACGGCCAACAAGGCCAAACAGTAACCATGACTCCCACGCTGTTCGCGTACTTCTATAGAGTATAACCCGTACAATATATAAAGCTATACCAAAACAGGGGACGCTCTCGGAGCAAATGGAGCTGTCGACTCCTGATGCTATCTCCCTCTAAGAAGCTGGGTCTCCCGGTCGCGTCCCTGAACCTGCGGGCATGAAACGCAGCCCCCGAAGAAAGGGGGTCAGTACGGAATATGTACTGAATATGTAAAGCGAAAATAAATAAATAATAACCACCGTGCAATTTAAAAAGGAAAGAAATCACATACGGCCCAATGCCTGCAACCTTCGCTTAAGAGAAGACATAAGTAGATGTACAGAGTCGCAAACAAGCCTTAAGTAAATAATCGCAATCCAACTAACAAATCCAGAACAAGTAATACAGTACATCACACGTGCCGCTTCCGGCAAAATAATAATAACAATAACAATAACATTAATAGCCCCTTCGGGCAGCCGCTTCCGGCTCGATATCAATAATGGCCCCTTCGGGCATTGCCGCTTCCGGCATAATAATGAAGATAGCCCCTTCGGCATTGCCGCTTCCGGCATAACAATAAAGATGGCCCTTTCGGGCATTGCCGCTTCCGGCATAATAATAATGATAGCCCCCTTCGGGCATAATAGTAATAATAATAATAAAATATCGCACCCCTTCGGAGTGGTTTTTGAAAAGTCTTATAAAATATCACACTCCGCCCGGAGTGGTTTTGTACACACCCCTTCGGAGTGGTTTTGGAAAAGCCTTAGAAAATAATATATCACACCCCCCTTCGGAGTGGTTTTAAAGAAGCTTTAGAAAATATCACACTCCCTTCGGAGTGGTTTTGTACACACCCCCTTCGGAGTGGTTTTTGAAAAGTCTTATAAAATATCACTTAATAGAGTCATTTATGGAAGATTCAAGGCAACTCGATTACATTCCGGCAAGTTACGGTCGTTTGAGCATTTTTCCAACAAGTTATAAGCATTCTAGTTCAATCGCACTGAATGAATAGTGCTCAATTTCAGAATTGGATTTCGACGAACAGAATAACCCCCGAGGCTCAAATTCAAGCCTAGTATACCTAGGACATGCCAAAAGAAGGGAAGGAATAGCTTTACATACCTCACGGGTGCCTTATGCTCGCTTGAGCTCAATTCCCGTTTAGATCCGGTAATCCGCAAATGGTCACCTTTACCGCACTATTCATGAGAGTTAACATTTAAGTCTTGGTTTCTATTTGGCTACCGAAATTTCGGCAGCACTTCCCCTATAAATATAGCATCCCCGAGATTCAACTCGGCTCAAAACAACCAACAACAACATCAATTCACAATATATGTTCCAACTTTGCTATTCAATCCAAATACATTCCAACCCTATGCAAGAACATCTTAAGCAAGTCATACAATATTTCAAACGAAGCCAAAAGTTATTCCAACTTACCCGAAATTGCCACCAAACCCAAGAATAACACCAAACATATTCTTTCCTTCACAATTCACGAATTACATCAACAAACCATGCTTAAACAACATTATTCCTAAAAGTTCAAGAAACTACATTACGTCATATTAATCCTTAAAATCAGCCCACACGATTTTGCTTCAACTAGGGGTCATTAACCATCACTTTTATATCGTATAACGCATGACGACAACAACTAAAACACTATATATCATTAGGCTGCCATGGCTGCCCTGCCACTGCCCACATACGGCCAGCCCCTATAAATAAGGTTTCATGAGTTTCATTCATTTTCCGCACTCCACAACAACATACAAACATGTTAAGTACAATTAATTCATCACTCCTAACACACAACACACACATACACGGCCAAATGGCCACTTTCACGCTCAACATCAACATTTGTATCTTCATGATTTCCATTCAATTCAACACATTACAAGCTAAATAGAATTGTTTCATTACTCTTAGCATGCCACACACACGCACGGCTACACACACATATACACACGGTCACCTTGCACATCCACATGTTCATAACTTCCATCACTTCCACACTTCACAACACCTTCAAACCATCCATAATATATGAAAATGAAAATGAAATCTTACCTCTTCCTTTCACTTCCTCCACACGGCTAAGCCTCAACTTTGCATGAAAAGTGCTTTGCAAGCTTCAACAATCACCCTATGTTGTTCCCTTACCTTCTAATGAGTTGAATTGCTAGAGAAAACTAGTTATCTTCCTCACTTTTTCTTGGTGGTTCTCGGCTAGGAAGGGCACCGTATGGTTGCTCTCTCTTTCTCTCAAAGCTTCTTGTTTTCTCTTGCTTTTTCTTTCTTTCTCTTGAAGTTTCTAATTTAAAACTTATCATGATCACATGGAAAATTAATAAAACTAGGGGCTTGGGCCAAGGCTTGGCCGGCCACCCCCTAGTTTTTGGGCCAACTTACTCTTCTTTTATTCCTTTGGCCCAATTGGTCATAGCCTCGTCTTGAAATTCCGAAATTAATTTCCGAAGTTCCCGATTTTTGTCCCTCGCCTTTCCCTCTATTTCCACATTAATAGGTCATGAGCAACACACCTATTGGAAAGAAATCCAAACATAACCTTATTCCTTATAAGTCGAGGTTATTTCCAAATTTTCAAATACGCAAAAATGCCGGATGTAACATATATATATATATATATATATATATATATATATATATATATATATATAGCCAAGGAACCATGCCTTACTGAAAGAAGGGTTAGTCTTACATACCTCTTTGTCTTCTCAACTATCTAGCATTCACCGTTGAAGCTTGAATAATCTACATTTAGAAGGATTCATGCCATGGTTAAGCCTTAATGATGCTTTTAAATTCAAACTAGAATAAATCATAGTCTAATGAAAATTGGCCAACATTTCCCATATTTCATCAACTTCCACCATATCACAAAAAAACTCCCAACAACCACAATAACATCCATAATACACTCATAATATCCAATTCAAGTAATCACATTACACTAAGCCTTCAATATTCACCCCCATGTTCAACTCATACTAGCAACTTCATACCCATTATAGCACATTTTCATATAATTCTTCTTCATCACCATTATTACCTTCCATAACATTGTTATATCCATATCATACTAAGAATCATGACTCCATATAGATTACTACTCATAAATATCATAAAAGCTACATTTAGACTTCATTTTCTACCTTCTTCTTCCACCCAAGTCTTGTTACAACCAAACATTCTCAACAACATGAAATAAGCATGAAAAATAACCTTTTCATCCCATGGAAACAAGCTTTGGAGCAGCTATCAACTTTGTACAAAACCCTAGCTACAATGCCCAAGTTTTCTTGTAGTCTATAAACCCTAAGAAACCTTCTAATGTATGAACACTTTGGTTATTGCCTCTTGATCTTTGTTTTATCTTGGGTTGGGGTGGAATAAGTTTAGAGAAGGGTTTTGAGCTCTCAATACTTGTAGAAGATGAAAAATGAAATAAAAGAACCAAGGGCAACTATTTATACAAAAACTTAAAATCTGCCCGACGGATACTATACGGACACTTATACGGTCCGTATAACATTGTACGGTCCTTATAAGTGGCCATGGTTCACCACCATGAAAAACATCTTCTTGCCGGGGGTTATACAGACCCCTTATACGGACTGTATAAAGTTATACGGACCGTATAAGTGGTCGTATAACTCCACTTCCCTGAAATGGTTTCCGTCATTTCGTTTGATCTCCAATCCTTATGGAACCTTCTTAACACTTGTTTAACACTTCATTACCAATCTAAGGAGAGTTACAACTCTTCTTTAAGATATCACTAAGTCAACATTAGCTCGGTACTTTATGGAGCTTTTCCAAAACACCTCATATACTTTGCCCTTCTTAAGGAACTTTCTCCTCTTACTTCCAACATCTTTGAAATCTTAACTAGGATCGTTAAATAACCTTTCTTACTTATAGAAACATCATATTCGTCTCACCCTGCATTAGTCTATCTATCTCATGACGACATGAAATTTTTTCGAGGTGTAACACCCTTGCTATATTTAACATAAAATCGGTTCGATATCTTAGGAATCTATCTTGCTGAGATACTCCTTACCTGAATCCTCTTTTGAGCTTTGGTTTAAGAGATATACCATTTCTAGGACTATATCTTTACTCAGGCTTCCCCAACATATAACCTATCTTGCTATTGCTATCCTCGGCTATGTTACACTTCACCTGTTGAAACTCTTTAACGATCTTAGCAAGCCTCTCATATACTTATATCATCTCTGTAGTATATGATTCTATACCTTTTTGCTATTTTCCTACATATCCATTTCAGTGTTAGATCCATCCTTATTTCGATTAATGCCATGAAGCTGTCTTACATGAACTTAATCCTCATTATCCTTTTTCCCTACTGCCACTACCTTCTAGTTCCTTTTTTAGGTCCATCTCATTACATTTACACACAACGCGACTTTAATTCTCTTATTTCCTAAATATTCTATGCCTTTTTCATCGTAGGCTGCTACCGTCAGGTACTCGCATGCTTTCAAATAGTTCATTTCCATTTCAATCCACTTCTATTGTTAACTCTGTATCCTTCCCTTAGCAACAACATTACTAGATTCTAACTCTAATGCTTTTGCCTTTAAAGGTTTTCTTGTACAATACTTCCCCACCCGGTATGCGATGTTGGAACTTTGTATCCATACAACTAGCTCGCGGCGGCTATTTCACTTAACTTCTTATCTTAGTCCATTATTTACTTCGAGTGCCATTTTACTCAATCCTTCTCTGCTTCTTCATTACTGACCTTCCTATTACACCCTTAGCTTAAAACTTCGAGTAATTCCTTCCTTAGATTACTATCTCCCAATCTTTATTTAGTCATGCATATGACTGGCTGGTTATGTTTATCGTCAAATCGTCCTTACACCTTATCAGCCCGCTAGCGTAATATCCCTTTGAAGTGATTTCCAATTCCTTTGTTGTTATCTTTCTATCTTCTAACAAGGTATACTTATGCTCTCATCCTTGCGTCTCGTCTTCCCCCTTTAAGGTGTTAACCTACTACTCTATATTTGACGTCCCATTTAACTTTCGTTTTTCTCGTAAGTATGTTCTCCCAGTAATTTTCGTGACTAACCTTAACTGTAACTATTCGACGTCTGAGTCTATCTGGTCAGTTGCATACACATATAAGGATCACATATTCTCATAGATGTACTGGCCCTGGATGAGCCTAATTTTCATCTAAGGGATCTTCAAAAAAAAAATTGTCGTCCTTCATGAAATTATCGTTCTCCTATTACTCGCTTTCCCATTTCATCACTACAATAGTATCTAACACAAAATTCTATTCTTCAAAAATCTGCCCTGATTGTTAATATTCTTCCTCTTCTTCATTACATAAACACTTGTTCTTTAGGCAGGTCTCTTTTGGACTACAAGTTCGTCTCATCAATGAAGGGCGTATTTTATATCAACTTGTGACTTCCTACTCATTCATTCTTCATCATACAATTAATTCTTCTAGAATATATCTCACTTCTTCATAAACTATTCAGCTTTGTATTACTAGCTCAATAATCCCGTGATGGTAAACTTCTGGAGGCAAATTTTTTCGTACCTCGGCCCTACCTTTGTCTTATACATACCTGTGAAACAACTCATATTTCATATATCCTTACACTCGTATCTTTGCATAACATCTTGCCAATACACTCTATATGATAAGAAAGTCCTCGTCAATATCTAACTTATTGACCAACATACATCGTTCTTTTACTTCTTCTAACCAATCATACTCCCTTTGATCATTCAACACGATAATTATCCTTGGCGAATCTTGCATTCCGTATCCTACACCCTTTAGATGTTAAACATTATCATCCTTATAATTGATACTCTTTTCTGTTTCCGTAATTCCTGCCTTGCCTTTTTCTGCTCGTAAATCATCCACATATTTACATTCAAGTGTCATATTTAAACATATACCTATCCTTTCCACTTCTTACCTCAAGGAGAAAATGCAACTCCCATCTAATCACACAGATATCTCATTAATGAAATACTTCTAAAGTAACGAACCAATCACAAAGATAAAAACAATCGCTTGCTATCGCCCAATTGAAAATCCCATCAAACATTTCTTTTTTTTAGGTCTTGTCGGTAGTACTTCAGAAGTTATCTTACCAAAATTGAACTTGATAGATAATTACCATCCTCGAGGGTGTATAAACATTATTACCACAAGAATTGTGCCTAACGTCATCACTCATCCCCTCGTACTATACTATCTCCCCTTACTTATAAGTCATTGATATCAGTCTTACAGATTCATCTTGATACCTATCATTCGCAATTCTGTAAATATAGTCTCTTCATTGAATTATATTCCCCACAAATACCTTTCTTGTTTTATTATACCATTCCTTTATTACCACAACACATGTTTTCGACTATTCTCTCATCGTGTTCACCATTTTAACCCATCGTCTAACCACGACTTCACTCTAGGTTCCTCCTTAACATTATTCTTTTCCTTTCCCTAACATAATCATTAGGGTTTTACAACTTACTGTCATTGCATAACATAAAACATCTCAAAATCATACTTGTTATGTCCCGTATTTTGTACATTGGGACAATCCGGTTTAACTATGGTAAGTTAGGAACAAAATCAATCCGGGATACAAAGTCGAGACTTTTGACCTTCGATTTTATTTTGAGACATAAGTTGTTCATGAATTTGTTGGTATGGAACAATTAGGAAAATTTGGGACCAGAATTGGAAATTATGGAAGTTGGAAATCATGCATTTTCCCTTGTTGTGGCCGTGTGGTGTGGGAGTTGGCCCACACAATTTGTGGACAATTTTAATTGGTCCAACACATGTGTGGGCCAAGGACACTTGTGCCATTCATATAATAGCACAAAAGATGATCAAGTAGTCATCTTTATTCATTTCAACACTTAGAAAAAAAAAAGCAAGAAGTTGAAGAACAACTCCAACCTCTCGGCCAAGAGGGAGAAAAACCAACTTCAATTCAAGCCATACCAAAATTATTTCCTTGATGTAAACCCACTAATTTGAGGTCCCTAAGTAACGTGGAAGTGTTATTCGGGTCATCCAACCATTCGTTGTATCAATTGCAAACCCTAGGCAAATTGTGGAGTTGAAGAAGAAAGGTGAGATTTAATTATGTTTTATGTGTTATAAAGGTTGTATGCATGTTGTAGTATTTTAAAATGGATGAAAATCATGAAAAATGGCACGTTGGAGTGAAGGTTGTGTGTGTAGTGCATAGCCGTGTGAGGTGTGTGTGTGTTGTGTTGTATTGAAGCAATAAATTAAAGTCTAGTTAGCATGTTGTGATTGTTGTAGAGTGGAGAAATGAATGAGAATCATCTATATATGTTGGTAGGAGGTGGTGGCCGAATGTAGGCCATTTATGTGACAAGAAATGAATTAATATCGCTTAATGTTTTAGTTGTCGTCGTTATGAATTCTATGTTGGAAATGAGCGTTTAATGACTCAAGTTTGATGTTGTGATTGTATGGGCTGATTTGAAGATTATTGTGCATTTGATGTAATTTGTATATTGATGAGAATAACATTGTTAGAATGTGAATTGTTGGTGCAAATCATGATTTTGAAGTGAGGGAGGTGTTATAGTTGTGTTCTCGGGTTGGGGATTGTTTTCGGGTAACTTTGAGCAACTGTTGGATTGTTGGGAATGTTGTATGAATTGTTTAAGATGATCTTGAATGTTGTTGGTATGGGTTCGGGTTAGTACTTGAATGTATAAGCGTTGATGTTGGCTTGAAGGTAAGTCGTTGAATCGAATATTATGAATGTTGTTGAATGATATATATGCGGGTTACTAATGTTATATTGCCTTTCGGATTGATTATTGATGTTTCTAGGTTGGTTGTTGTTGTTGTTGTTGTTGTTGATTTGGCCGAGTTAAATTCTCGGGGTTGGCCTATTTACAGGGGAAATGCTGCCCAAATTTCTGTAGAATTAAGGGCTAATTTAGAATTAAATGCCTAAACGTCCATAGCTAATGTTTGGCATATTATGACTTAATTGTAGACCTTGGACAGCCCGAGACGTAGGTTGAGATTAGCTTGAGTTCGGAGTGGCTTTGAGAGCGTTTGAGGTATGTAAAGCTCAATCCCTTCTTCTTTTGGCATGCCTTAGTTACAAATAGGCTATGACACGAGCCTCGAGGAAATTCTATTCTCACAATCCGAGCATGTTTATGGCTCTTATTCGTTTCTTGGAATTCGTATATTGATATGATGAAATATTGGCCTTTATGTCTTTGAAATATTTGATTTTCAACTTTTGCATAAAAAGTTTGGCTTTTAAAGAGTTCCGTAACTACGAACGCCCGTATCTTTCACAGAAAGGCTCGGATTGCCTCGATATGCTCGTAGGTGATTGTATGATGTGTGATGATTATGTTTTCGATAGGCGGGCCCGGCTCGGGTCAACACCCGTCCGTGGGTCCCGCGACTCTTCTTTTTGTAATCCTGACGACTTTTGAAAGAATCTGATTTGGTTATTATTCCGATTTCTAAGTATGATCATTTTACTTATCATTTGAGTCTAAGATAATGATTTTATGCATATGGTTACTCACGACTCTGTTCGTGCATTACGTTGTATCTTTCGCCGAGTCCCGGGCCGGTTCTGTTGTCGTGCGCACTATGATATACTCCGGTGTTATGCTGTTGTGTTTATGGTTCACCGAGCACCGAGCTCGAGGGCCGGGTTCCGCTTATATTTGGTGTTATGCTGTGTATGGCGTTATGCTGTGTTATGATGTGTGACGGGGATACGGAGATGTGAAACTTTCTAGTGTTATGCTGTGTTATGGCGCCATCGACAGGCGGGCGACCATATTTTCTGTGCCCTATGCATGATTCGTATTTTTAAGTAAACATTTTGATATTTTGGAAATGCATTTATTTTCTGTACCTCTATTTCGGTTACGACTCAGATTTGTATACTACATTTTCTGCTTTGCATACTCAGTACATATTTCGTACTGACCCCCTTTCTTCGGGGGTCGCGTTTCATGCCCACGTACGGACGCACGCTTTGGTGATCCACCGCTTTAGGACACCCTCTTCTGCTGTTTGGAGTGCTCCTCTTATTCCGGAGCCACATTTTGGTATATATTCGTTCGTTGCATTTGTATATATTGGTTCAGGGGTACGGCGAGGCCCTGTCCCGTCATATGATTCTGTTTGTCTGTTTAGAGGTCTGTGGACATGTATGTGGGTTATGCCCATTCTGTACAGTTGTGTTTGTGTGTTGTATGTTCGGGGCGATCCCATTCGCCGTGGCAGCCTCGTCGTCTTGCATTTGTATATGTTTTGGGCCGTTACGCCATTTGATAGCCTTGTCGGCTTATGATATATATATGGCTGTGTTTGAGATATGTTGCGACAGTTCGATATAATCTGAGACAGCGTTTGATATTTGTGTCTGTATAAGCCATCTGTTTGCGACTCGGATTTATGAATGTGTTTGGGTGCCCAATTCGGGCACTAGTCACGGCCTACGGGGTTGGGTCGTGACAGAAGTGGTATCAGAGCAGTAGAGTCTTGTTTATCGGTGTGTTGTGCACCACATTTATAAGCAGGAAGCTACAGGGCATTTAGGATGTTATCTTTCCTTCAGATCTTAGATCGTGCGATAGAGCTGTGTTATCAGGATGACTCTTTTCTGACGAAATGTTATGTTTTCGCCGATGCCTCGCAGGAAGGCCACGGTGCCCGAAGGGCAAGTCTACGGCGGCGGAGAGACCGGCCGAGCCCGATGACTACTAGGGCTCGTGCCCAGTTGAGCCGGATATTGTGCCTCCGATGGCTGGTTCGCCACGCCGCCGTATCGGAGGGATTTGGAGCGCCACGGCCACGCAGCACGGGGGGGCGGCTCCACCGCCGGCCCGCGGCGCCGGTACCGTACCTCCGGCCCCCGGCCCGGGGGCGGATGATGGGACCTGCGAGAGGCGGTCCGAGTTATTGACTCGATTGGTAGCGGGGCAGGTTCACAGACAGGGAGTAGGGGATGATCGTGTAGACAGGCGCGATAGTCAGAGGGCCCGTGATTTTCTGCTTTGTGGCCCACCAGAGTTTTTCGGGTCAAAGCCCGCAGAGGACCCTCATGAGTTCGTCCGACAGATGCAGCGTACCCTGCGATTGATTAGTGCTTCCGAGACAAAATCGGTTAAGTTGGCGTCATACCGATTGCACGATGTAGCCAATTGGTATGAGTCTTGGATGCCGTCTGGGCGGCGGGCGCCCCTCCGGCCTTATGGGGCGAGTTTACGAGCCTTCCCCGGCCCATTTCCTACCTGCGGGAGGTGAGGCGGGCCGGGGTAGAACGGTTCTCGCTTGTTGAAGCGAGAGGGGCAGGTCCGGGTACGGTTTAGAGTTCGATTCGGCGGCCGATATGCGCCCGCATATATATGACATGGTGGCCGGATGCACCGATATATAGTGGGGCTGGACCGGTACTTCGGTGTGGCGCTTGGTGATGGCGGCCCGGCCCGGTATGGACATTGCCCGTATACGTGCCCATGCCTACAGGCATGGAGGACAGACGCGGGGCGCCGGCCGATAGGGGTTGATGACGAGGGGCCGCCCAAGAGGGCTAGATCATCCCAGGTATTAAGGGATTTTCGAGGCAGCGACCTCGGCGGCGAGCGAAGCGAGATATCCTCCCCGGCCCGATGCGGGCACACCTCCGCGGTTGCCGGTAGGAGATCGAGAGGTGCGGATGTTCGGGGGCGAGCCGCAGCTCCGGGTTTTCGGCTCACGGCTGGACAGAGGCTCCGAGTCGGATGAGACCACCCGGACCCTCCGTGTTCCCACCGTGGGAGACAAGCACTCGGAGAGTGTTTTCGTGCCACCGGTGCGTGCTTTACTTGTGGCCGTCGTGGCCATCCGATGAGAGATTGTCCGGTTAGAGGTGGTGCGGGCAACAGCAGCTCGCCTAGCGGGTCAGCCGGTGGTTCATCTTCATCCTTGGTAGCTATGCGCCCTGCGGGGCGAGGTATGCCAGCATCAGCAGGCCGCGGCAGAGGACGTGGTGGAGTTCTTGGTTCTAGCGGTCCTTCGAACCGCATATATGCATTGGCCAGCCGACAGGACCAGGAGGCGTCGCCTATTGTTGTTACAGGTATATTACTGGTCTTCTCTCGAGCTGTGTATGCACTGATTGATCCTGGTTCTACTTTATCATATATTTCTCCCCTTGTTGCTAATAAAATTGGGATAGAATCTGAACCGATAGAGCCTTTTGAGGTAGCTACACCGGTAGGGGATTCTGTTATAGCCAGCCAGGTTTATAGAGATTGTTCGATAATCATCTGTGGCCGCTGTACTAAGGCAGATCTGGTAGAGTTAGATATGACTGAGTTCGACGTGATTATGGGTATGGATTGGCTAGCTTCTTGTTATGCTAATGTTGACTGTCAAAAGAAGATAGTCCGTTTCCAATTTTCAGGGGAACCACATTATAGAGTGGGCGTAATACAAAGATCGCCGAGGGTAAGTTTATTTCATACCTCAAGGCAAGAAAAATGATCGAAAGGGCTATATTTATCATCCGTCCGTGTTCATGATTTAGAAGCAGAGGTTCCGACTCTTCGGTCCCTGGTTAATGAATTTTTAGATGTATTCCCGCATGAGCTTCCAGCCTTCCCCGAGCGGGAGGTAGTGTTTGCTATTGATGCGTTGCCGGATACTCACCTATCTCTATTCCTCCGTACGAATGGCACTGCAAATTGAAAGAGCGGCTAAGAGATTTATTAGAGAAGGGCTTTATTAGGCCCGGACATCACCCCGGGGAGCGCCGTATTGTTCATAAGAAAGAAGGACGGATCGCTGCGGATGTGCATTGATTACCGGCAGCTGAATAAGGTAACCATCAAGAATAAATACCCCCTCCCCAGGATTGATGATTTGTTTGTGATATGAACCCAACAAGCACAAGGCCTTTCACTCGAAGTCAAGCAAGAGAACTTCAAGAGCTACAAGCCTTGTTCATGAAAAAGGATGCCTTGGAGGAGATTGGAGAGAAGACTTCGCGGATTTACAACGTTTGGGAGTTGGCATTGGAAGAGTTGCAAAGTGGCTAGAAGCGCAAAATGGCTAAAAGTGCAACTATGGGGCTAAGATTGCAATTGGAGGTCATACTTGCAAATTATGGGGTTAGAATGGCAATTGGAGGTCATAATTGCAAGATATGAGGCTTTGGATGCAATTGAAGACCCATGTGGGTATTTTTGCAAAAGAGCCACTTTAGGGCCTTTTGGTGTAATAGGCATTAGTATAAATACTTGTTTTCATCCATTTGGAAGACTTAGCTTGAATATTGTGTGAACTTGAATATTAAGAGATTTTAGATAGATTGTTAGGTTACTACACTAAGTGTGATTTCATTGTTGCAAATTGAATTTGCTTATCCATTGAATTCATCTAGATTGCTCATTTGTGGTTTTCAATTGAGTCTTCTAATTGATTCAAATTGCTTTGGTTCTTTTAGTTGAATTCACAATAGGAGGGTCTAAGTTTCATATACTTAGATTTGCCTATAGGATTCATTACTAATTGGGTCAAGTATCTATCCTTTATTCCCCTTAATCCCAATTCTTCATCTATCTTTTGTTTTCCTTTATTTTTGTTTACTTCTTAGAGTTTCCTTAGGTTGAATCTTATCATTTGGTGTCAGAGCATAGGCTAAGCGATTGTTCCCACAATTTCTAATCCTAGGTTCAAAATCTGAAAAAAAAAAAAATCGAAAATCCCAAAAAAAAAAAAAACAATTAAATTCGAAAATCATTTTGTGCTTTGATTTTGTTGTTTTTGAAGTTAGATTTGAGTTTGTTGTGGTGAAAAACATCTAGAAACGAAATTTGAAGTTATTTGGGTAAGAATTGAAGTTTCCACCATTAGAGGTTCATCAAAGCTTGAAGAACTCAAAGTGGGTTTAGTTGATTTTGGTGAAATTGAGCTTTGATTCGCATTGGGCTTTGTTGTCTAAGTGATAAGGAGCTTAGATTCAAAAATTGGGGCAAAACGAGTTGATTTGGACCACATTGGGTTTTTGAGTGTTCTTCATTGTTCATCTTTGTTCTTGGTGAAGAAGAAGATAAAAAGGAAAGTTAGATCCAAGGAATCCAAGTCAAAAGTTGAAAAGTTGTTGTCTAGCCAAAAAGGGTAAATACAAGGTTGAGTGGGTCCCAAGAAGTCAGCAAATTCAGACAATCTAGCACAATTCCCGAGCCAAACGAGGTACAGTCGAATTTCATTGAAGCTGATGTCATCAAGTTATACGGACCATACAATTATATACGGACCGTGAAACTTGGTCGTGGTACAAGAGCTGGTTCGGAGAGTTTCTGTTATATTTGATCCGTCAAGTACGACCGTATTATACGGATCGTACAATTTTATACGACCCGTGAAACTTGGTCGTGGAATAGAAGCTGGTTTGGACAGTTTCTGTTACAATTTGGTCTTCAAGTACGGACGTATTATACGGACCGTACAATTTTATACGACCCGTGAATCTGGTCGTGAAATAGGAGCTGACTTGAAGACATTCTGTTCATTTCGTCCTTCGAATACGGACGTATTATACGGACCGTATAATATTATACGGCCCGTGTAAGTTGGTCGTGAAAGGTTCTTCCGCAACAATTCTAAGGTGCTCGTTTCTTGATTCAACTTTGATTTCTATCACTTCTAATTCATTTCAATTTCAAAATTTTCTTGGGAGTGATTGTTGGATTGCGTCCCTAATCCTTTAGTAGGGAGCAAAAAAAAAAAAAAAAGAGTATAGAAACTTAAAAATTTTGGTTGTTTCAAATTGATACCTTAGATCACTCGGGGCTTCACGGCCGCATTTTCAAGTTATCACCTACCCGGGCCCAAAAATTTATTTATTTTCCGGTTTTAGCATTCCATTTTCTAGTGTCTCTTAACTAGTGGCCATTTAGTAGTTGTTCCTCCTTGTGTCTACTAGTTCTTGTGTCAACATTTCTTTCGTGCTAATTTCTTTCAAGCTTTTCTTCGTTTTATTTTGTTGCAACTTTATTGGCTCTCGTCCGTTTTGCTTTTGAGTCGTCCATCATTCATCAACAACTTCGAAAGAGCACGGAGTGTGGTAAGGTTGAGAGTTCAATACGAGTGAAGTGAGGCTTTTATTACTAATCTTGTTTGCTAGTTTTGCAGGTCATCATGTCTAACCAAGGTGATAGAATGCAAGAGGTAGTAGATATGTCATCCATAGCAAGTTCATTGGCTATGATCATGAATCAAATCTCGGCATGCAAACGGGTATGGAAGAGATGAGAGGGAAATGAATGGGAAGTTGAAGGCTATGGATGAACGGATGGTGAGTATTGAGAAAGTTCAAATGGAGGGTTCGAGTAGAATGGGCACTCCCCGTTCTAGGAATGAAGGTGATGGGGATAAAACACAAGATACCACTCCAACCATTACTCCGGGACAAGCACATGCCTTGTGCAATCCCAACACCACAACCACCTCCACCCAAAGAGCTCCACCACCCCAAACAACCAACTTTGCATCCCAAAACTCCACATTTCAAAACACTAATCGACAAACCTATCCCCAAGTTTACCAACACAACCCGAATGAGGCAATCCCTCAAGCAACCCTACAACAAACACCCCAAGCTCCACCCCAAGTCCAAACACATGATCCCTTTCCTAACCAAAACCAATACCAACGCCACTACCAATACCCCATGAATGAAGAGGAGTATGATGACTATCCACAAGGAAGGTGGTGGGATGATAACCGGCAAGGAGGGAGGCGTGGAGGAATGAATAACTGGGGGAGGGGAGGAAGGGGAGGTTTTGAGAGGTTTCCGGGCCATGACCCTAGATTCCAAGGTCATGTAGACTTAGGAAGGGCCCAAGGTTATGAGGACCGGGGAAGATGGCAAGATAATGAGCGAAATTTGAACACCATCAAGGTGAACCTTCCTACGTTCCAAGGAGGAAGCAATCCGGAAGAATTTCTTGAATGGAAATTGCAAAGTGAGCGCATCTTCCTCACGAACAATGTGTCCGAGGCCTTGAAGGCAAAGTATGCCCTCACTCAATTTGAGGGGTACGCTTCTACTTGGTGGGAATCTAAGAAGTTACAAAGAGCTCAACAACACATCTATGATCTCCCAACTTGGAACGACTTGATTTAGCTCATGGAGACAAGGTGGCTTCCACCCACATACCATCAAGATGCACTCAAAAGGTTGTACATGTTGAAGCAAGGGTTGAAAAGTGTGGAAGCGTACTTTGATGAGTTTGAGGATTTGAGGATGAAGTCCAAGATAGAAGAGCATGAAGAGTACACTATTATAAGGTTTGTAGCCAACATGAATCGAGACATCTCTAAACCGATGAGGCTCAAAACCTATAATAGTCTTGAAGAGGCATTCCATGATGCATCCAAGGTTGAAGCGGATCTAAAAGAAGAGAGGTCCTACAAAGACAAAAGCAAATCATCTTCAACTTGGAACAAAGGCAAAGAAAAGTGGAAAACTTCCACTTGGGATAAGCCCAAGAGCAACACTCAAGCACCTCAAGCCAAATTTGACTACAAAGCCAAAGGTGATGACAAGGCTAAAGGAGGTAATAATTCTAACACCAACTATAACCGACCTTCTACCATCCAATGCTTTAAGTGCCAAGGGAGAGGGCACATTGCTAGTGAGTGTCCCAACCGGAGGACTATCACTATAGTGAGGGATGGGTATCGAACCGATGATGAACATGAGGGCGGGGATGGTTGTGACGAAGAGGGAGAACGAAGTAAGTGTGAGGGTGATTCCGATGAAGAGGTTGAGATAAGGTATGAAGAAGCCTTGAATCATGCTATTGTTGCTAGAAGAGCCATGGGGGCTCTAGCTAGGGAAGAGAGCGACCAAAGGGAGAACTTATTTCATGCACGATGCAAAATTGTGGATAAGGTGTGCTCCTTAATCATTGATGGTGGAAGTTGTACGAATGCCGTTAGCCAATTTTTAGTTGAAAGTATGAAATTCCCCACCCGCAAGCACACTAATCCCTACAAACTCCAATGGTTTAATGAATGTGACGAAATGAGGGTCAACAAGCAAGCCATTATCAAATTTAGCATTGGCAAGTACAAAGATGAGATTTTGTGTGACGTGGTACCCATGCAAGCTTGCCATCTATTTCTTGGAAGACCTTGGCAATTTGATGTTGATGCCCAACATAGTGGGAGAACTAACAAGTACTCATTTGTGGTCAAGGGGAAGAAGTACATTCTTAACCCACTAACCCCTTACCAAGTGAGTGAGGATTATCGGGTGATGAGGGAGCTTCGGGAGAAGCATCAAAGGGAAGAAAAGGAGAAGGGTGAGAAGGAGACTTTGTTGGTCATAAATGGAGAAGGGACATCGCAAGATGGTTCCAAGAAATGTTTGTTGGCCAAACCAAGTAATTGTTTAAAAGGGGTTGACGAGAGACACTTGATGGTGTGTCTTTTCAACAAAGATCTTCTCCTAAATGCTAACCAAGCTACTAGCACTTTGCCTAGTAGTATGTCTTCTCTTTTGCAGGAATATGAAGCCTTGTTCCCGGAGGAGATGCCCGATGGCTTACCTCCCTTGAGAGGTATTGAGCACCAAATCGACTTTATACCGGGTTCCCAAATTCCCAACAAACCGGCTTATAGGAGCAATCCGGAAGAAACAAAAGAATTGCAAAGGCAAGTGGATGAGCTCCTTAAAAAGGGGCTAGTGAAGGAGAGTCTTAGTCCGTGTACCGTTCCGGTGATTCTTGTTCCAAAGAAAGATGGCACTTGGAGATTGTGCATTGATTGTAGAGCCGTCAACAAAATCACGGTAAAGTATCGCCATCCCATTCCGAGGCTTGATGATATGTTGGATAAGCTTTGTGGCTCAAGTGTGTTTTCGAAGATTGATCTTCGAAGTGGCTATCACCAAATTCGAATGAGCCCCGGAGATGAGTGGAAAACAGCCTTTAAAACCAATTTTGGACTCTATGAGTGGCTTGTCATGCCATTCGGACTAACCAATGCACCTAGCACATTTATGAGGTTGATGAACCATGTCTTGAAACACTTTATCAACAAGTTTGTGGTTGTTTATTTTGATGATATCCTTGTGTATAGCAAATCAATTGAAGAGCATGTAGGCCATTTGAGGCAAGTGTTTGATGTCTTGTTGCGTGAGAGGTTGTTTGCTAACATGAAGAAATGTGCTTTTTGTGTTGATAAGGTGGTGTTCTTGGGTTTTGTGGTTAGTGCAAATGGTGTGGAGGTTGATGAAGAAAAAGTGGAATCTATTAGAACTTGGCCAACTCCTAAAAATGCAACCGATGTGAGGAGTTTCCATGGGTTGGCAAGTTTCTATAGAAGGTTTGTCAAGGGGTTTAGTACAATTGCCTCTCCCTTAACCGAATTGATCAAGAAAGATGTTCCTTTTGTTTGGGGAGATGAGCAAGAGAAGGCGTTTCAAGAATTGAAATCCATGTTGAGCTCGTCACCATTGTTGCAATTACCCAATTTTGAGAAAACTTTTGAAGTTGAGTGTGATGCTTCCGGGGTTGGCATAGGTGGAGTGTTGATGCAAGAAGGCAAGCCATTGGCTTATTTTAGTGAAAAGCTAAAAGGGCGTCATTGAACTACTCTACTTATGACAAGGAGTTGTATGCACTTGTGAGGGTCTTGACCCATTGGCAACATTATTTGTGGCATAAGGAGTTTGTGATACGATCGGATCACGAATCCTTGAAACATTTGAAGGGCCAATCCAATCTCAACAAGAGGCATGCGAAATGGGTAGAATTGATTGAAGCTTTCCCTTATGTGATCCATTACAAAAAGGGGAAGGACAATGTGGTGGCGGATGCATTATCTAGAAGGTATGTCTTGCTAAACACTATGACTTCTAGGATGATGGGATTTGAAAGCCTTAAGGGATTCTATTCTCAAGATCCCGACTTTAAGGCAATTTGTGATGAGTTGACCCAAGGGAGGAGGAGGGTTGATAGGTTTCAACTTGTTGACGGGTTCCTATTCAAGGACGGTAGAGTTTGTGTCCCAATGAGCTCGTGGAGAGAGTTGTTCGTCAAGGAAGCACATAGTGGTGGAATGATGGGCCATTTTGGAGTGGCCAAGACACTTGACATTTTGGGAGAGCAATTCTATTGGCCCAAGATGCGACATGATGTTGAAAAGCTATGTGGTCAATGTTTGGAATGCAAGCAAGCCAAGTCCAAAACTCGGCCCCAAGGTATGTATACTCCCCTTCCTACTCCTAGTGGTCCTTGGATAGACATTTCTATGGATTTTGTGTTGGGTCTTCCAAGAACCAAAATGGGTCATGATAGCATTTTTGTTGTGGTAGATAGGTTCTCAAAAATGTCTCATTTTATACCATGCCATAAATGTGATGATGCATCTCATGTAGCATCCTTGTTTGTGAATCATGTCCTTAAGTTACATGGAGTTCCCCGCACTATTGTTAGTGATAGGGATTCAAAGTTTCTTAGTCACTTTTGGAAGAGTCTTTGGGGTACACTTGGCACCAAGCTCATGTTTTCTACTTCTTGCCACCCTCAAACGGATGGTCAAACCGAAGTAGTGAATAGGACTCTAGGGAGTATGCTTAGAAGTATGATTAGAGGAAAACCCACTTCTTGGGAGGACCGTTTACCTTTGATTGAGTTTGCTTATAATCGGTCCCTCCATTCCTCTATTGGCATGACTCCATTTGAAGTATGTTATGGCTTTAATCCTTTGATTCCTTTAACCTTAACTCCTTTGGCTAGTGATGTTTTTGTGAGTTTAGATGCAAAGCAAAGGGCGGCCGAAATGATGAAAATCCATGCCAAGGTAAAGGAGAGCATTGACAAGGTCAACACCAAGGTAGCCAAGAGACAAAATCATGGGAGAAGAAAGGTGGACTTCCAACCCGATGATTGGGTTTGGGTTCACTTCCGAAAAGAAAGGTTCCCACAAATGCGAAAAGGAAAATTGAGTCCAAGAGGAGATGGACCATTCAAAGTGCTTGAAAAGATCAATGACAATGCCTACAAGATCGACTTGCCAAGTGAGTATAATGTTCATAATGTTTTCAATGTGAGTGATCTTTCCTCTTGTGTTGTAGGTATGCCCTTAGATTCGAGGACGAATCTTCTCCAAGAAGGGGAGGATGATATGAACCCAACAAGCACAAGGCCTTTCACTCGAAGTCAAGCAAGAGAACTTCAAGAGCTACAAGCCTTGTTCATGAAAAAGGATGCCTTGGAGGAGATTGGAGAGAAGACTTCGCGGATTTACAACGTTTGGGAGTTGGCATTGGAAGAGTTGCAAAGTGGCTAGAAGCGCAAAATGGCTAAAAGTGCAACTATGGGGCTAAGATTGCAATTGGAGGTCATACTTGCAAATTATGGGGTTAGAATGGCAATTGGAGGTCATAATTGCAAGATATGAGGCTTTGGATGCAATTGAAGACCCATGTGGGTATTTTTGCAAAAGAGCCACTTTAGGGCCTTTTGGTGTAATAGGCATTAGTATAAATACTTGCTTTCATCCATTTGGAAGACTTAGCTTGAATATTGTGTGAACTTGAATATTAAGAGATTTTAGATAGATTGTTAGGTTACTACACTAAGTGTGATTTCATTATTGCAAATTGAATTTGCTTATCCATTGAATTCATCTAGATTGCTCATTTGTGGTTTTCAATTGAGTCTTCTAATTGATTCAAATTGCTTTGGTTCTTTTAGTTGAATTCACAATAGGAGGGTCTAAGTTTCATATACTTAGATTTGCCTATAGGATTCATTACTAATTGGGTCAAGTATCTATCCTTTATTCCCCTTAATCCCAATTCTTCATCTATCTTTTGTTTTCCTTTATTTTTGTTTACTTCTTAGAGTTTCCTTAGGTTGAATCTTATCAGTTTGATCAGTTGCAGGGTGCCAGGTGTTTCTCGAAGATAGACCTGCGGTCAGGCTATCATCAGGTACGGGTACGAGAGGCTGATATTCCCAAGACAAAGATTCAAGACCCGATATGGGCATTATGAATTCAGAGTGATGTCGTTTGGGCTGACTAATGCTCTAGCCATATTTATGGACCTGATGAATCGGGTATTCGTAACCGTTCTTGGATATGTTCGTGATTGTATTTATTGATGATATTCTGCTTTATTCACAATCAGAAGTAGAGCATGCAGATCATTTGAGGACGGTACTTGGCACACTCCGGCACCAGAAATTATATGCTAAATTTTCTAAATGTGAATTTCCGGCCGACTTCGGTGGCATTTCGGGGCATATTATAGGGCGATGGCAGTTTCTGGGTGGATACCCGTAAGATTGAGGCCGTAAAGAATTGGCCAGACCTACGACGCCGACCGAGGTGCGTAGCTTTTCCCTGATTGGCCGGTTATTACGGGAGATTCGTAGAGAAATTTGCTTCGATTTCGCGCCTTTGACAAGGCCGACTCGGAAGGGAGCTAAGTTCCGGTGGTCCGATGCTTGCGAGTGTAGCTTCCGATTCTTTGAAAGAGAAGTTGACTACGGCTCCGGTCCCGACTCTTCCCGAGGGTCCGGATGGGTATGTTATTTATTGTGATGCCTCTCGGTATTGGTTTGGGGTGTGTATTGATGCAAAGATTTGTTAAGCGTAGTTATAGCTTATGCTTCCCGGCAGCTCAAAAAGCACGAGAGAAATTATCCTACCCACGATCTGGAGCTGGCCGCGGTAATTCATGCTTTGAAGATGTGGAGACATTATTTATATGGTGTTCACGTTGATATTTATACAGATCATAAGAGCCTCCCAAGACATCTTTAAACGGAAAGGAGCCGAACTTGCGGCAGAGGAGGTGGTTAGAGTTGTTGAAAGATTATGATATTGATATTCTCTACCATCCGGGAAAGCTAATGTTGTGGCGATGCACTCATATATATATATATATATATATATATATATACGTGCCATCGAGAGGAAGGAAATGGTTCGTGAGATCCATCGTTGGCTAGTCTTGGAGTTCGCTTGGCTGATTCTCGGAGATATTAGGGTTTCGTTCGAGGTATTCCTGAATCCTCTATTACAGAAGAGATTAAGCGGCGTCAGTATGAAAAGACCCTGTTCGAGCTTACATCTGGTGGAGCATTATTGCACAGGGGCAGATTATGTGTACCTGATGTTGCAGGGCTGCGGCGACAGGTTATGGGTGAGGCACATTATGCCCGCTATTCTGTTCACCCAGGGTCGACGAAGATGTATCATGATCTCAGATGCTTATATTGGTGGGATGGTATGAAAAGAGACATAGCAGAGTTCGTCGCTCAGTGCCCAAATTGCCAGCAGGTTAAGATCGAGCACCAGAAGCCCGGTGGATTATTACAGGAAATGGAGATACCGTCGTGGAAGTGGGAAATAATTAATATGGACTTCATTACAGGTTTACCTCGCACTCCACGGAGGTATGATTCCATTTGGGTTATTGTTGATCGGCTGACGAAATCAGCCCATTTCCTCCCAGTCCGGACTACGTATTCAGCTGAGGATTATGCCAGGTTATATATTAAGGAGATTATGAGACTTCACGGAGTTCCCATATCTATTATCTCTGACAGAGGTGCCCGAGCATTCTCCAATTTCTAGAGGTCATTTCAAGAAGGATTGGGGACCCAGTTAGTCTCGCATGCGCATTCCATCCTCGGTCGACGGACGGTGCCGAGCGCACTATTCGACTTTGAAAGATATGTTGCGGGCCTGTGTTATTGATTTCAGGGGTAGCTGGGATGATCATTTGCCACTTGTTGAATTTGCTTATAATAATAGCTACGACTCCAGTATTCAGATGGCACCGTACGAGGCGTTGTATGGCAGAAAGTGTAGGTCACCGATCGGTTGGTTTGATGTTGGGGAGACTGAGTTGATTGGCCCAGATGTGGTCCAGCAGGCAGTGGATAAAGTGAAACTCATTCGGGAGCGGTTGTTAACGGCTCAGAGTCGACAGAAATCATATGCAGATAATCGTCGTCGACATTTAGAGTTTCAGACTGATGATTGGGTATTCCTTAAAGTGTCACCTATGAAGGGTGTTATGAGATTTGGCAAGAAAGGGAAGCTCAGTCCGAGATATATTGGGCCTTATCAGATTATTCGTAAAATAGGCAAGGTTGTTTATGAGTTAGATCTCATTGCCGATTTGGGAGCAAGACATCCGTATTCCATGTTTCTATGCTTCGTAAATGTATTGGTGACCCCTCCCGAATATTTCCCGTAGATGATATCCGGAGTCACTGAGAAGAGCTATCTTATGAGGAGCACCTATAGCCATATTGGATCGTCAGATAAGAAAGTTGCGGAATAAAGATGTGGCTTCTGTTAAGGTGCTATGGTGGAACAATAATCGGGAAGAAATGACCTGGGAAGCTGAGGAGCAGATGAAGAAGAAGTATCCTCACTTATTCCCGGCGCCTACAGGTAATCCAAATTCTTTACTTGGCTATGTTGTTTGATAAATGAGTTGTTGATCAATGAATGAATTATTGTGATAGCTATAAAAGAAACTCCCCTGAATTGCTTGTAAGGCCCGTAAGGTTAATCTAACATTCGAGGACGAATGTTCTAAAGGGGGGGGGAGGATGTTATGTCCCGTATTTTGTGCATTGGGACAATCCGGTTTAACTATGGTAAGTTAGGGACAAAACCATTCCGTGATACAAAGTCGAGACTTTTGACCTTTGATTTTATTTTGAGACATAAGTTGTTCATGAATTTGTTGGTATGGAACAATTAGGAAAATTTGGGACCAAAATTGGAAATTATGGAAGTTGAAAATCATGCATTTTCCCTTGTTGTGGCCGTGTGGTGTGTGAGTTGGCCCACACAATTTGTGGACAATTTTAATTGGTCCAACACATGTGTGGGCCAAGGACACTTGTGCCATTCATATAATAGCACAAAATATGATCAAGTAGTCATCTTTATTCATTTCAACGCTTAGAAAAAAAAAGCAAGAATTTGAAGAACAACTCCAACTTCTTGGCCAAGAGGGAGAAAAACCAACTTCAATTCAAGCCATCCCAAAATTATTTCCTTGATGTAAACCCACTAATTTGAGGTCCCTAAGTAACGTGGAAGTGTTGTTCGGGTCATCCAACCATTCGTTGTGTCAATTGCAAACCCTAGGCAAATTGTGGAGTTGAAGAAGAAAGGTGAGATTTAATTATGTTTTATGTGTTATAAAGGTTGTATGCATGTTGTAGTATGTTAAAATGGATGAAAATCATGAAAAATGGCACGTTGGAGTGAAGGTTATGTGTGTAGTGCATAGCCGTGTGAGGTGTGTGTGTGTTGTGTTGTATTGAAGCAATAAATTAAAGTCTAGTTAGCATGTTGTGATTGTTGTAGAGTGGAGAAATGAATGAGAATCATCTATATATGTTGGTAGGAGGTGGTGGCCGAATGTAGGCCATTTATGTGACAAGAAATGAATTAATATCGCTTAATGTTTTAGTTGTCGTCGTTATGAATTCTATGTTGGAAATGAGCGTTTAATGACTCAAGTTTGATGTTGTGATTGTACGGGCTGATTTGAAGAGTATTGTGCATTTGATGTAATTTGTATATTGATGAGAATAGCATTGTTAGAATGTGAATTGTTGGTGCAAATCATGATTTGGAAGTGAGGGAGGTGTTATAGTGGTGTTCTCGGGTTGGGGATTGTTTACGGGTAACTTGGAGCAAGTGTTGGATTGTTGGGAATGTTGTATGAATTGTTTAAGATGATTTTGAATGTTGTTGGTATGGGTTCGGGTTAGTACTTGAATGTATAAGCGTTGATGTTGGCTTGAAGGTAAGCCGTTGAATCGAATATTATGAATGTTGTTGAATGATATATATGCGGGTTACTAATGTTATATTGCCTTTCGGATTGATTATTGATGTTTCTAGGTTGGTTGTTGTTGTTGTTGTTGTTGTTGATTTGGCCGAGTTAAATTCTCGGGGTTGGCCTATTTACAGGTGAAATGCTGCCCAAATTTCTGTAGAATTAAGGGCTAATTTAGAATTAAATGCCTAAACGTCCATAGCTAATGTTTGGCATATTATGACTTAATTATAGACCTTTGGCAGCCCGAGACGTAGGTTGAGATTAGCTTGAGTTCGGAGTGGCTTTGAGAGCGTTTGAGGTATGTAAAGCTCAATCCCTTCTTCTTTTGGCATGCCTTAGTTACAAATAGGTTATGACACGAGCCTCGACGAAATTCTATTCTCGCAATCCGAGCATGTTTATGGCTCTTATTCGTTTCTTGGAATTTGTATGTTGATATGATGAAATATTGGCATTTATGTCTTTGAAATATTTGATTTTCAACTTTTGCATAAAAAGTTTGGCTTTTAAAGAGTTCCGTAACTACGAACGCCCGTATCTTTCACAGAAAGGCTCGGATTCCCTCGATATGCTCGTAGGTGATTGTATGACGTGTGATGATTATGTTTTCGATAGGAGGGCCCGGCTCGGGTCAACACCCGTCCGTGGGTCCCGCGACTCTTCTTTTTGTAATCCTGACGACTTTTGAAAGAATCTGATTTGGTTATTATTCCGATTTCTAAGTATGATCATTTTACTTATCATTTGTGTCTAAGATAATGATTTTATGCATATGGTTACTCACGACTCTGTTCGTGCATTCTGTTGTTTCTTTCGCCGAGTCCCGGCCGGTTTTTTGTTGTCGCGCGCACTATGATATACTCCGATGTTATCTTGTGTTTATAGTTCACCGAGCACCTCGCTCGAGGGGCCGGTTCCGCTTATATTTGGTGTTATCTTCGTGTATGGCGTTATCTTTGTGTTATGATGTGTGACGGGGATACGGAGATTTGAAACTTTATGGTGTTATGCGTGTTATGGCGCCATCGACGCAAGGCGACCATATTTTACCGTGCCCTATGCATGATTCGTATTTTTAAGTAAACATTTTGATATTTTGGAAATGCATTTATTTTACGTACTCTATTTCGGTTACGACTCGGTTTGTATACTACATTTTCTGCTTTGCATACTCGGTACATATTTCGTATCGACCCCTTTCTTCGGGGTCGCGTTTCATGCCTGTTTGACGTACGCACGGTTTGGTGATCCACCGCCTTTAGGACACCCTCTTCGCCGTTTTGGAGTGCTCCTCTTATTCCGAGCCACATTTTGGTATATATTCGTTCGTTGCATTTGTATATATTGGTTCGGGGGTACGGCGGGCCCCCGTCCCGTCATATGATTCGTTTGTCACACATTAGAGGTCCGTGGACATGTATGTGGGTTATGCCCATTCTGTACATTGTGTTTGTGTGTTGTATGTTCGGGGGCGATCCCATTCGCCGTGGCGGGCCCTCGTCGGCTTGCATTTGTATATGTTTTGGGCCGTTGCGCCATTTGATAGCCTTGTCGGCTTATGATATATATATATATGTGTTTGAGATATGTTGCGACGATTCGATATAATACGAGACACGTCGTTTGATATTTGTGTCTGTATAAGCCATCTGTTTGCCACTCGGATTTATGAATGTGTTTGGGTGCCCAATTCGGGCACTAGTCACGGCCTACGGGGTTGGGTCGTGACAATACTTGCTTAATTTTAACACTTTATTAAAGCGACAAAGATACCTTTTATCTATAGTTGCTCTAATCCTGAAACTCCGACGGATGTGAGCCTCTCCATAGCCCTACTCTAGAACCCTGATCTGGCATGAATTGCTTTAACATGAGTTGGGAAATTTTTTCCTTCCAGCTGTCCCTTTATCGGTCGTTCACTGCCATTCTAAACTTCTAAAAAGGTACCAATTGTACTAACCTATCCGGTCTGACCACCACCTTCATTTGAACCTTGCTTGGAAGATACCATCAAGTCTTGGATAATAGGGTCCTCAGGCTGCAGACTCCTCGGTTTCTTAGAAAGCCCTACACTCTCTGCTGATCTACCATAATCCCAAGCTTAGGGATACACTCCTAGCATTGACCCCTTACTTCCTTGCCCAGCTATGGCTAAGGAGGAATTGGCAACATCGGAGCTTCTTTTGACACCTTTACTCTTTATCAAAGTCGATGATATTTGTAGCACTAATTCATCCTGAACCTCTGACGGGTCTGTCTCCATATAAGTGGGTCCGTCTCAATGGAGGATACATCCTCAATTGGGCTCCCCTCTAAAGAATAAATTATTCTTTCCCCAGTCATCATTGCAAACCTCAAATCACCTGTAGTCCTTTCTGAAAAAAAAAATCAACACTAAACTATAAAACAACAGAAATCAGGGTGGAAGATTCATAGTCTATGACTCAGCTCTAGAGCACGATCTAGGATACAAAGAAGGGTAACCATCCTAAATGCCTTGCAGCCTCCTGTTTATAAGTGAGGCGCGCTTCACACCCATAAACAAGACTCTACTAGACACGGCTCATAGACACACCCTAGGACAGAACAGCTCTGATACCACTTTTATCACGACTCAACAGGAGGGCCGCGACGGGCACCCGGAGATAACCTACCGTGCACCTCTTAGCATACTTCTCATAATCAAATCTAGGTAGACCACACGGCCAACTCATAGTTATTATAAACTTCAAATCTCATAGTCATATTTGAGTGGGCCATATTTCTAACTCATAAATATCATAAACTGTATGGGAAACAAACCCAAAGGATAATATACATATATACGTCATCAATCTGGTCTCAAGTACTTGAGCGACAAGGCTACCAAAATAACTATACAACACAAGAGGGACTGAGAAGATAACAGAACATCTAGCTGTACATATCTACCTACGAGCGTCTACTAGAATGCATAACATAACAAGGATGGGACAGGACCTCGCCATACCCATCTGTACACAAAAGAACCGTATCAACTGGACTGCAACTCCGTAACAAGTAGAGTGCTCGTGTACCAATGCTGAGATGACAGCCTATGAGTCTGAAACGCCTCCATGTTTACCTGGGGGCATGAACGCCATGTCCACAAACAAAAGAACGTCAGTACGAATATTGTACCGAGTATGTAAGGCACGAATAACAACATAATAAGGATATGAAGAAACATGAGATGAGAGATATCCTGTACATCTGAATGCCTCTTGAGGCGGATGTCATGCATGCTTAGCTTTTCTTTTAAAAAAATATCATCATCATACATATATATATATATATATGTATAAATATTAGTGATGCGAAATGTGCAGCCCGATCTATAAATGTTAGTGTTGCGGAATGTGCAGCCCGATCCATATATCATATCATCCCGTGTCCAAGGTATCATCATAATCTGCCCACTGCAGTAGTGTGCACATCTACGTGCCTGCATGGCCTACTATAGCGCGGCGCGGTGTGAGAAAATACATACATATATAAAGCATGCATGAGTGCCCAAATAAAACATTACAACTCAATCGGAGTGACGTAAGGTCGGTAAACCTCTGATTATCATTATAGAATCTTCTTCATTGCTATATCTCACATTGAAAGAAAAACTACCATAAGATGAGATCAACAACAATGAATAAAACCAATAATCACGGAACAAGTTCAATACTATCATGAGCATATCAAGGGCTATAAGCTTTGGTGTCTTTAGAAATGGAATCATCATCATCTTCATTATCACCATCATCATAGGGAACATTTATCACCAATATCGTAAGAACCTTGAGAATTATGAGCTTCTAGCATTTCTAGGATAGGGATATTATGGATATCATGTATAAGTTCACAACAAAGGAATCATGCCTTAAGAAAGAAAGGGTTAGCCTTAACATACCTTTCGTCTTCTTAACTACTTAAGGTTCTCCTCCCTAGCTCGCAAATCTACATTGAAGAGGATTCACACTAAGGTTAAGTCTTGAAAACACTCTTAAGTTCAAACTAGAGTAATTAACGAGCTAGCAGAATTTGGGCAACACTTCTCCTATATTTTCTAATTCCACCAATTTCCAAAACAACTCCCAAACAACCATAATAACATCAACAATATCATGATTAAGCGATTTCATTCAAATAATATCCAATACAATCCCAAAACCTCTTCTCATTATCAATTTATAACAACAACTTCAACACAACCCCTTATACACTTGTATACAACACTTCTTCACCATCATTATTACCCCTCATAACAAGATTATATTCATAACATGTGAAAGACTATACCTCAAGTTAGCTTACTACTCAAAATATCCTCAAATTCATATTTGAACTTCCTTTTTCCACTTTCTTTCCTCAATCAAATTGTGTGACAATCAAACATCCTCAACAACAAGCAATAGATATGAAAACTTACCTTAATCACACAAGTCAAGCTTTGGATCAAATTATTCTACTAGAATGAAACCTCCAATTTTAACACCAAAGGAATACTTGGACTCTACAACCCTAGTGACCCTCCGACACTTGAATCTCTTGATTTTTTTTTTTTTGCCTTTTAATCTTTGATTTCACTTGGGGTCGGTTAGATATGTTTAGGAGAAGGTTCTGGAGCTTTCATGTACTTTGGGACATGTTGAAATGAGTTAAAATGGGTAAGGGCCGGAATATATCATAAAATGAATTTAGCACTGACTCAGATTTACGGTCCAATTTTACGGACTGTAAAAATTATACGGTCCGTATAATTGGAACATAAAATCCATCTAGTGGCTCTCCCCTTTTGAACTAATTTATGGTGAGGTTCAGCCAAATATACGGTCCGTAAAAATTATACGGTCCGTATATCCAGCCGTAAAACCTAACTTTTTTCTGAAACATATTCTCGTCGATTTGTTCAACCTTTGATTCTCCCAACACATACTAAGCATGCACTTAAACCCTCATATGCTTAAGATGAACATGTGTAATCGCACATATCCCCGTAAATAACTCTGCTTCCGAAAGTATAGCAACTAATTTATGAAGAAACTTGACGTACGAAATTATGGAGTGTAACTGTTCTTCTCATGCACTTTCAACTGTGTAGAAGCGTAAGCAATCACCTTCTTTTCTAGCATCGAAACGACACCCAAAATAGAGTGTGAAGTATCATAATAAGCAACAAAATCCTTGCCCTCCACGAGCAAGGCTAGAATGGGAGCTATCATCAACAATGTCTTGATCTTTTAAAAGCTCTCGTCGGACCACTGAAACGGTACCTCCTTCTGAGTCAAACGGGTCAAATGAGAAGCAATAGAGGCAAACCCTTTCACAAACCGACGATAATAGCTAGCCAGACCCACGAAACTACGGATTTCGATCACTGTTGTGGGCCTAGCCCGTTTCCCTGACTGCCTGAATTTTCTGCGGATCCACCATAATACTTCATTCGAAATTACATTCCCCAAGAAGGACAGAAAAGACAACCAAAATTCACACTTGGAGAACTTAAAATACAACTTCTTCTCCCGCAATTCCCCAAGAGCAATCCTCAAATGCTTCTCATGCTCCTCCCTGCTTCGAGAATACACTAGGATATCATCAATGAACACTATGACAAAGGAGTCTAAGTAGTGCTTAAACACACTGTTCATCAAATCCATGAATGCAGCTGGGGCATTAGTAAGCCTAAAAGACATAACCAAGAACTCATAGTGCCCATACCTGGTCCGGAAGGCTGTCTTAGGAACATCTTCTGCCCAAATCTTCCACTGGTGATACCCTGAACTTAAGTCAATTTTAAAGAACACAGAAGTTCCTTGTAGTTGATCAAACAAATCATCAATACGGGGGATGGGATACTTGTTTTGGATAGTAACTTTATTCAGCTGATGATAATTAATACACATATTCATAGACCCGTCCTTCTTTTTAACAAACAATACGGGAGCACCCCAAGGAGAGGCACTCCGGCGAATAAACCCCTTACTCAAAAGATCTTGCAACTGCTCTTTCAATTCCCTTAATTTTGTTGTCGCCATCCTATAGGGTCCACTTTGTAGGACGAGTGTCTGGGTCTAAATCAATCTGAAAGTCAATGTCACGGTCAAGTGGCATACCTGGCAAGTCATAGGGGAACACATCCGTAAACTCGCGTACCACTGGAACTGAATCAATGGAAGGAATATCTATGCTGGTATCATGGATATGTGCCAGATAAGCTAAACAACCCTTCTCTACTAGCTTCGTCGCACGAATGAAAGATGTAACTTTCATAGGGAGGGGACTAAGGTTACCTTTCCACTCAAGCCTAGTACCCCGGGCATAGTTAAAGTAACGGTTTTAGAGTGACAATCTAGAATCACATAATGCGGGGACAACCAACTCATTCCCAAGATGACATCAAAGTCCACCATGTCTAGGATCATTAAATATGCCCAAGTACTATATCCTATAAATGTAATCGCGCAAGAACGGTAGACTCTATCTACAACCACTGAATCCCCAACTAGAGTAGATACATGAGTATCACAAATTATATCCAAACCCACAGCAAAATATGAAGACACGTATGAAAAAGTAGAACCCCGATCAAATAAAACAGAAGCCATTTGGTCATAAACTGGGATAGTACATGTCACGACCCAACCCCGTAGGCCGTGACTAGTGCCCGAGCTGGGCACCCAAACATATTCATCAAATCCGAAACACATACAGACGGCTTATGCGTATACAATTATCAGACAACGCTCAGATTAGCTCAAAATGTCTCAAACATATCTCAAACACAAACATGTATATATCAGAAGCCGACAAGGCTATCAGATGGCGCAACGGCCCAAAAACATATACAAATGCAAGCCGACAAGGCTGCCACGGCGAATGAGATCGCCCAGAACATATAACATACAAACACACATACGAATAGGCCTAACCCACATATACGTCTACGTACCTCTAAACGGACCAACGAGAATCATATGACGGGACGGGGCCCCGCCGTACCCACGAGCAAACATATACATATGCAAAATAACGAATATATACCAAAATGTGGGCTCGGAATAAGGGAGCACTCCAAACGACGAGAAAGGGTGTCCTAGGCGGCGGATCACCGAACCGTGCGTCCGTACACGGGCATGAAACGCAGCCCCCGAAGAAAGGGGGTCAGTACGAAATATGTACTGAGTATGCAAAGCAGAAGATATAGTAAACAAATCTGAGTCATAACCGAAACAGAGGTACGTAAAAGTAAGTGCAAATCCAAATACCAAAATGTTTATGTCCAAAATACAAATCATGCATAGGGCTCAGAAAATATGGTCGCCCGCCCGTCGATGGCGCCATAACACAGCATAACACCAGAAGGTTTCAAATCTCCGTATCCCCGTCACACATCATCACACAAAGATAACGCCACACACGATAACACCAAATATAAGCGAACCGGCCCTCTAGCGAGGGGCTCGGTGAACCATAACACACGATAACACCGGAGTATAACAAAGTGCGCACGACAACGTAACCGGCCGTGGACTCGGCGAAAGATACAACGAGAATGCACGAGCAGAGTCGTGAGTAACCATATGTATAAAATCATTATCACAGACTCAAAAGATAAGTAAAATGACCATACTTGGAAATCGGAATAATAGCCAAACCAAATTCTTTCAAAAGTCATCAGGATTACAAAAAGGAAAGTCGCGGGACCCACGGACGGGTGTTGACCCGAGCCGGGCCCGCCTATGGAAAACATACTCATCATACGTCATACAATCTCCTACGAACATATCGGGGCAATCCGAGCCTTTCTGTGAAAGATACGGGCGTTCGTAGTTACGGAATTCTTTAAGAACAAAACTTTTTATGCAACATTTGAAAATCAAATATTCCAACGATATAAGGGCCAATATTTCATCATATCAAGCATACGAATTCCAAGAAACAAATAAGAGTCATAAACATGCTCGGATTGCGAGAATAGAATTTCCTCGAGGCTCGTGTCATAGCCTATTTGTAACTAAGGCATGCCAAAAGAAGAAAGGATTGAGCTTTACATACCTCGATCGCTCTCAAGCTAATCCCAACCTACGCCTCGGGCTCTCCAAGGTCTACAAATACGTCATAATATGCCAAACGTTAGCTATAGGCATTTAGGCATTTAATTCCAAACTAACACTTAATTCTACAGAAATTTGGGCAGCATTTCCCCTGTAAATAGACCAACCCCGAGAATTTAACTCGGCCAAATCAACAACAACAACACCAACAACCAACCTAGCAACATCAATAATCAATTCAAAATGAATTCTAGCATTAAATACCCTTTCTACATAATCCAACAACATTCATTACATTCAATTCAACGGCTTACATTCAAGCCGACATCAACGTTTACACATTCAAATACTAACCCGAACCCATACCAACAATATTCAAGGACATTTTAAACAATTCATACAATGTTTCAAATATCCCAAACAACATCCCAACTTACCCGAAATTGCCCCAAACCCGAGAACCTCAACTATAACACATTCCTCCTTTCCAAATCATGATTTGCACCACCAATTCACCCTCTAACAATGTCATTCTCATAAATATACAAATTACATCGAATGCACAATAATTCTCCAAATCAGCCCATACAATTACAATATCAATCTTGAGTCATTAAACTCTCATTTCCAACATAGAATTCGCAATGACAACATTCAAAATTCCAACTAGAATTAATTCATTCATTGTCATATAATATGACCCATATTCGGCCAACACTACACATATACATATGTTGATGATTCTCATTCTTTTCTTCACACTACACAACTAAACATGCTACATAAAATCATTTCATCATCCCAACACAACCCACACACCTACACGGCCAAACCTCATACACACGGCCTCAACTCCAACATACTATATTTCATGAATTTCATCCGTATTAACATACTACAACATGTATACACCATTCATAATACATAAAACAATATTAAATCTTACCTTTCTTCTTCAACTTCACAAATAGGCTAGGGTTTGCGATTTACAAAACAGATGGTTTGATGACCCAAACAACACTTCCACGTTACTTAGGGACCTCCAATTAGTGGATTTGCATCAAAGAAATATTTTTGGGATGGCTCAATTTGGACTTGGTTTTTCTCCCTCTTGGCCGAGAGGTTGTTGTTGTTGTTCTTCAACTTCTTGTTTTTTTTTTTCTAAGTGTTGAATGAAGATGAATGACTTAGAAGTCATCTTTTACATACTAATATAAGTCATACAAGTGTCCATGGCCCACATATGTGTTGGACCAATTAAATTTATCCACAAAATGTGTGGGCCATCTCCCACACCACACGGCCAACATGGCCAAATAATGCATGATTTCCAACTTTCCATTATATCACTTTTGGTCCCAAATTTTTCTAAATGTTCCATGGCAATAAATTCATGAACAAATTATATCTCAAAACAAAATCAAAGGTCAAAAGTCCCGACTTTGCATCCCGGAATGGTTTTGTCCCTAACTTACCATAGTTAAACCGGATTGTCCCAATGTACAAAATACAGGATATAACAGCACCTGTGATCATAGCATTAAAGACCTCAGCCTTGTGTCTACCTGGAAAAGTGTACAAGTGACTGCGCCTTCCTGTAGCCTGTGAACTATTGCGATTACCCTATCCAGTCTGAGCCTCGCCCTTACTGGGCTGCTGTCTACCTCTGCCTGCCTGAGTACCACCTTGGTTAGGCTGCGCGCCACTCCTACCCGTGGTGTGCCTGCCTCACCCTGCCTGTGCACCGTTCTTGCCTCCTCTATCTAGTGAGAATGGAGCTCGGGGAGCCTGATACTGAGTCCCCTGACCACCCTGTTACAGTCTGGGGCAAAACCTCTTAATATGCCCTAGTTTACCACACTCAAATAAAGAAGGGTCCAGCGTAGGTCGCTGAATAGAAGCTGATCAAAAGGTGTAGCCCCCGTGCTGACCCAAAGACTGATAATTGGCCCCTGATGGGCCCCCAGCAGACACCTACATAGCGGACTAAAACGGACGCCCCGAAAACACCTGAGAACTCTGACCCCTAGAGAAGGAGTTGCAAAAACTTCCATCGTTTCAAGCCTTCTTCTCTGCCTGCTTTGCATAACCCTCCTATCTAATCCCTTCAACAACACGGACATGCTTCACTACCTTCTGAAATAAAGCCCCAGTGACTACAAGCTGAAGAGCTGATAGATGAAGTCCAGTGTTCAATCCTATCACAAAACGCCTGATCCTCTCCTCCTCTGTGACAAAGAACTAAAGACCATATCAGGACAAGGAGTGAAAAGGGGACTCATAAATAGCAACAGACAAGTTTCCTTGATCAATATTAGCAAACTCATCCCTCTTCATGTCCCTCTGAGTACGCACGACATACTTTTCTAGAAACACTGAATAGAACTGAACCCAAGTCAACGGAGGTGACCCAGCTGCCCTGCACTCCACATATGCCCGCCACCACAACTTGGCATCACCCAAGAACTGAAAAGTCACAAATTCAACACCATACTTTTTCACCGCCCCCATCTTATGGAGCCTCTCATGACCATCTATGATAAACTCGTACGCAACCTATGATGACTCAGTACCATAGAAAACCGGAGGCTTCATTTTAGGCAACCTCCAAAATAAATCATGTTCTTCACCGGTCATCACCGGCCCTGCAACTGGCCTCGAAAATGCCTCAAAACCTAGAGCTTCATCCAACTGAGGAGCCACGACTGCCGCATGCTGAACTCTTAGAGTCTGAACTCTGTCCGGACCTGGGGCTGCTATCCCTGCACCCTTACCTGGTGGAGCGGTCGGTATTGCTCTGATCTGTGCCAAACCATATAGCCAGTTCAGCACCTGAGCCATCGCATCTGGTAAACTCGGGAGCGACCCACCCCCCGGTGGAGCCGGCACTACCGCCGGGCCGAGTTGCGAGGGCCGCATATCCTGCGGCCTAATTAGAAGCCACTGGAGGCACGGGATCAACTGCTGGGACTCAACCCCAACCGGCGCTGCCCCTCTACCTGCTCCTCTACGTCCACCTCTACCTCTGGCTGCTGCCGCGCATGTTCTCGCCATCCGCAAGAGAATGAAGATAGTCAGCTACCAATTGGAATCAAGTAACACGAAAAAAAAAAAGATAATTTTCCTAGTGTCCGGTAGCCTCTCGAAAATAAGTACAAACGTTTCTGTACCGATCTGCAAGACTCTACTAGACATATCCTTATACGATAATATTGATGAACCTAGGCTCTAATACCAACTCTATCACGACCTAACCGCCATGACTGGCACCCACACTAACTCCTAGTGGGCGAACCAATACACCTAACCATCTATTCATTCAAAGTTCATTTTTATTTAACCAATTCATTCAGTCCACATCAAATTAAACGCAAGATTAATAAAAGGTAGTCATACCATAAAATAATAACGTAAATGCGAAAGTCCTAACGATTACAACCGAAAGTTACCATACAAAGACTCTAATCCAAAACATGACTAAGGAATTCATACTATCTAAAACAAATTTTCAGGACCCAACCAGTGGGCCATGACGGGTACCCAGAGTTGACTACCGCGCACCACTCATCATGCTAACTATCTTACTCAACCTGAACACACGTAATCACCAAGGCAATACACACACACACACACACAGATATATATATAAATATAAGCCCTCACGGCTGCAAAATGATACACAGAAATATACACTGGGTGATCATAAGACATCCGTTGCCCACATATATGTATCTATGAGCCTCTAGCTGGAGTATTGAACAAAAGGACGGGACAGGAACCCGTCGTGCTCAAATATATATATACAAAGGAAAGCATAAAAATTGCACCTCCGAAGTAGGGAAGTGCTCTTGTGCAAGCTGGTCTGGCTCCTAACGATCTGGACAGTCCCGCTGTCTACCTGTGGGCATGAACACAGCGTCCAAAAAGAAAGAACGTCAGTACGAACAATGTACTGAATATGTAAGGCACACATAGTAACATAGCAAGGAGTATAGAAAGCATAAGAAGAAAGATAACTGTGACTGCTTGCCGCGGAACCATGCATGCTAACTTATATCAATGACAACATCATGTCATGTATGCATAGGTAAACTGCCCGATCATATAGGTACGGTTTGATCATCATTAGCCCGCGTTCGGGCCTCCCGCGTACAGGGTAAACATCTCAAGCCGCCCACTAGTGGTGTCTACCCATGCCATCTAGACATGGTGTAATCATCATCATAGCTGCCCACTACGCCTATCGTAGTGGTGACTGCCCGGCCATATAGGCGCGGTGTAATCATACATATACATAATATGAGGCATGCATTGGAGCTCAAGTAAAATCTATCACTCTATCGGAGTGACGTAAGGTCGGGAACCTCCGATTACATTATGGAATAATCATCATCGCTATGCCTCATCTCGGGAGAACTAATATCATGAGGTGAGACAAAGAACAAGATGTAACATCAATGAGATCATAAAGTAGAACTATTAAACTTATGATAGCATCGCCATTATCATTATTACCATAGAACACGTCCCATCTCTATCTCGTAGAAAACTCTTAATACTTTTTTGCTTTTGTCTTTCGGAATGTAAGAAGGTCATGGGAATTACCAAAAAGAAATCACAATATATAAGGATCATGACTTTGAAGGAAGGGCTTACATACCTTTATATCTTTTTAACTCTATTGCCTACTTGCTTGCCTTTTGAGCTCGCGATGCTACATTCACGAGAATTTGTACTAAGATTATACAACCGGAAACAAACTTAATCTTAATCTAAAGCAACTAAGAGTAATTGAAAATTTGGCGACATCTCCTTCATTTTGAAAACTTCTTCCATAAAATAAGATAACCCTCAAACATCAATAAGAACACCCATGATAACATAATCACTAAATTCTTCAAGTTAAATATTGTTTACTTCTTAAATCCAACTTCAAAATCATCCACAACCATACCTATCTTACAACCTCATATTCATTCTCATAAAATACTCCTTTAACATCATTTGTATTATTCCACACAAGGTTGTACTCCTAACATGTCAGGAACTATTATTCAAGTTAAGTCATCATTCAAGAGTATCACTATCTCCATATTGCACTCTATATTCTCCTCCCTTCCATAATCCAAGTCTTTTAACCTCTCATTATTTTTAATAACATAAATTGAACATAAAACTTACCTTCGATGATGTAGGAATGGACTTTCAATGTAAATACTTCACTTCGAGAAAACCCTACTTCAACAACAAAGAGATTCTTGGTTTCCACAAATCCTATAGAGTGCTCATGCACTTGATTCTACTAATTCTTGGTGTTTACTCCTTGATTTCCCTTAGATATATGATAATATAATGAGAGGATTTTTCTAGAACCTTCAAGGTTTGGAGAAAGAATGAAATCTAAAAATTTGGGGTGTAACTCATCTATTTATAGCTGGAACTGGAAAGTTCCAGATAAGCGGTTCAACGAGCGAGTCGACGACCTATCGGTGTGTCGACGGTCCATCGACTTGCTCCGTCGACTAACACCTGGGAATCTCTGATTGCAAAGGCATGTTGATGGTCAGGTTGACGGTCCCATCGACGTGTCGATGGTCCTTCGACTGACACCTGCAGGTCTCAGTCTACAGAACATATTGATGGTGCATAGTGACGGTTCGTCGACATGTCGACGGTCCGTCGACAGTGACCGGTGTATACAAAATTTCCCTGATTCAGTTCAGATTTCGCCGATTCGATTTGTTCAACTTCTAACCCCGTAAATCACCAGGAATACCTATTGGTACATTTGTATTCGGGGTAAGATATTTTCTACCTTAACTATCCCCCACGAGTTTTCTTCTCTTGCCTCAACTGTCTTTGGAACCTTAATTAGAATCATTAATTATCCTTTTTTACTAGTAGGGATATCATATACACCTTAGCTTTCGTTGGCCTATTTACCGCATAACGACATGAAATTTTCTGAGGTGTAACACAAATAAACATCAATGTCTGGAATGGAAATAGACATTACTTAAGAAGATATTCGAGCAGCCGACATGGATAGAGGCTCACCCTCAATCTATCAGTAAATGGCCCCAATGCTAAATTTGAGGTCGGGTAGCGGTCTCTGGATCACAATCTGCACTCGGAAGAATGCAGCACAGTAGTATCAGTACAAGTATGTGGAATTATGATCAAGATGAGTCGTCTTTTGGGTTTAAGAAATGGTATAATATTAGGTATACTTATGGATATACTGATATATGAGGAGTACCGGGAATTCTCATGACCAAATAGAGTTAAAGAAATAAGCTATTGAGACCTTGGATTTTATGGAAAATTTGAGGGACCATTTTTGGTCCAATTTTGAGAAAGAATATCTTTTAGTATATGCAAATTTTTGAAGCAAAGCAAAGGCCTAAAACGAAGTTCGTCGAGTCTAGTTTTCAATGCAACAAACCGCTCGTCGATACGACATGGGAGTAGAGAATTATGGTCGTTGCAAGTTAGGCTGACAAAACAGAAATGCGTGCTACAGTAACCGACATGCTACAGTAGTCGCGCTGCTACAGTATCTGCTACAGTGCCGAACCGACTTTGGGACCTTATAAAATGGGTTTTACCCCTCATTTTTCATCCAAAAACACCTCTCAAAATCTCCCAAACTTTCTAAAGAGTTCTCCCAACCTTTTCTCCACAAAATTTTAATGCAAATTAAGTATAATCTCCGAATTTAAGTTTGGACAGCGCGTAGTTGCGATCTTACTATCGTATTGCGGTGAATCCTAGTTGGAATTCAAGGCAAACATTGGAGATATCGCGGTAATAGCCAGAATAAGGAATGAATCTCTCTTTATTGGTATGGATGTAAGTTTATTTACGGAAGTAGAGTTGTTGAATAATTGTATAGTGGATTTGTTGGTGGAAAAATTGGACAAATGTCATGTGAGATATTTTATGGAATATATTGGTATTGATAATATTATGGTTGATGTTGGTATTGTTATTATTGTTGTTGGTTGTTGGATTATGGTTTCGGGTTAGGCATATAAACAGGGAAGATGCTGCCCGAATTTCGGTAGATTCTAAAGGGATTTTAATTAAAGGCTTAAGAAAAGTGTATGATGGTGAGCCTAATAATAGTATGAACGATCTTATATGTATATTACAAGTCAGGAGATAAGTGGGAAGGTCAAGGAGCAAGATTCCAGGTATGTTAAGGCTAAACCTTTCTTTCTTAAGGCATGATTCCTTTATTGTGAACCTATACATGATATCTTTAATAACCTTGTTTCTAAAAGTACCAAAGCTTACAGTTCCCGATGTTCTTGTGATATCCTTGAGCTTGTTTCATGGCTATTGATGTTATTCATTGATGTTGATCTCATCTTATGACTTTGTTCCTTCAAGGTGAGACGTGTTCATGATGATGGTTCCATAATAATAATCAATGAGCTTAGGAACATGTTCTTAAGAAATGTCTTATAGGACATGAGTAGAGTGCTAGCAGAGGATCTCTAATGAGGTATTTAATGTTCGAAGATAGGTTCATGTTTATATCTTAGGATTTGGTTATAGTCTAGTCAAGTTGGAAGTTCTAAATGGCCAGAGATGTGCTTATAAGGCTTATATGGTTATGTAGAATCTACGGGTTAAGCGAAGACCATGAGAAGTGTCGATCATAGTTACCACTGGTCTACAACCAGTTAGGTAGTTATTACCATAGTGCTACAGCCGGTTGGGCAGATGTATGTATGTATGTATGTATATATGTATTTACCACTGGTCTATGACCAGTTGGGCAGATGTATATATTTACCACTGGACTGCAGCCAATCGGGCAGTTACCACCATGCTACGGCCGGTCGGGCAGTTACCGCTGATCAGTCGGGTAGTTGCGCTCTACTGTCGGGCGATAATCGGACGAGCAGTTATTAGCACCGGTCGGCAGTTACCACTGATCAGTTGGGCAGTTAGTATAGGATGATTAGTAAGATAAAGTCACAGTACTGTACATAGATATGGTTAAGCATGCGAGAGTATAGAGAGACATGTATGTATATATATATATATATATGGATCGGGTTGCATGCCGCAACTTACGTTCGGATAATGTTTGATAATAAGTTAACCAGGGCCATGGTAGGGTATATGGACTTTGTAAAGATTACAAGAAGATTAAGAGGTATGTATACATATGCTAGATTTCTATCGGTAGTTCAGAAAGGCCAAGTTGATTCTTATTCTTCTCATCTTTAGTAAATAGCTTTTTTGTTGTATTTTTCGCCTTGCATACTCAGTACAAGCACGTCCCTTCTTGTGGATGCTGCGTTTCATGCCCACAGATCTTGAGATACAGCTTGACAGATCTTTCAGTAAGGGTACTAGCTCAGTAGGCAGAGTCGTGGCAATCTACTTGCTTCAGAGTAGCCCTGTGAGTCAGCATGGCTGCATATGTATTTGCATGGGTATGGCGGGGCCCTGTTTAGGCCACTTTATGTTATGTACTCCAGTAGAGGCTCATAGATAGATATGCACAATTAGATGTTTTGTGATCATCTCGACTTATACTATGTCGTATCATTATTATGGATAGCATTACCAGTATATGCACTCGAGATTAGTTTGAAGGTGTAAGTATGTTATCTTTTAGGCTTGTGCCCCTATGGTATGGTACCTTGATCTTATGTTGCCTTTCGAGGTACAGAAAACGTGGGTTATAAATTGGTTCGCTCGGTTCCCGTAAGGTGCCCAGTGCCATTCACGCCTTGCCAATGTTGGGGTCTGACAAATTTGTATTAGAGCAGTTCGTCCTAGGGTTGGTCTACGAGCCATGTCCAGTAGAGTCTTGTTTATGGGTGTGAAATGCGCCACACTTATAAACAGGAGGCTGCAGGGCATTCAGGATGGTTACCCTTCTTTATATCTTAAATTGTGCTATAGAGCTGAGTCATAGGGTGTAAATCCTCAATCCCGACTTCTGTTGTTTTATAGGTTGACGATGACTCCTTCAGAAGGGATATGATTGGTTAGAAAAGGTAAAAGAGCGATGTATGTCACTCAATGAGATAGATATTGATTAGGGCTTCGTTATTGTATAAAGTATATTGGCAAGGATAGTATACAGAGATATGAGGTTCATATAGCCGCATTTGTTTCTGTTACCAAATAAGGTTTAGACAGAGACGTCATGGCCTTCAGGTATGTATATATTGCTAGTTACTATCATTGGGGCCGTTATTATTACTGATTGTTGTAGCCCTGTGTGGCATTGTGCTGTTGGTTTACCGCAAGACAGGTTGGTAGTATTGCAGTTACAGAGAAAGCTCTGCTAAAATTTTCATAAGATCCCTGAGAGTTTAACATTCGAGGACGAATGTTTTTAAAGGGGGGAGAATGTTACACCCCGTACTTCCAGATGAACGTTCTCTAAGTTTAAGTACAAGTACGTGGAATTATGATCAAGATGAGCCGTCTTTTGGGTTTAAGGAATGGTATAATTATTAGGTATACTTATGGATAAAGTGATATATGAGGAGTACTGGGACGTCTCATGACCAAATAGAGTTAAAGAAATAAGCTATTGAGACCTTGGATTTTATGGAAAATATGAGGGGCAATTTTTGGTCCAACTTTGAGAAAGAATATCTTTTAGTATATGAGAAGCTTTGAAGCAAAGCAAAAACCTAAAACAAAGTTCGTCGACTCTAGTTTCCAACACAACAAACCACTCGTCGATACGACATCGGAGTAGAGAATTATGGACATTGCAAGTTAGGCTGACAGACTAGAAACGCGTGCTACAGTAACCGACGTGCTACAGTAGTCGTGCTGCTACAGTGCCGAACCGACTTTGGGACCTTATAAAAGGGGTTTTACCCCTCATTTTTCATCCAAAAACACCTCTCAAAATCTCCCAAACTTTCTAGAGAGTTCTCCCAACCTTTCCTCCACAAAATTTTAACGCGAATTAAGTATAATCTCCGGATTTAAGTTCGGACAGCGCATAGTTGCGATCATACTATCGTATTGTGGTGAATCCTAGTTGGAATTCAAGGCAAATATTGGAGATATCGTGGTACTAGCGAGAATAAGGTATGAATCTCTCCTTATTGGTATGGATATAAGTTAATTTACGGAAGTAAAGTTGTTGAATAATTGTATAGTGGATTTGTTGGTGGAAAAATTGGACAAATGTCGTGTGGGATATTTTATGGAATATATTGGTATTGATTATAATATTGTGGTTGATATTGGTATTGTTTTTATTGTTGTTGGTTGCTGGATTATGGTTTCAGGTTAGGCATATAAACAGGGGAGATGTTGCCCGAATTTCGGCAGATTCTAAAGGGATTTTAATTAAAGGCTTAAGACAAGTGTATGATGATGAGCCTAATAGTAGTATGAACAATCTTATATGTAGATTACAAGTTAGGAGATAAGTGGGAAGGTCAAGGAGCAAGATTCAAGGTATGTTAAGGCTAAACCTTTCTTTCTCAAGGCATGATTCCTTTGTTGTGAACCTATACATGATATCTTCAATAACCTTGTTTCTAAAAGTACCAAAGCTTACAGTTCCCGATGTTCTTGTGATATCATTGAGCTTGTTTCATGGCTATTAATGTCATTCATTGATGTTGATCTCATCTTATGACTTTGTTCCTTCAAGGCGAGACGTGTTCATGATGATGGTTCCATAATAATAATCCAATGAGTTTAGGAACAGGTTCTTAAGGAATGTCTTATAGGACATGATTAGAGTGCTAACAGAGGATCTCTAATGAGGTATTTAATGTTCAAAGGGAGGTTCATGTTGTATCTTAGGATTTGGTTATAGTCTAGTCAAGTGGGAAGAAGTACTAATGGCCAGAGATGTGCTTATAAGGCTTATATGATTATGCAGACACTACGGGTTAAGCGAAGTCCATGAGAAGTGCATATAGATTACTTGTAGAAGTTTGATTATGAAGTCGATCATAGTTACCCCTGATCTACGACTAGTTGGGTAGTTATTACCACCGTGCTACGGCCGGTTGGGCAGTTGTATATATGTATGTATATATGTATTTACCACTGTCTACGACTAGTTGGGCAGATGTATATATTTACTATTGGACTACAGCCAGTCAGGCAGTTACCACCGTGCTACGGCTGGCCCGGCAGTTACCGCTGATCAGTCGGGCAGTTGCGCTCTACCATCGGACGATAATTGGACGGGCAGTTATTACCACTGAAGTGCAGCCAGTCGGATAGTTTACCAATGGTCAGTTGGGCAGTTAGTATAGGATGATTAGTAAGATAAATGCACAGATATGGTTAAGCATGCGAGAGTATAGAGAGACATGTATATATATATATATATATGGGGATCGGGTTGCATGCCGCAACATACATTCGGATAATGTTTGATGATAAGTTAACCAGGGCCATGGTAGGGTATATAGACCTAATAAAGATTACAAGAAGATGAAGAGGTATGTATACATATGCTAGATTTCCATTGGTAGTTCAGAAATACCAGGTTGATTCTTATTCTTCTCATCTTTAGTATATGGCTTTTTCGTTGCAATTTCTGGCATGCATACTCAATACATTGCTCGTATTGACGTCCCTTCTTGTGGACGCTGCATTTCATGCCCGCGGGTCTTGAGATACGGCTTGACGGATCTTTCAGTAAGGATACCAGCTCAGCAGGCAGAGTCGTGGCACTCCACTTGCTTCGGAGTTGCCCTGTGAGTCAGCATGGTACGCATATGCATTTGCATGGGTATGGCGGGGCCCTGTTCTGGCTAATTTATGTCATGTACTCTTGTAGAGGCTCGTAGACAGATATGCACAGTTAGATGTTTTGTGATCATCTCGACTTATAATATGTTGTATCATTATTATTGAAGACGTAAGTATGTTATCTTTTGGGCTTGTGCCCCTATGGTTTATGGTACCTTGGTCTTATGTTGCCTTTTGAGGTACAAAAAATGTGGGTTATAAGTTGGTTCGCTCGGTTCCCGTAAGGTGCAGAGTTCCAATCGCGCCTTACCAAGGTTGGGGTGTGACACATGGTGTCCATGTACCACCCGTTCCGGAACGAACATCGGACTACAAGCGCACAACTAGGCAACATCCTCACCCCTGTCAAATGTGCCTTTTCATATCTAGGCGACATCCTCACCCCTGGTCAAATTTGCCTTTTAATATAAATATATTTATTGTCACATCACTTTCAATGATCGATTATCAATTCGTAATTCAATTTTATCAAGAAGATTATATAAACTTCTCTCCACAATTATCATCAAACTGTAGGTCACAACGCATCAAATAGTGGCACTAAGTCGACATAATCACTCAATCAATAGCATATAGGAATTCCAGCTACACACATTATGCCTGAAGACTAGACATGCTTCTCCTATCAATTTCATAACACATACAATCAACTAATCAAAGTCTAACTTAAGTAGATCGTAACCTACCTCAACTGCAGAGTGGGAACAATGCAAATCACTCCGCTATAGGCTTTTCCTTCCGTAATGCCTCGGAACACTCAAAGTCTAGCAATTAAGATGCTAAATAAGTCACAATCACTCTAGTCAACATTATCAATTCAATGAACACCCTTCCACTTTACCCCATTCTAATGGGTGAATGCTTACTAGGTATAAATCCTCCTAACATTGGCCTTAGCAACCATAAATTATCAATTCGCAAGGTTATTTAATCAAATTATCCCTTACAGGCAGTTTCTATGGTCAAGCTACCATTTTTAAGAAACCCTAGGCCTCAATTCACTTAGTTCATGTCTCTAATGGCTCAATTCGTGATAAGAAAGGGATAACCCAAGCCTTTAGATGATAATTACACAATAACATTCATCACCCAATAACTATTGAAAATCTATTAAGTTCTAGAGTTACAATTACCAGTTCACCATTGTAGACCCGTTAGAAAGATGATAATCTAGGGATGAATGCGTAATGAAGGAAGGGATGGTTGAGACTTACCTCACAAGAATATTCTTTCCCTAGCTTTAGAATTTCGCCTAGGTACTCCTTGGGAACTATTTTGGAGTTTTATGAATAAAGAATTCGAAATTTAGTGTTTAAAACTCAGGATTCTATGCCCGTCGACCGCTGCGGCATCAAACCATCGCTGCGGCGGTCTCGCTATAGCAGCCAAGTGCCCGCTATAGCAAAATCACTAAAAACTTCTCTCCGCTGTGGCGACCCTGGTGCCGCTATAGTGCAAGCGCTACAGCGCAAGCGTTACAGCATTCCAGTGCCCGCCATAGCGGACATACCAAAACTGGACTGACCGACGCGGCGAGAGGTCCGCCACTACAACGGTCCGCCACTACAACGGTCCTGCCGCAGCGGTACCACTGAGCTAGTAAGCTCGCTAATTCCCATAGTTTTTCACTTTACCACCGAACACTTCATCCGAGGCCTCACAAACAAAATACACAAACAAAATATGCACATTAATGTAGAAATACCATACGGACTCACTCGTGGCCTCGAAATTCCCAATGGAGGTCTAATTTCCAACGTCACCCCCCATGGACTCAACACAACCAAACAATAGTCACAACAAGCCAAGCTTTCAGTCCTAGATTTTTCATAACAACCGGGAGGGTCGTTACATGATCATACCATTATTCCACATTTTTTCTAAATGATGCTAAATCTTAACTTAAAAATACTCATGCATTCTTAACATATTTTGTTGCATAACTGAGATTAAACAACCATAGGGATCCACTAATCATATATTTTAAACTCAAAAAACACATGCTTGGACAGGAAACCACACTTAAGTAAACAGTATTCTCAGACCTTAGTTAAACATGACTGTTTCGTTTCATATAGAAGTAATGACCATAGAACAATGTCCTAGAGCCCCAGCCAACTAAATAAGCATGAGAACAAACAGATGCCTGAGCTTAGAGGGGCATAATAAACATGTATTTGAACAGAGCTCAATTTAAGCAGGATTCATACACATGTAGGCAATAATCTTAACTCAAACCTTATTTATTCATTCAATCATTTAATCAAATAGGCCAGACCTTCTAAGACTTATCCAACCTTCAAACAAGTAACAAGTTCATGCTCTTTTTAAACTGAAAAGCAACTGAAATCTCATAACATAACCACCAGTGTGCATGTTGACTCAATAACGGATTAAATATACCTCCCACACGCCTTAATCTTAACTAATTATGTCACTATATCGTTATTACTAAACTAGGCTAAGCCTTGACAACATCATAGAGGTGTTTATACACTAACATGAGCAAATAGGGGTGGAACACATATCTTTACTAATCCTGCTTGACTTAAACAATGGTTTTTTGAACAGGATGTGAGCATATTTGGAGGCTAATCAAACAAGACAGCTTTGTAATAATATTAACATCCAACAAACTAGCTTACACTAATCAGCCATTTAGCTAACACATGAACACCATATTTAAATAAAGCAAAGAATCTTCATATTACTTAAAATTGCTAACATATTAACCTAGTTAACTAATCCAGCAACCAAATATATATAAATACATGCTAACGTTAAGCAATTATACTAGCATTTAAATTAAGCTAAGAAGGCATATGCATATGCTTATATCTAACTAAACATAACTTTAAACATAAATCACATAATCTAGCTTAATACACATACTAAACATAATAAAACAGAAATAAATAAGTAAATATAAAAAGGAGGAGTTTTTACATTTTTCACGCACAACCATTGTCGAGACCTGGAAGTAGAAGATCTTGCTCCTCAATTCCCCAACTCAGCCATAACAAAAAAAAAAAAAAAACAAACAAACAAATTTTAGACTATAAAACCCGAAAAACCAAGATTAAGTTAAAGTGTCCAATACAAGTCGGTCACTTTGTTTAAACCCTAGTTTGAGTTTTTTTTTTTTTTTAGTGTGAATATTTGATATTCTGTATATGCAAAGTGTGAATTGGGGATTCTTTATATAGAACCCTAAAAATTCAAAACCCTAACCCCAAACTCAAAGTGAGACTAAAGGAGTTCTACGAACAAATCCCTCAAATTCAAGCATCAACGGCAAAGTTTTAAGCCAAACAAATTGTGAAGGGTTAGATTTGACCGAAGATGAATCGATCCAGCTAGTTCTTCATGAACCAATAAGGATTGACAGATTCAAATAAGTTGAGACAATGTATACCTTTGACCATAAGATGAAGAAAAATAATGAAAAAGAGGAAGGAAATACCGTGTTTGGTTGTCCTTTGGTGGAAATAGGACGGAACATTTTTTGCTTTGCCTAATCCAGCCTTGCAAGGACTGGCAAAGCCTGCTCCCTTATGAGTTTTGCCGTTTTAGTCATTGATGACGATAGAGAGATAGGGGAACCTGAGGCGACGTAAGGGTTTGCTACAAACCCTCGTTGTTGAATGAAAAATGACTAAAGGGGTCGTTTGGCCTAAACCTTATGGCTTATATATTTCTTCAATTCTGGGTCGGGTCCGGTCTATAGTGGACTGGGCTCGGTCCAATAAAATAGAAAAAAGGGCACACGCCTATATATATATATATATATATATATATATATATATATATATATATATATATATATATATATATGCATGTATATCCGTGTATACATATGTATATAGAGGGGCAAAATGCAATTTTAAAATGAATAGTCAAAGTTAAAAACTGTAAACTAATTAAACATTTCACTTATGGCCTAATTGCGACTAATTAACTAAATAGTCAATTTTTAAAATGCGGCCATATGCAATAAAGACCTTAAATTGCAATTATGACCTTAATTAAGCCATGATATTGTCTATTTCAATCATATCCATAATTAGCTAATCAATTGATTATTTCATCTGGTTTTGAGCCAAAGAATTCTGGAGGGTCTAAGTTGATAAAATCACGGACTCTAGCGCTGATAGCTCAATCTTCATGACCCGTACCCTACCACTGAGCCTGAGCTACTAAATTGGTCAATAACTGAATAGCCTCCCTCATCTCTTGGCCTGACGCATCCACTGGAGGAACTGGGGGTGCTGGAGCTGGAGCTGAGGCTCCTCTCTGCTCCTCTAGAGCGGGCGGAGTGTAAGACGATCGGGATGGAACCTCATTTTTGGACTCGCCCTCCTCAAAATCTGTAGGCGATACCCGCTCCATCCTCTTGCCTGCCACTGACTTGCCCTTCTAGGCCGCTGTAGCTTTTTTCTTTATCGGCATCGCTAAAATCATATCACACGGTTAGGAAAAAGGGAACTCTTATAACATGGCTCTATCGCATGATCTAAGAGGAGAAAGAAACGGCAATCATTCCTAAATGCCCCGAAGCCTCCTATTTATAAGCGTGGCACGCTTTACACCCATAAACAAGGCTTTACTGGACACAGCTTGTAGACACACTCTAGGACAAACTGCTCTGATACCACTTTTGTCACGATCCAACCGGAGGGCCATGATGGGTACCCGGAGCTAACCTGCCGAGCACCTCTTAACATAGTTCTCATAAATATATCTAGGTGGACCTCGAAAGATAAGTCATAATCATCATGATCTGCAATAGCATGAGTTCATATTTAAAGACACATCTATATATAAATATACATCATCAGTAACTGTGCTCATATGTGCGACCCAACAAGGCTGCCAAAAATAATATACAAAGATATGAACCGGTGGTGATATAGAGTATCTAACTACGTACATCTGTCAACGAGCCTCTACATACAGTGCAAGGAATCATAGAGATGGGACAAGACCCCGCCATGCGCAAATATATACTAAAAAAAAAAAGATAATACCAATAGACTGCAGCTCCGAAGTAAGTGGAGGGCTCCTGAGTAATCGCAGCTGAAGCGCCTATGGATCTGATCCGTCTCCCTACCTACCTGCAGGCATGAAAGCATCGTCTATAAATAAAAGGATGCCAGTACGAACCATGAACTGAGTATGTAAGGCATGAATACCAATATAATAAAAGATATGAAAAGTAACATGAGATAAGAGAGATAACTTGTACATCTGAATGCCTCTTAAGGTAGATATCATGCATTCTTAGTTTTTCTTTTTAAAAAACATCATATATATATATATATATATATATATATATATATAAATGTTAGTGCTATGAAACGTGCAACCGATCAATAAATGTTAGTGCTGCGGAATGTGTAGCCCGATCCATAAATGTTAGTGTTGGGGAACGTGCAGCCCGATCCATAAATGTTAGTTTTGTGGAATGTGCAACCCGATCAATATATCATATCATCCTGCATATGGGGTATCATCATAACTTGCCCACCGCAGTGGTGTGCACATCTACGTGCCTGCCCAGCCGATTATAGCGCGGCGCAGTGTTAGAAAATACATACATAAATATAAAGCATGCATAAGAGCCCAAATAAAAGCTAAAATTCTTTCAGAGTGACGTATGGTCGGTAAGCCTCTGATTATCATTATGGAACTATCATCATGAACATATCTCAGCTTAAAAGAATAAAATCATAAGATGAGATCAACATCAATGAATAAAATCCGTAATCATATGAGAAAGATCAAAAATCATGCAACAAGTTCAATACTATGATGAGAACATCAAGAGCTATAAGCTTGGGTATTTTTAGAAATGGAATCATTATCATCATCATCATATAGAGCATTTATCAACAATATCATATGAACTTCTAAAATTATGGGCTTTTCACAGTTCTAGGAATAGGGAAATTATGGATGTCATGTATAGGTTCAAAACATAAGAATCATGCCTTAAGAAATAAAGGGTTAGCCTTAACATACCTTTACGTCTCCTTAACTGCCTAACATTCTCTTCCCAAGCTCACAAATCTACATTCAAGAGAATTCATATTAGAGTTAAGTCTTCAAAACACTCTTAAGTTCAACTCAAGTAATTATCGAGCTAGCGAAAATTGGGCAAAGACTTCCCCTATTTATAGACTTTCACCAAACTCCAAAACAACTCCCAAACAATAATAACAACATCAACAATGCCATGACCAAGAGATTTTATTCAAATTATATCCAATCCAACTTAAACCGCTTCTCATAATCAATTTATAACAACAACTTCAAAATGACCCTTTATACACTTGTATACAACACTTTCTCATCATCATTATTATCCCTCATAACAAAATTATACTCAAAACATGCTAATGATTATAGCTCAAGTTAATTTACAACTTCAAAATATCATCAAATTCATAATTGAACCTTTCCTCCTATTTCTCCTCCCCAAATCTTAGCATACTTACCAAATAAACTCCTAAGCTTGAAACTAAGATGAAATCTTACCTCAAAGTTCAAGAACACTTCGAATTCCAAAGTCACTTCACGTTTGAATTACCCTTCAAGGCTTTTACAAGAAGGAGGATCAAATTTGAATCTCCCTTTGTAAACCTAAATACTTGATCTTCACTTTGATCCTATATTTTGGCTTGGGAATATATTAGAATATATTTGGAGGAGTTTCCTGAGCTTTCTTGGATTTGGAAGAGTGTGTTTAAAATGATTAAAATAAGAAGGGGTCGTCATACTTAAATTCTAGAAATTTCCACCGACTTGACTTATACGGTCCGTATTACTTGGCCGTATAATATTATACGACCAACTTACTGGCCGTATAACATTATACGGTCCGAATAATTCAGTCATATAATGTCACCGTCATTTCTGCTTCTCTGAAAAATTGGATATCCTTTTCATGCTAGTTGGCCGTATAATACCACCTGAATTTCTACTTTTTGGCTAAATTTTTGTATTATTAAATACGGTCCATATCTTAAAATACGGATCATATCCCACCCCACACACTATATTATCCAAAAATGACTTTTGACGAACCTTCCCGCTTCGATTCACCTATAACGCAAGTTAAACATGTCCAACCTAACATGTTCTTGAAACAAATCCCGGTGTCCAAAACTAAGACACCAACGTATTGCAAATCTCGATGCGCAAAACCAGAAGGTGTAACAGAGGCCACTTCTATGGTTTCCCCCATCTTTACTAGTTCGTAGAATGGTCTCCCGGCCATTGAATGGATGAAAACAAAGACTAGTTCGTCCTCGCTCATCAGTGGTTGCACTCGAGTAGCTTCGGCTCTCCACCTACTTGCATATTCGCGGTAGTTCTCGGTGGATTTCTGTTTTACCTTTTCCAAGTAGTACCGTCCTACCACATCTTCCCATGTAGTCTATCGGCGTATGTCTTAGGCTGTGAACCATTCAGAGGCTTCTTCAGTCAAGCTTTGGCTAAATAACCTCATAATGAGTGTTGAATTTTCCTCCCTGACACCCACCAACTGGTCGCAGTAAGCTCGTAGATGGGCCTTAGGGTTTCCCGTTCCATTGAGCATTTCAAATTTGGACATTTTGAAGCCCTCAGGTAAATGCAAAATCTGATTAATGCAGAGGTCGTCATAGCTCAGATCCATAGCCTTACGGGTAGCTCTTGTTGATTGTTCCAACATTTTGACCACCTTGTGCTCTATTCCCTTATCGCGCTTCTCTTTCTCGGCTTTCCATGCCTTTTCCATCTCCTCATAGTGATCAAGCTCTTGGTGATCTGGTGAGAATGTATTTGGGGTAACAGGTGTGTGAAAAGAAACATTTGGAGGTGCGAGGTGGTTTTTAAGTGCATGGGTAGCTTTTGCGGTTGCTAAGGAAATGATGCTTGGGAATATGGTGAAGCTAAGGTAAGCGTGTAGGCGGTGCTTGGTAGGATGTAAATGAGTGAGCGGTTCCTGGGATTTTGACGGTTTTGAGAATTTGTGGGATGTGGTATTACATACCAAAGGTGAGCTGGTTCAGAAGTAGTTAGGTACGGCGTAAATGGCATTGTGGTTCTAGCAAGATAAGTAGGAAAGTGATCGTGTAACGGTGAACTTAAAGACGAAAAAGGCAGTGGAGGCCTCGTTGCCTCAGTGGGCACCTCTTTGGTAGCATAGGCCATTTCAGCTTTGTAACCTTCTCTTGAATGTCTGCAACTTTTTCAAATAGCATTTTGGTGACATCCTCAGAGTGCGGGGATTCTTGCAGGTCTGGTAGGGATGAGTCCTGATGATAAGCTCATTATGATTTTGTTCATTTTCCGAAGTACCAGTCATTTTTGTTTTGTCTTTGTCTTGTTGAGAAAGGGATGCTATTGTAGCTTTAGATCTGGTGAAGTATGCCAGTGGGAATGAACACGAATCAACTTTCTCTTTCTATAAGAAAAGAATAAGTCAAAGAGAAATGATGTTAGTACATTAGGCAATAATAAATAAGGCAAGATATCACATAGAGTTGGCATGTAAAGCACGTAGCACATAAAAACATATGTTTGATTCAAATGCTTGATTGATCTTTTGTACCCAGGCTTCGAGTACTTTGGCTCTCATGGGTCATGTGGGTCTTGGTTTAAGTAAAGAAAAGAGGGGGGGGGGGGGTATATATTTTATATAATATAGGGATCGAGTCTTATGTAGACTTCCTACGTATCCCTCCGCGGGAAATCAGGCCCTTCCGTAGTTCAGATTACATAAAATATGTTATTCCTACCTTAAACCTACCAGAAGCCTTCCTAGAACAGGCCCGATAAAGGCTTCCTACATATCCCTTCTCGGGACATCAGGTCAATCGTAGTTTCTTTTATATATAAATATGGGGGGGGGGGGGGGACAAATCTTTTTGAAACACAAAAGGGGATCCCCTAAATCTACCCAAAAGATGACCTCTCTTTTAGATCGGAACGGGTTGTTTGTCCTCACAACCGCATGTTTGGCCGAAGGCCTTACTTCCTAATACTGAGGTGGGAGTACTACCTAAATCTCTCCCATGTGGACCAAATGCTCCAGCTCAAACTTGAATGCCTCGCATTCTTCAATATGATGCCCAGGGGCTCCAGAACGGAATAGGAAAATTCTCCTCTAGCTTGTTCCCACGGACGAGGCCTTCCAAGCAGCCTTATTTGGGTGGACCTTTCCTGTGCTTACCAGCTTCTGAAAATTACTTACGATGAATCCTTGAAGATGGTGAAGTCATAACACCAAACATGGGTGTCCAAAGTGATTCCTTCATTTGAGGGGACTATGTCGTGAACCTATAACGACTGGGTCCCCACAGCTTGTGGATTGTCTTATCATCAATCAATCTTATAGTCCTTATCCTGAAAGCCATGCATTCATTAGCAGTGTGACCTAGCTGATTTTAGTGGTAAAGACACCACTTGTGTGCATAAATTGGAGCACAAGGTGGCAGCCTCTCATGGTTAGTACAGGTGGTGCCTACACTCTCTAGCTTCTCGAAGATTTCTTCGCATTGCACATGTTTTAGTGTGACACGGTAAGGGCATGCGACAACCTTGAACGTAATTTCCCACCAAGATGGTGATGCCGGGTGGACGAACTCTCTCTGTACTTTAGGGTCTTCCCCTTGGTTCGTGAAGGCAACAGAAGTGGCCTCCTTAGATGGCCAGGTGGGTTCTTGCGAGTCGGATTTCGTTCATAGTTTTTGTCTTCTTACCCATCTAGTAGGGATATGCACCCGTGTAGTGTTCCTTTCACCTCATTTGAGAGGTCTTCTTGATGATACCCTATCCAAGTGGGATTTTTTATCGGACTATCTACCGAGTCCAACATCTCGTCGGCCTCTTTGATTTTAGCCTTGACTGCCCGGATTTTCCTTTCCAATTCTTGAATCTTCCTGCGAAGTGATCCTTCGCTTTCCCTCTTGATGGCAATATGCTCTTGGGTGTTCATAGTGGCAAGTCAACCTTTTAGAATAGCGACAATGGTTAGTTCCATTATACGCATTTTTGAGTTATTTGGTCCTTTCTTTGGATAGTCGTCGTTACACTCAATCAATTATTCAAGTGAAACATATGAAACATAAAGCACATATTCACATAGCAATATATCAATAAGAGTAAATATACTACTCGCGTTCCTACCTATGGTTTTCTAGTCGATTGAAACATAATTGTGCCATTTATACCAAACCATTACCCCACAATCATAAATTTCTTTAATGATATTCTTCCCCGAAGGGGTACAAAAGATAAATAAAAGGTACAAAAGATAAATAAATACATGAGAAAAAGTAAATTAGCAGAAGCGCCCTCCTGAAGCTGATGATGAAGCCCTATCGGTCCTCGCCCTCTTGGCCTTTTGAAGGGAGGTCTAGGTATGGAAGTGAATCGATATCTGCATGGTGCCCATGATAAACCCTTTCTTTATGAAGCTCACCAGGGCAATGTCATAAAAAATCTTCTTCATTTATGGTAGCTCGATCCAGCTCTATCTTCTCTAAATATTTAGCATCCCTATCATTAGCCCTTCTTTGGATCAAGCGGGCTTTGATCTCGGCTTTGGAGGCCTTGTCTTGCACACAATATTAGAGAATGGTCTTAGTAGTGAGAGTGCCTTGCAAGTCGGCCCTTAACCAATCTATATATTCTTCTTTACACCCAAGGTGAAACCTATCGGGAGCTAAAGTGTCTGGACCCCAAGATATGCGATCATTCCACTCTAGAACACAATCCCCGGCCCGCTGAATCTTGTCATCACCATAGTACATGATAAACTTACCCATATTCCCGACTTGGGGTATGGGTTCTACCAAATTGCCTCAAAACCCTAGCACGTGCACAAGGGCGAATCCCTCGAATCCCTATGAGCTGTAAGAACGGGCACTTTCTTCCCTTGACTACAACAGTGTCAGTGATGAAGTCATTGAACATCCATTGTATGCTATCCTCTCTAAATCTGGAAATGATGAAGGCCAAACCTTGCTTGATTTGGTTTTTGAAATTTGGGCAATTGGTATAAAGGTCACCTTTTCTGCTGGCCTGTTCAAATACTGGGTACTCCTAACTTTGTTCATGTGCTTGACGATCCACCATTATAGGAGTAGGTTATATCCTTGGAAGTACCTAAAGGGGTTTCGACATAGGCTCAGGGCTTGGTACATATCGGCAAGGATAATGGGGATTAGGTCAAACTAGTTGGTTTCTTCATTTCTGGTTATGCCATAAAAGATAGCATGGGTGACTAAGATGATTCGAGTGTTTATGGCTAAGGTTCCATCTTTGGGAAATACCATAAGTACCAAAAATCAAATGGAAAAGGCTAAGGTCCGAGTTGCTTTCCATTCGGCAAAGGTTTTGAATTCGGTTGGTCCATAAATCCATTTGGGTTTATCGAATATTTTGTATAACTCCCTAAAAGGTATAGTTGGACCGAATATCCAATTAGCATGGGATAGGCATAGCATTTTTAATATTTGGCTGGGGTAGGTGTTTACGGGATTAGGACATGGTTGTCGGGTTTCTTTCTTCTTTTCAAACAATTCCTCACACTGTCTATGACATCTCTCAACTCCTCCAAAGTCAGGGCCATTTCAACATTATCCTCGAATTTGAACACCATCCTATCTCGGTCCCAACACCCGGTGATCACCTCAATCAACTCACTACCACCCTTCATATTCATGATGGAAGGTGGGTTCCCTAAGTGGTTGGTGACCTTCTTTCTCTCGTCTTTACTCGTCGAACCCCACCATATGTTCAATAAGTCAGGCACCTCGATAACCATGTAGAACTGTAAATCGGTCGGCATCTACAAAATAAGGCATTGTTAATTGTAATGACCTGATTGGTCGTTATAGTCTTTTTGGTACTTTTGACCGTTCCCCGAGCTTGTTTATCTCACGTTTGACCCGAGAGGACCGTTGGCACGCTTCTCAAGGTATTTTGATATATTTTAGCGAAATTCAGGCTTAAGCGAAAAAGAGATGACTCAAAGTTGACTTTTGAGAAAATCAACCTTTTCTGGAATCCGCCGATTCTGAGAGGTCCGAATTGTCTTTTTGAACTTGTGTGATTTGGTTCGGTTCCCAATACGCTCGGGTGCATTTTAGGACTTGGGTTGGGAAGTTAATTTTAAGGTATTGGGGTCGACTCGGTCAGCGGGACCTTCATTAGAAATTTTGACGCCAAGAGCCCATTTGTAGCGTGTTTTTATGCATGTCTGCATATATGGTACATGAGCAGATGGCCTCGGGTGATAGTCGGGATTTTGGGTTGAGATTGTCAAACTTGGGGGAATTTTGGTGTCACCAGTACTGCGGTAGCGGTACCGCTGTAGCGGTTACCCTACCACTGTAGCGCCCAGTGGGATTAGGCAGGACTGCTGTAGTGATCTGGGGAACCGTCACAGCGGCACCGCCGAAGCGGTGTAGTGCGCACGGAAGTGGTGCCGGGCAGTTAGATTCATTAAATGAGTGTTAAAAGCCCTAAGTTACTCATTCATTACTATTCCAAAAACTGAGTTCTTGGGAGTATACTATTCTAAAAACCGAGTTCTTGGGAGCATTTCAAGGCAGATCTTGGGGGAAATTCATTGTGGTAATGTCACGACCCGACCGGAGGGCCATGACGGGCACCGGGTGCTAGCCCACCGGGGCACCTCTCATCGTATGTTCATCTTCACATCTAGGTGAACCACATGGCTTACGTATGATTTCTATACGTCAATAATGCTAAACTCATTGGGCAATAACACATTCATAACATCATCGACAACAATGCCCATATCCATATACGCAAGCCGACGAGGCTATCAAAATGATATACAAAATAAAAGCTGACAAGGCTGCAAGACATCTACCCATACACAACTGTCTACGGGCCTCTAAGAAGAGTAGGTTACATCATATACGCGGGACAGGACCCCGCCATGCCCATATGTATGTACACAAAAGAATAATACACAAAAGCTGTAGCTCCGGATGAAATAGAGCTCCTCTATGCAGTCCCTGAATAAGAAATCTATGGACCAAGCTTGTCTCCCTATCCACCTGCGGGCATGACGCAGCGTCCACAAATAAAAGGACGTCAGTATGAATAATGTACTGAGTATGTAAAGTATAATCAACATCATAATAGGAGCATAAGAAATAGCGTAAGAAGTAGCATAAGGAATAGCATAAGATAGAAGAATCAGGAGGCAATAGAGCCCTTTGTACCTCTAGTGACCATCATCATATTTACTTACTGGTCTTTCATAGGGGCCTTCCATTTCCAATGCTTACTCACGCATATATACATACCTATACCTATTCGTATTCATATTTATACCGTACCCAACCACATGGTTCGGTGATTCACATACCCGGCCATGACAAGGCTCGATGATTATACATACCTGGCCCTACCAAGGCTCAGTGTTATTCGTACCCAACTGTAGAGGTGCGCGCGCGATAGGTATCATACCCGGCCATATAAGCTCGGTGTTACATAATAGTCATACATACTTAGACACGTTTACATAAAAGTCCATAAGTATCATCAACATCATTGCCATCATCATTTTCGTTACATCTATCCTTAGAGTATCAACTATCATATAAAGGAGGTACTAGAATCGTGAAAGTATCGAGAATCATGAACTTCGGTAGTCTTAGAGATAGAGTCATTTGGAAGACATTATGGAACTCATGAAAGGATATATATATATATATATATATATATATATATATATATATATATATATATAACAAAGGAACCATGCCTTAATGAAAGAAGGGTTAGCCTTACATACCTCTTTGTCTTCTTAACTACTTGACGTTCACCGTCGAAGCTTGAACAATCTACATTTAGAAGGGTTCATACCTTGGTTAAGCCTCAATGATACTCTTAAATTCAAACTAGAATAATTCATGATCTAATGAAAATTGGGCAGCATTTCCCCTTTTTCGTCAACTTCCACCATATTACAAAACAACACCCAACAACCACAATAACATCCACAATATCATAATCAAGTAATCACATTCCATTAAGCCTTTGAAATTCATCTTTGTGTTCAACTTATACCAACAACCTCACACCCAATTTAGCACATTTTTATACAATGCTTCCTTATCACTATTACTACCTTCCATAACAAGATTATATCCATATTATACTAAGAATCATGACTTAAGTTAGCTTATTACTCAAAAAGATCATAAAAGTTACACTTAACCATCATTTTCTACTTTCTTCTTCTACCCAAGTTCTTCACTAACCAAGCATTCATGATAACATGAAATAAGCATGAAAACTAATCTTTTATCTCATGGGAATGAGCTTTGGAGCAGCTATCAACTTAGGTGAAAACCCTAGCTTCAATACTCAAGAATCTCTTATAGTCTACTAACCCTAGGAAGCCTTCTAACACATGAACACTTTGATTCTTGCCTCTTGATCTTTGTTTTCTCTTGGATTGGGGTGGAATATGCTTGGAGAAGGGTTTTGAGCTCTCAAGACTTGTGAAAAATGAAAAATGAAATAAATGAACCAAGGCCATCTATTTATACAAAAAATTAAAAATCTGCCCGATGGACTTATACGGACCACTTATACGGTCCCTATAATATTATACGGTCCGTATAAGTGGACCGTATAACACCACCATAGGAAAGTCCCTTTCTGAAATAGGTCAAGTTATACGGACCCCCTTATATGGACCGTATAAAGTTATACGGACCCCCTTATACGAACCGTATAAAGTTATAGGGACCGTATAAGTGGTCGTATAACACCACCAAGAAAATGACCCTTTCTGTGGAGGTCATGTTATACGGACCCTCCTTATACGGACCGTATAAGTGGCCGTATAACTCCCAGTTATGCGAAACTCCCTCTCGTTGATTCGTTTGACTTTCAATTCTCATGGAACCTTCTTAGCACTTACATAACTCTTCATTAACCATACAATGGGCCCTATAGCAGCCCCTCAAGACATTACCAAATTAATATTAGCTCCATCTTAGCGAAAACCTTTCCGAACACGACTTACATTTCACTTCCTTCAACAAACTAAATTTGACATGTTCATATGACTTCAAAATCCTATAGTACGCACTTTAGGCTATCTAATACTTCCCTTAATCTCGTAAGGATTTCATAACCACCCTGAGCTCACATTAGCCTATCCACAAGGCAACAAATCAGAAATTTCCGAGGTGTAACAGGTAAGTCCTTTCACTTTCCTTTCTATTCCATGATTACTTTATCACCTTAGGAATCCATTATCCTGCTACTTTCATTAAGAGCTTGAGGATTAAAAGAGGGTTCAATGGATTTTTCATTTTAGGCTATTAAATCTTGATTTATTGATTGGATTAGCTTCATTAAGCCTGAAATTGATGATTAGAATCTATTATGGCTTGATTCCTTCCTAATTATTGGCTAAATTATGGAATTGGAAGTTAGGGTTCATACCCAAATTTGGGGGGTTTTGCCTAGAATTTGAATTTAAGTGATATGTCAGTTCTCCTAGCTTATAATTTATGGGAATTGATCACCTAGAACATTAATTTCATGTTGAGACCAATAGATTCCTGATTCCATCTTTCTAGTTCATAAAGCCCATTCCATAGGTTGAGATTTGGGTCTTGAATATAAGTAAGGCTTGAATGATGTCCTTTTTTATTCTAATTTCATGATTCGGATATGTTTATACTTCCATTATCTCAAGGCTCAAAGGAAGGGAAAGACTAAGATTTGATTATTGGAGACTTTGTGGTTCGGCTCTCAGGGTAGGTTATGGTCTACCTTATGGTGAGACTTCGATTAGCGAAGCGTATGTTTAGATGCTATTGTTGGAGAATGCATATAAACCTTCGGGTATGAAGTTGGGTTGGTTATTGTCTTAGGTTGGGACTCGTTGTATAATTTGGGGGCTAGCCACCCCGTTGTGTGGATTTACTTATCTTGTTCTATTTATGTATTTACTCGTCGCCACATTGAGACATTGGGTAATTGTGACTAGTGATATATCATGACTATGATATTGCGGTACTTTATTTGAATGGCCTTGAGATGAGATTGTGATTTCTTTATGGCTTATTGTGTAACCTCATTATTGATATTACTGGTGTGCCCTTGATGGTACTATTTTGGATTGAATTGGTTGCTAATATTACATTGCATCGTATTCATATTTGTTTCCCTGATTCATTGATATTGCATGATTATGGTACTGATGATGGAAGTGAGGGAGTGTAGTCTCTGGGGTTTCTGCCGGAGAGCGAAAAAGAAAGATGAGAGTCTGTGATCCGAGTTCATTTACCGAAGCAGACTGAGTGTACGTTATATTATTATTGTGAGACTTACGTTATTCTATCTTCTTGCGCTTATTTATTTATGTTTTTATGATTGTTGGGATAAAGGTTCGCTTACCAAGGTGGGAAAGGTAGGTGCCCGCGCGACTTAGTGAAATTGGATCATGACATTAATGTTCCCCCCCCCCCCCCCAAGGGCAATGGTTTGGTACATAGGTACATAAAATATTTCCATTTAGCACTTAGTGGGATACAGTGTCTTTCGGGTCATAGACCGTTCTTTGACACAAGGCAGTCTACCTAATGTGCTTTAGAAACGTCTCAATTATCCAAAACCCGTCTAGTTCATCTTTGAATTTGGATTAGCTTTATCCAAGGCATAAGTAAGAGTGGGCTTTTTCAAATGACCTTGGACCCAAGCGGACTACTCGGAGTGAACCGTTGTGGGCTGTTTGGTGACCCGCACACCAACTCCGCAGTCAACGTATTTCAAAGAAAGGGTGTTTCGGGTGTTTTAGTGAAGGTTAGACCGCGTGTCCCCTTTGAAACCATGCTTTTTGCCAAAGGTGACGGAGTTTATGATATAACTGCATGACAATTTAAATTTGCAAGAAAATAAACAAATAGCCAAATAATCACAATTGAATCAAATTATATTGAAACCATTACGGTTAGAACCTAGAAATTCCCCAGCACAGTCGTCATCTGTTACGGTTCACTTTTATGCGGATGCATAAAAGCTACTAAGAGGTTGTGGACTATTTGGATTTTATATTTTTAGAGTCGCCACCTAATTTATTGGTAAACTAGGAAAACTGAGTTAAAGGGTTTTGTCAAACAACAGAAAAATTTCTTTTTAAACCAGAGTTCGAGGTAAGAGTTCTGGTGATCCCCTAGGGAAGGTTTTAAGCACCTTAGTATTAAGGATCCACAGAATACTTTGACCGACGAGCTTCAATGTGTGATTAATAGCGATTATTTGCTAAAATATTTTCATTCTTGCAAAAAATTGTCATGTCAATATCATAACTCCATCTTTTTGGCAAAATATTTTTTAGAAAAAAAAGTTCATTTCTTTTTGAAAAAATGTTATAAGGGGTTGAAATCACTTCATTTTCGGACCAAAACACACTTAAGTTTTTTCCCTTAAGTAGAGTTTCTACTAATTAGGTCCAGTGTCATGATTTTGTCCTTATATATATATATATATATACCAAAACAGAGGGGGGTAGATAAAAATATTTCAATAAAAATATATTTTCAAAATTCTGAATGGAGTATATCTCCTTTATAAAATAGTATAGGTTTTATAAATGAAAAGGAGTTTTATTCATTTTTTATTTTATTTAGGCTCGTTTCAGTCAACCATATCCATACCAAAGCCATCTCATTCTCAAACACAAGTTTAAGTGTATTTTCCTTTGTTTTATTGGCCTTAAGGTTTGGGCCTTTGGCCCAAAAAAGGTTCTAAAATAACCTTATGTCAAACAAGCATTGAAAGAGTCCATTTACACTTATATTTTTCTGAAAATCTAGTTTTTCTTCCCATTTTGCTACTAAAACAATCCAAGTTCTTTAAATTAGACCAATATTAAAATTTTCAGTCCAATTTGTCCGGAGCCCAAAACAGTTCGTTCTATCCATTTTTTAAAGTGGGCTTATGGCCCAAACAGTTCCCCTCTTATGCATTCAAAATCCAGATTTTTACAAAGAGGCGTAAGGCCCAAATTAGTTGAGTTTTTTTATTCCAAAATCCATTTAACTTACACATATTACCAATTTCCAGATTCATACTTTGATGTTTTGTAAAGAAAAACCCAAAGTTTATCAATTTCATGATGAAACAAACCGTGTTTAACTTTAAAATCATTTGGAAAATATTTAGCTACTATGCGAAATTTCCTAAGTTCTAATCGCAGCCGGGTTTCAACATGTCACAAAGTTGTTTACATATACAACAAAGTATACATAATATACAATTTTAAGGAATAAAAAAGAGAAAGTTAGGCTGGTGGGCCTACCTAAGCCCACCAGTTAACCATTTTCACCCATGGTTGGGCCTTCCAATAGATTCATCTTCACAGACTCGATCAAGAAAGATAGTCGGGCCTCATGCCCAATAGATTTGAACAGGAAACCAACCCAAATGGCCACTTCGGTGACTTCATGCAAAGAGGAGAGGGTGAAAAAGAAAATTGCGCTTAGAAAGCATCTACACTCATTCGCTACTTAAAACAAAACTTAAGTATAACACATGCATGAATTACGTATACAATTGCACAAAGGACAAAGAAAAACTTAAAGAAAAGAAAAAAAAAAGTCCAAACAATTGAGGGGTAAATTCAGACAGGCCCAATTAAATGGAAAAGGCAACAAAGGACAAAAGCAGGCCCAAATTTAGGATCAGATAAAAGTATTAAGCCCAATAAGGGAAACAAAATAAAATAGACCCAAAGTCCTAACACAAAGCATACAAGATAAAGAATAGCATAAGTCCAACTTAATGATATACAAGGTATACACTCTTATATACACCAAGGTGTATACAACATAACCTTGTATATCGCATGTATACTACTCAGCAAACAACAGATAATGGGATAAAGGATAGAATAGACATAAAATACAGCCCGTTAAACACATATTGGTACACATGAATCATATTTGACACCTATTTGACCTACACACCTATCTGTGTCAATTCCAACATCACAGGTGCATACTTTCAAGTATATCAAACCGTTTCAAGTGCAAGATTTGAACCTTAGTGTTGCCACCTAGACTACATAGGGTCTCATAAAGATTGATAAGACAAAGCAAGGTCAGAATATATCAATTTCAAATCCTAGGAAAGGTGTTCATGCTATCCTTAGATTTTTCAGACAAGTATTCCAAACAAACAGACTCATTTTCGCTTGAAATGGAGTAATTTGAAATCATATAGAGACACATGTTGGCATACTTAAACTAAATAGGCAGGACACAACCACAAAAGAGAAAGTAAGAGCATAATCAGTTATGCAGGCAGACTAAGAGTGTCTTAGACTTTAACAATTTAAAGACTATCCTAACATGTGCAAAATAGTTAATTAGAACAAATAAGAACAGCTTAGAATTACTGGTGTCTCATGATCATACCATTTTATTCCACATTTTTTCTAAATGATGTTGAATCTTAACTTAAAAACACTCATGCATTCTCAACAAACTCTGTTGCATAACTGAGATTAAACAACCATAGGAATCCACTAATCATATATTTTAAACTCAAAAAACACATGCTTGGACAAGAAACCACACTCAAGTAAACAATATATTCAGATCTTAGTTAAACATAATTGTTTCCTTTCATATAGTAGTAATGACCACAGAACAATGGCTTAGAGCCCCAGCCAACTAAATAAGCATGTGAACAAACAAATACCTGAGCTTAGAGGGGCATAGGAAAGGGCTAGGGGACTAATCAAATTGTATAGAAAGTTATCATTCAAACAAATGGAATAGACTTGTATCCCTCATAAACATGTATTTGAACAGAGTTCAATTTAAGAAGGACTCATAGACATGTAGGCAATAATGTTAATTCAAACCCCATTTATCCATTCAGTCATTTAATCAAACCGGCCAGACCTTCTGAGATTTATCCGACCTTCAAACAAGTAACAAGTTCATGCTATTTTTAAATTGAAAAGCAACTAAAATCTCATAACTTAACCACCAGTGTGCATGTTGACTCAATAACGGATTAAATATACCTGCCACAAGCCTTAATCTTAACTAATTATGCCACTATATCATTATTACTAAACTAGGATATGCCTGGACAACATCATAGAGGTGTCATACACTAACATGAGCAAATAGGGGTTGAACACATATCTTCACTAAACATGCTTGACTTAAACAATGCCATTTTTGAACAGGATGTGAACATATTTGGAAGCAAATCAAACAAGACAGCTTTGTAATAATACTAACATCCAAAGAAACTAGCATAAACTAATTAGCCATTTAGCTAACACATGAACACCATATTTACCCTAAAGCAAACGGTCTTCATATTACTTAAAATTGCTAACATATTAACCTGGCTAACTAATCCAGCAACCAACTATGCATAAATACATGCTAACATTAAGCTAATCAAAACAGTGACAACACACAACTATACTAGCATTTAAATTAAGCTAAACATGCATATGGATATGCTTATATCTAACTAAACATAACTTTAAACATAAAACATATAAACACATATCTAGCTTAATACACATACTAAACATAATAAAACTGAGACAAAATAGAAATAAATAAATAAGAAGGAAGATTTTTTACCATTTTCAAGCACAACCTTTGTCGAGATCTGGAAGTTGAAGATCTTGCTCCTCAATGCCCCAACTCAGCCACACAAAAAAAAAAAAAATTAGACTATAAAACCCGAAAAACCAAGATTAAGTTAAAGTTTCCAATTCAAGTCGGACAGTTTTTTAAACCCTAGTTTGAGGCTTTTTTTTTTTAGTGTTAATATCTGATATTCAATATATGCAAAGTGTGAATTGGGGGTTCTTCATATAGAACCCCAAAAATTCGAAACCCTAACTCCAAACTTGATGTGGGGATAAAGCAGTTCTGGGAACAAATCCCTCAAATTCAAGCATCAACGGCTAAGATTTAAGCTAAACAAAGTGCGAAGGGTCAGATTTGACCCAAGATGAATCGATCCAACTAGTTCTTCATGAACCAATGAGGATTGAGGGATTCGAATGAGTGGAGAAACAAATACCATTAAGGGATTTGTACTCCTTTGACCATAAAATGTAGAAAAACAATGAAAATGAGGAAGGCAATACCGTGTTTGGTTGTCACTTGGTGGAAATAGTACAAAATTGGGATAGAACATTTAATGCTTCGCCCAATCCGGCCTTGCAAGGACTGGCAAAGCCTGTTCCCTTTTAAGTTTTTGCCATTTCAGGCATGGATGATGATAGAGAGAGAAAGGGGAACCTGAGGCAGCATTAGGGTTTTCTACAAACCATTGTTATTGAACAAAAAATGACTAAAGGGGTCGTTTGGTCTAAGCCTTGTCGCTTGTGTATTTCTTTGATTCTGGGCTGGGTTCGATTTTTAGTGGACTGGGCTTGGTCCGCTATAACAGAAGAAAACCCGGGCACACAAGGGCAAAATAAGAAATTCATGTTGAAAACGGTTACCCAAGGTTTAGGAAGTCCAAATATCAAGTTTCATCTCAACCCAAACCCGAATAAGCATTATCTTCTTGAATACTTGAAAACCAACCAATTTTGGAGGAAAACCCTCAAATTTCAATGTAAAAAATCTTGAGTAAAAGAAGGATTTCAAGCTTAGGGACTAATTACCCATTGATTAAAAGATTAGAATCTAGGAAATTTCCCAACAAAACATTGATTTAGATGAAAGAAGGTTCAAATATCAATCTAGGGTTCATCACCCAAAACCCCAACTTAAAACTTTGTGTTCTAATATGATTATTCCCAAATAAATGGCAACATAAGATGATAGGGAACTTACCAATGGAAGAATCCTCAAAAATTCAAAAAAATCGCCTCCTAGAACCACTTTAAGTATCCAATTTGGTGAATAGAAAGAAATGGTTAGAATTTGGGGATTTAATGTTTCTGATTCTAGTGATCTTACATCTACAGACCCATTTCCCGCAGATGTGGCCTTGCATCTGCGGAGAAATGTCTGCAGATGTGCCCTCACTTGACAACTCACATTCCCGGAGCTGCGAACCAATTCCCACATAGGCGAGCCGACAGATGCGGCCCTAAGTCCGTGTATGGGGCACAACAGAAACCAGAATTTTTTGGTTTTTCACCAAGTTCAACCCAAAACCCAACACTTATTGGAGACCTCCCGGATACAAAACAAATATGGAACCCACTATAAAAACATGCTACGAATGCATCCGCGCCCTCGGAATTCCCAAACGAGGTCACTCAAAACCAAATTTCCAACCTAAAGACCAAAATTGATAGCATCCATGGTAGCTCAGAATTCTTGAAGGACGTGGATGAAGATTTGGAAGTTCCAAGAAGACCCATGACAAGATTTCAAACGAGAAAATTGCAAGACAAGCTTAATAGGTTGCAATCAACAATTCAAAAGTGTCTTGTGATGGAAGAAGAGCTCCAGCCCAATTCAGATTTTTTCCTCAAGTCTTACACTTATTTGGAGGCCCAAATTAAAGTCCAAAGTGAGATGGAATGAGGCCCAAATCAGCCCCAAAAGAAGAAGTTTCCAGCAGCCCATAATTAGCCCAAATATTAGTTTCTAGAATAAATATTTAATTGTTGTTTTAATCAATGTTGACTTGCATTGGTCCAAGTGTGGGTAGTCAGTCTTCTAGGTTGTTTTAATCTATGTTGACTTGCCTTGGTCCAAGTGTGGGAAGTTTTCTATGCTTCTAGGGAAGATAATTCCCATTTATTCTATTTTGACTAGCTCCTTCTTTACAACTATAGAAAGGGGTGATTGTCATTCATTGTAAATCAGATTTTGAAGAATAAATTATATTGAGAGTTCTTTTGAACCTTTGTGGAATTACTTTGGATTTATCTTTCGACCTAGCTAGTTCATAGTTCAAGGTAGTAAGATAACTTCTTTTTTTATATCTTTGGTTTCTTCTTGGTATTCTTAGAAGGCGATTAGTACACATACTAATTGTTGTCTAACGTTACTCGAAGCGGTCAAGATCCGAATTCTAAGTTTGATTCGTTTCTCAAGTAAAGGCGTTTGGTTCATCCAATAACCAATTCGTTGTTACTTGGATCTTTTCAATTTTTAGAACTTACATTCTTGGAAGTTCTTGGAACTAATTCCCTAAATTTCCCATATCTTTATTTTTCAGATTATTTTCTATTTTTGCTTCTGCACATATTTTAATTATTAATTTGGGATTTCCCTAACCTCGTTGTTATCAAGTGGTATCAGAGCGGTTTTATCAAGATTCCGTTCTTGATAATCTTGGGGATTTCTTGAAAAAAAAAAAAAGAGCAAAAAAAAAAAAAAATTTAAAAAAGTACTGTAGCAGTGAACAGTGACGAAAAAAAAAAAGAACAAAAAAAAAAAAAAGTTTAGTGTTTGCTCTTCAAGAAATTTCTTCCATTTATTTGTTTTCTAAAGATTAAGATAGAAAACAAGAAGAGGGGATCCTAGATCTTTAAAGCTAAGAAGCAATCAATTTTTTTTTCTTACTCCTTTGATCTTGTTAAAAAAAAAAATAGTCCTTTTTGTTCGAGTCTTGTTTCAACTAAATTCTAATTCTTTCTAGGATTGGTTCTTCATTTTCTTTAGTGCCCCAAAATTCTTTATTTTACTACTAAGGGCTTGATTCTAGTGGGGTTTAATTATAAATCCATAAAGTGTTTTCCCAAAGGTTATTTGAGTGGAAAAAGGCAAGAGTGAGTGAGAACAATTGAGGAAAAAAAAAAAGCCAAAGTTTGAGTGATAAATAGTTTTGGAAATGACCAATACAGGTGGTAGTGAAGATGAAAGGAGGGCTCGTCAAGAAGCCGAGATCCGAGGAAGAAATGACTTCACTCTACAAGCTATGCACCAACAATTTGAAAGATGGACCTTGCAATTTCAAGAGATCAAGGATGCCATTCTTGAACAAAATGAGACAATAGCTGAACTTAGGAGGAGATCGGATATTGTACAACCACAAAATAATCCTAGGCCTCAAAATAGAAGAAATATGCCCCATGCCCCAACTGTAAATCAAGAAAACCCTATAGATGATTTTGTTGATGATCTTGATGTAAATCTAGATAGGGTAGGGAGAGATAGGAGGGGACAACGAGGAAGAGTGGAAGATGATAACATTAATAGCATAAAAATGAAGATGCCAACTTTCAAAGGCACAAGAGATCCAGACTTGTACCTTGATTGGGAGCGGAAAGTTGAAGCCATTTTTGATTGTCACAACTATTCTAAAGCTAAGAAGGTAAAGCTTGCCGTTGTTGAATTTTCTGACTATGCTTCTATTTGGTGGAAAAAGCTTACAAGGGATAGACAACAAGATGGAGAACCACCCATTCTTTGCTTGGCCGAGATGAAGAGAGTCATGAAGAAGAGGTTCGTGCCTTCCCACTTTCAAAGAGACCTACAAATGCGTCTTCGAAGATTGGAGCAGGAACCATGATTTGTTGATGAATACTTCAAAGCTATGGATATGGCCATGATCCAAGCTAATTGTATGGAAGATGAAGAGGCCACTATGGCTAGATTTCTTAATGGTTTAAATAAAGAAATAGCTGATGTAGTAGAGATACAACAATATGTAACTTTAGATGAGTTAGTGGATATGGGTTTGGTGTGACTGTAAAAGTAGAAAAGCAAATTAAAAGAAAGCGACAAGCTAGCTCGTGGAGGAGTCGGCCAAACACCAATTCAAAGAAGCCATGGTGAAACAAGATGTGACTTCTAGGCCTCGAAAGGCAAGGGGAAGGCCAAAGTAGATGACAAGGAGGGAGGTAAAACTTTTAATCCTAAATCACCAAAAACTTCTAGTTCTATTCAATTTTACAAATGTCATGGAAGAGGGCATATGATGCATGAATGTCCAAATAGAAGAAATATTCTCATGAAAAAAGATGGAGAGTATGAGAGTAAAAAAAGTGAGGTAGAGGAAGAAGAGGGAGGTGTGAGTGAAGATGACGTAGAGTTTCCTAATAGTGGTTTTGTTGGGGTAGCTAGGAAGATTCTTGATGGAGAAAATGAGAGTAAAAAAAAGTGAGAAAAGAGGAAGAAGAGGGAGGTGTGAGTGAAGATGATGTAGAACTTCCTTTTAATGATGGTTTGGTTGCAGTAGTTAGGAGGATTATGGCTATCAATTTGGGAGTCAATAATGAAGAACAAAGGGAAAATATATTCCATACTAGGTGTGGGATAAGGGGGAGAACTTGTTCTATGATTATCGACAGTGGTAGTTGTGCTAATGTAGTGAGTTCACACTTGGTAGATACGTTAGGGCTTGCATGCATGAAACACCCTTAGCCCTATAGACTCCAATGGTTGAATGATAGTGGTGAACTGAAAGTCAACAAACAATGCATGATTTCATTCAATGTTAGCAGGTATGAGGATGATACTCTTTGTGATGTCATTCCTATGCAAGCTTGTCATATCTTGCTTGGTCGTCCATGGCGGTTCGATAGGAATACTTTTCATGATGGAAGGAAGAATAGATATTCACTTGAGCTTAATGGCAAGAAGTATACTCTTGCACCTTTAACACCTTCTCAGGTGTTTGAAGATCAAAAGAGATTGAGGGAATCAATGGGAAAACAAAGGGGACGGAAAAAGGTGAGCTTGAGGGAAAAGAAATGAAAGATGGCCAAGAGAGAGAGAAAGAGGGCGGTAACTTAAGCAAAGAGGTAAAAGAGGGTTTGAGTGGAAAAAAGAAAGTTTTGGTGAGAGGAAAGAGGCTAAGGAAAAGAAAAAGAGAGTCTCTATATAAAAGCCAAAGAGTGTTTGAATGCAAGAAAAGAGAGGGACCGCCCATAATACTACTTACTTACAAAGAAGTCTTGATTAATTACGAGCTACTAACTTCTTCTTTGCCAAGTAGTGTTTTTCTCTTTTGCGATTTTGATGATATCTTTCCGAAGATATTCCTAAAGGTCTTCCACCTTTGCATGGAATTGAACACCAAATTGACTTTGTGCACAGGTGCACGAGATTCCAAATAGGCTCTTATAGGAGTAATCACGAAGAGACAAAGGAGTTGCAAAGGCGAGGTTGAGGAGTTGCTTAAAAAGGGGTTTGTGCGAGAGAGCCCGAGTCCTTGCTCGGTTCTGTTCTATTGGTGCCCAAAAAAGATGGATCTGGAGGATGTGCGTGGATTGTCGAGCTATCAACAAGATTACGGTAAAGTATCGTCATCCTATTCCTCGTCTTGATGACATGTTGGATCAATTGCATGGGTCTAAAATCTTTTCTAAAATTGATCTAAAAAGTGGTTACCATCGATTCGAATGAATCCACGGAGATGAATGGAAAAGCGCTTTTAAGACCAAATATGGGCTTTATGAGTGGTTAGTTATGCCTTTTGGCTTGACTAATGCACCCGAAAGACGTTCATGAGATTGATGAATCATGTTTTTAAGGATTTTCATGGAAAGTTTGTGGTGGTTTATTTTGATGATATCTTGATCTTTTCTAAAACTCTAGATGAGCATGTAGAACACCTAAAGCAAGTTTTTGAAGTTCTTAGAAAACAACAATTGTTTGCTAATCTCAAAAGTGTGCCTTTTGTGTGGATCGTGTGGTATTCTTGGGTTTGTGGTCAGTTCTAAGGGAGTTGAGGTTGATGAAGATAAAATCAAGGAAATCAAAGAGTGGCCTAAACCCAAGAGTGTAACTGAGGTTAGAAGTTTTCATGGGCTTGCTAGTTTTTATAGAAGATTTGTTAGAGATTTTAGCACCATTCTTTGCTCCTCTAACTGAAGTTATCGAGAAAGATAAGGTTTTTATATGGGGGAAAGACCAAGATGATGCTTTTAACTTGTTGAAAGAAAAATTATGTTCTGCTCCTCTTTTGCAATTACCTAATTTTTCTAAGTCTTTTGAGGTTGAATGTGATGCTTCCGGAAAAGGAATAAGTCTTGTTTTGATGCGAGTCCAAGCCTATTGCATACTTTAGTGAAAAGTTGAGTGGAGCTACATTGAACTACTCAACTTATGACAAAGAGCTATATGCTTTAGTAAAGGCTTTAGCTACATGGCAACATTATTTGTGGCCTAGAGAGTTTGTGGTTAAGACTGATCATGAATCCTTGAGATATTTGAAGGGTCAAGGTAAGCTTAATCGCGCATGCAAAATGGGTTGAATTTATTGAAACTTTCCCATATGTGATTGCTTACAAGCAAGGAAAGGAGAATGTAGTTGCTTTGATGCACGTCAAGAAGGTATGTCTTGGTCTCTACTCTTACTTCTAAGCTGATGGGTTTTGATCAAATCAAGGGCCTTTATGCTAATGATTCTGATTTGGCAAGGTTTTTGCAGAATGTAAGTTGGGTCCTTATGATAGGTTTAATCTTCAAGATGGATTTCTTTTTAAGGAAAATAAATTGTGTATCCCTAATTGCTATTTGAGTGAATTGTTTGTTAGGGAAGCACATTGTGGTGGACTCATGGGACACTTCGGAGTGCCCAAAACTTTGGATATACTTGCTTGAACATTTCTTTTGGCCAGGCATGCGAAAGGATGTTGAGAAAGTGTGCTCTCAATGTCTTGAATGTAAACAAGCCAAATCAAAAGTGTTACCACATGGTCTTTATACTCCTTTACCTGTTCCTACTTCCCCTTGGCTTGATATTTCCATGGATTTTGTGTTAGGTTTGCCTAGAACTAAGCATGGTAAGGACAATATATTTGTGGTGGTAGATAGATTTTCAAAAATGGCTCGCTTTATTCCATGTTTGAAGACTAATGATGCATCACATGTGGCTGATTTGTTTGTAAAAGAAGTGGTTAAATTACATGGTATACCTAAAACTATTATTAGTGATAGGGATGCTAAGTTTTTAAGTCACTTTTGGAGAGTTCTTTGGGGAAAGTTGGGAACTAAACTACTATTTTCTACGTCTTGTCACCCGCAAACTGACGGGCAAACAGAAGTAGTTAATAGGACTTTAGGGAATATGTTGAGGGCTGTTCTAAAAGGAAAATTAACATTTTGGGAAGAACATTTGGCCATGGTAGAGTTTGCCTATAATAGGACTGTCCATTCTTCTACAGGTAAGTCTCCTTTTGAAGTTGTTTATGGCTTTAATCCCCTCACCCCCCTTGATTTGCTGCCTTTGCCTACTGATAATATTGTTAATCTTGATGGTAGGAAGAAGGCTGAAATGATGAAGAAGATTCATGAACAAACAAAGCTTGCAATTGAGCGGAAGAATGAGCAGACTGCCTTAAGGAGAAATAAGGGGCGAAAATCTGTTATTTTTAAGCCCGGGGATCAAGTATGGGTGCATTTCAGGAAGGAAAGGTTTCCTGCCAAAAGAAGATCCAAACTAGACCCAAGAGGAGATGGTCCATTTGAAGTCCTTGAACGGATTGGAGACAATGCTTACAAACTTGATCTTCCTAGTGAGTATCAAGTTAGTGCTACTTTCAATGTTTCTGATCTTTCCTTATTTGATGCAGGTTTAAATTCGAGGATGAATTCATCTCAAGAAGAGGGGAATGATAGCATCCATGGTAGCTCAGAATTCTTGAAGGACGTGGATGAAGATTTGGAAGTTCCAAGAAGACCCATGACAAGATCTCAAACGAGGAAATTGCAAGACAAGCTTAATGGGTTGCAATCAACAATTCAAAAGTGTCTTGTGATGGAAGAAGAGCTCCAGCCAATTCAGATTTTTTCCTCAAGTCTTACACTTATTTGGAGGCCCAAATTAAAGTCCAAAGTGAGATGGAATGAGGCCCAAATCAGCCCCAAAAGAAGAAGTTTCCAGCAGCCCATAATTAGCCCAAATATTAGTTTCTAGAATAAATATTTAATTGTTGTTTTAATCAATGTTGACTTGCATTGGTCCAAGTGTGGGTAGTCAGTCTTCTAGGTTGTTTTAATCTATGTTGACTGCCTTGGTCCAAGTGTGGGAAGTCTTCTATGCTTCTAGGGAAGATAATTCCCATTTATTCTATTTTGACTAGCTCCTTCTTTACAACTATATAAAGGGGTGATTGTCATTCATTGTAAATCAGATTTTGAAGAATATATTTTATTGAGAGTTCTTTTGAACCTTTGTGGAATTACTTTGGATTTATCTTTCGACCTAGCTAGTTCATAGTTCAAGGTAGTAAGATAACTTCTTTTTGATATCTTTGGTTTCTTCTTGGTATTCTTAGAAGGCGATTAGTACACATACTAATTGTTGTCTAACGTTACTCGAGGAAGCGGTCAAGATCCGAATTCTAAGTTTGATTCGTTTCTCAAGTAAAGGCGTTTGGTTCATCCAATAACCAATTCGTTGTTACTTGGATCTTTTCAATTTTTAGAACTTACATTCTTGGAAGTTCTTGGAACTAATTCCCTGAATTTCCCATATCTTTATTTTTCAGATTATTTTCTATTTTTGCTTCTACACATATTTTAATTATTAATTTGGGATTTCCCTAACCTCGTTGTTATCAAAAATGCCCTCGAGTGCCTCGAGAACTGAATCAGACATTCTACCAAGTTATAATAACCCTTCCGAACCTAATGGAATCGATGAAAATACTAAAAACACTTGTTTACCCAAAAGTCAACTATTGGTCAACTCTTTTTCATTTATTTAACTTAAAGGCTTCTAAATCCCTCAAATTCCATCTAGACTCACCCGACTACCTTGGAAACTATGCCACCCATTCCATGGGATCAAAATTACTCTAACAGAGATAGAGTAAGGGTCAACAGGGTAAAATGGTCAAAAGGGTCTGAACGATCAAATGGGTCGTTACTAGTGAAAAATCGAAAACCCGACATTCATCTGAGACCTCCCGAATACAAACCAAAAATGAAACCCACAATAAAAACAAGCTACGAATGCATCCGCACCCTCAGAATTCCCAAACAAGGTCATCTTGACCCGGTCAACCTCCAACCCCCAAACTAAATTTCCAACCCAAAGACCAAAATGCCCCCGAGTGCCTCGGGAATCGAACCAAACACTCTACCAAGTTATAATCGCCCTTCCAGACCTAATGGAACTGACGAAAATCCCAAAAACACTCGTTTACCCGAAAGTCAACTATTGATCAACTCCTTTTCACTTATTCAACTTAAAGGCTTCTAAATCCCTCAAATTCCATCAAGGCTCACCCGACTACTTTGGGAACCAAGCCACCCATCTCCGCTGGTCAAAATCACTCCAACGGAGTTAGGGGAAGGGGCGACGGGTTCAAAGGATCAAAAGGGCTTGAACGACCAAAAGGGTCGTTACAATTTAAGTACATTTTAATACTCAAATGTTTTCAATTCAATTTATTAAAATTTTGTTCTAATTGGAAATTAGGTTTACTGTTATTTATTAATTTATTTTATTTAGTCTTATTTAAAAAATTAGGGGTTTCAACTGGATTTACTGTTGTTAATAAAAATTTGATGGATAGAAGACAAAAGAAAGAAATTAGTATATTTAGATAAGGCAAGAAGAAAATAGAAATAAGAAAAAAAAATTGTTCTATGCTTTAATGTTCAGTTTTTGAATTTTGTTTATCTCTTTTTCGTATACTACTATTTGAGAGTTATCTTTTCAGCTATGTGTGCTATTATGCTAAAATTCATTGTGATTTTAGATAGATTTATTACTTTTAAAATTAATATTTTTGATGTTGTTATTATTTTAGATTATATTTTACTGTTATTAGCAAAGATGTGGAGATTTGAAGAAGAAGGAGGAGAAGGAGAAGAAGGAGGAGAAGGATGAAGAAGAAGAGCAGGAGAAAGAGAAGAAGAAGAAGGAGGAGGGAAATGGGGGAGGAGATATGTGGATAATAAAATCAGCGTCGAGAAAATAATAATCAAGACAGAAAAATATCTCAACAATCGTAGTATTTGATTTCAAATATGAGTGTTACAATCTCTATGAATCCTTTGATTTGTCTTTTCAATTATAAATTCAAGGGCTTTTGGGCTTGATTTTGATCTTGGACTTGATGGATTTGATCTTTATTTTTACTTGAATTCAAGGGCTTGTGGGCTTGATCTCTAAAACTTCTAGAGAAATACTTGAGTGTTTGAATACTTTTAGCTTGTAGAGAAATCTGCAGCGTTTGATCAACGAACTCTCTTTGGTTTGTTGGTAGAATTCTGGTCTCTTTTATGAATTGTGAGACCCCTATTCATAGTTGTAAGATGGAAGAGTTGTGATAAGGACAAACCCTTTCCGACCAATCAGAATGGAGTGACATGGCCATATTTGATTAGCTGGAACATCTCCATTCTACACGTGGCACATTTTCATTGGTCGTTGATTTGACTAGGCATACTGCATCACTTTTATACGTGGCATGATCCTATTGACTCCTTAGTTTGACTTGGCGTGCCACTTCATTTGACACGTGGTATCAAATTGGGTCTCTAGGAAGATGACATCTTGAGCTTGACAAAGTAGGCTCCTCATTTGAAGCCGACTGAATGGGCTAACCCAATAATAGTGGACCAGTAATTAAATCAATATTTTTTTTAACATAAATAATCAATCCAATTATATTAGGCCATAATATTTATTTGGACTAATATATCTTGAATATAATCCGAATTTTAATGAGGGTCAAGTTGTAATGACCAAAAGAGAATTTAAGAAAAAAGAAAAAAAAAATAAAAGGGGCCAAAGCCCAATCTAAAAAGAAAGAAAGAAATACAATGTGATAGGGAGAATGCAGAAGCAGGGGGAGAAAAAAATGCAGTATAAGCAAAGAAAAGAAAGGGAGCAAAACAAAGGAAAAGAGAAGAGAAAAATAGGAATTTTCCACCCTACTCATCAACATAATGACTCTATTTAAGTTTATTACGTGATTATGGCAAACTTTTATGGTGGAAACACGGAGAAATTTTGAGCAATTGAGAAAGTTTTGCCCTAGCGTTCTTTAACCTAAATCATTGATTTGAAAGGGCAAACGACGTAGATTTCTTTATATTGTTAGAATTGTCTCATCAAAAGCTTTCCAAAAACATATGGCTTGTTGAGGTTTGAACCCGTTGACCAGAGGTGTTTTTGTCATTTAAAGTTTGACTTTGACCGTTTAATCCTCTAAACCTCTAAAAATATAGAAGTGATCTACCCTAGGGTTTTTGATTGTCCTTAATCCGTTTTTGATGGATTGGAGTGATTCGGAGACTTGATGATGCTGAACTTGATTTCAAGTGAAACGTTTGAGCTTAGATTTAAGGTAAGTGAGACTTTACGCTTTGGGTGCTTGCTTGGCAAACCCGTTTTAAATTATGTTTTGTTTGCATGGTCCATGTGTTGGGATGAGCATGTGCTTGGCAGAATTGGTGGTCCTTGAGGCCAGCCACATATATTATATTTTCAATACTCTAAAATCTCTTTAATAATTATTTTGTGATGTGATATGGATGTAAGCCATGAGATTGGGGCATAGCGTATACTTCCTTTAGCATTATGTATGCTTCTTGACTTCATTGAGACATTGTATATGTTTCCTTGAGCATTGTGTATGCTTCTTGACTTCATTGTGACATTGTGTATGTTTTCTCGAGAATTGTGTATGCTTCTTGACTTCATTGGAACATTTTGTATGTTTCCCCGATCATTGTGTATGCTTCTTGATATATTTGGAAAATTTTGCATGTTGTCGTGGACTCGTGATGTTGATTAATTTCTTTAACTATTGTTTATGACAAGTCCTTAGTGTAGGTTTTTTGAGATATATATTATTCTTGATAAACGATTGTTTTCCCCTTGTGGATGTACTATTATGACATAATTTGTGTGCATATTATTTTTGTGCTCGTCATGTGTTTGTATTTTTGTCACGACCTAATTTGACTAGTCGTGAAGGCACTAACTCCCCTGAGTCAGCAAGCCATCCAATAGTTCACTTTAAAAGAATAGAGAATAATAATAAAGCGAAATGAGCATACCAATCATTTTTAAGTCTTGAAATCTTTATAAATCATAAGTGCAAAATTAAAGTGTCCCATCCCAATCGGAAGGGCACGACGACTGACACTTGGACCTAACATACCAAGCACCAACATAACAACCTTTGTAACCATACCATCATGCGTAAATGGGCAGGAAGGGCCGTCATGAGACAATCTGAGTAAAACATAAAGAGTACCAGACAAAGAGCAACCCCAAAATGATATACATGAGATATACGGGACTACAAGGCCGACATAAATATCTATATCTCAAACCATAGGACGACAAGGACATACAAATATCTATATACATGAAATATGTCTACAAGCCTCTAAGGAGTGCATAAACATCATAAGGTCAGGATAGGGCCCGCCATACTCAAAACATATGTACATAAGCATACTGACTCCAAAAGGCATCACGACGAGTGGCAAGCTTGGATTGAAACCCATATGTCCCTTGTCACCCCTTATGAATTTCTTAATTTAACTCAACAATTTCTATAACAAGATAACAAGTATATTCATCAGGTTTTGCAGCCTTATATCTCTCAAAATAACAAGAAAATCGTCCATGAAACTCAACAATCTCAAATAGCATTTCTAGTTGCTAGTTTGTACTTCCTTCAGTCATCTGCATCAACCAGTACTATAATAACCTTAAGCACAAGAAATGAGATAACATAATTACCTTATACAACAACTAAAACTCGAAATTCAGGCTCGTCTTAGCTCACCACAACCCTTAATGTCACAAAAACACCATAGAAGCTTTATCTCTCACCTAAGCTAATCTTTAATATTGATTTTGGATGAAAACACTTGCATTTGCTCTTGGATCTTCATGAACTTGTTAGACAGGGTTTTTTTTGGGGGGGGGGGGGGAGGGTGGGTGGGGATGAAGTTTCAACTGAAAATGACCAAAAATGGCCCTCAAACGTATTTTAAATAATGCAAGGTCGGCCACCGCCATAGTGGGTCCCAAAAAGGGGCTGCCTGAGCAGTCTTGCAAAAATGAGAATATCTCTCTACTCTGACGTTGCATCAATGAGTGGTTTAACGCATTGAAAACTAGACTTGTATACCTTAAATTTGGTTAGTGGAACACCCCGTGTCTTCGAGTATATTGGGAGAAAAGCTCAGTGACATTAGACCCAAATTTTAGCAAAATTAAGAATGTAACTTGCGATAACTTTCGCAGACTTTTATTTTACAACTTGCTTGAATTCAAAACTTAATATTCGAATATTATATGTTTCAAGTACCTTAAAACATGACTTCCTTAGCATATTAAGCACTCCTAGGTTAACCCCGAAAGTACAGGTTATAACATCTTTGATTCATTTAACTCTAAACCTTATGGTACATGCTTAACATTTGTTTAATACCATCCTTAGCCTTATAGGGGTTTCATGAATCCTCCGGGAACATTAGTTAACTTACGATACGAATGACGTGAGAAAAAAAATCTGATGTGTAACATTCTTCCCCCATTAAGAACATTCGTCCTCGAATGTAGGGGTGTATAGGGGTGACCATTGATCCCTTAAGTCCTTGAATTTGGAAAAGTTTCCTTTAAGAATAAGATCAACCAACCCTGGTACCAACATAGAAGTCCCAATATTGCCTTATACAATCATATAGTAGGACAAGTCATTTAAGTACTTACGTATGAACTCACCTTATCCTTCTCATTAGGTTGAGTTTCTATTTTAAGCTGGAGTAGGTAATAACATCTAGACTTCCTTTTGTCTTATTTTTAAAACTATTGGAATCTTCTCATTCGGTCGATCCTCCATTACTTGTACATTATCTAGATCCTCGCTTCACTATCAAAAAATTTTAACCGAGTGAACGGATCCTACTTCCGAGGCGACCTTCCTTTAATCTCTCCTCTGGGTAGTTTGGATGTGGATTATATATGTCTTGTTTGACTTGAAATCCTTATACCATTATGCCTTCAAGCACAATATTTCTAAGAAGGCTTTATTATTAAGTAAAAAATTTCTTAAGTCTCGTCGTCGTGTTGGCGTTCGAGTCGTAATGCTCTTAAGCATAAATATTCTTGAATAATGCCAACCCTTCTATAACTTGATATATTAAATTAGGTCAGACAGTTCCGCCTTTCACTTGTGGTGAATTCACATTTCCTCATGCATAATTCTTTATACAGAGCCCCATAATCCTCTTGCATGTAGCTAATATGATAGTTATCGTTGTGTGCTAACTCATTAGATAGTAGTTGACTTCCCCAAATCTTCATGAAGCTGAAACCTTTACTTGCAAGAAACCTCTTTTCTATCATTTAACTTGTATGCCTCTCTTAACCATCCATCTATAAAGTTGTATTGGGAGTAACTTAGATATCCAAGTTTTTCTTAGAAGGGTTTGCGGAAATTTTGTAGTTGGACACCTTTACTGAATGGAATTAGGGTGGAGATATTATATGTCCGGACTAACTTTGCATAACTTTTGGTAACTCGTCCAATAAAAGTAGGTTGGTTCTTATTGAGCTATCTGTAGTCACCCATGTAGGATTGGACTTCCACATTTGTACCAAATTTCATATTAATCTGTCACGCCCTCCACCTGGGCCTGGACGTAACACAACACCTGGTGGGTGACTATAAGTGATCGAGCGAACCAACTGGCTGACAGAATCAACATGTGGTATCATAACATACTGAATGCAGAAAATAACCAACACATGCTGATATACTGAAAGTCTGAATGATACATAATCAAAGTACCGAAACACCAATACAAGTCTGAAGCATAACTACTAAAATACTGAATCATGCTGGACTACATAATACTGGAATACTGAATAGAACTAAACTTAAATAACTTAGCAAAAAGAGCACCAGAAATATCAAATAAGGATCTAAACCCCAGGCCTCCTTCATTTTTTGGAACACACACTTTTAACTAAGCTGACCAATGTCTACTTTTTCCTTCTTCTTTGTTGCTCCAGAAAAATCTTGCAAAGATTTTGTGTAACTCATTCAAAGTGTATTTAGTAGGTGCCATGGCTGATAACAGATATAGAGGCATACTTTGAAGTACACTAGTGATTAAGACTGCCTTACCACCAAAAGATAGGAGCCTGCCCTTCCAATTCTGTAGCTTTTTTTTTTTTTTTACCTTATTGATCAAATCATTGAAGTACACCTTCTTTTTTTCTAGTATGGAATATTGGACAGCCTAAGTGCATAAATGGGAAGACCCCTCTACTGAACCCTATAGTCTGCTCCACCTCATGACACAAAGCAGTTGAAACTTTCTTATGCAAATAGAAACAACTCTTGTTTCTGTGGATTTTCTGTCCTGAAACATCTTCATACTTCCTCAGGACTATCATAATCATCTCCAATGACAGCTTATCTGCTGAGATAAAGATTATGGTGTCATCCGCATATGCAAGATGGTTCAAGTTGGCACTCCATTTAGGCATACCATACCCCTTATATTGTTCATGATCAAATAAAGAGTTATGAGCTCTTGATAACACCTCTGCAGCTAGAACAAACAATGCAGGTGATAAAGGATCACCTTGTTTCACTCCTCTGGTTGAGTAAAAGAGACCATGAGACGGGCCATTTAACAGAACTGAGTCCTAGTTGTTAGCTAGCAACCTCCATATCTGATCCACAAATGCTCCATCAAGTCCCACCCTTTACAGAACTTTGGTTAAAAACTGCTATGACACTCTATCATAGGCTTTAGCCATGTCTAGCTTGATTATCACATTAGCAGTTTAACATCCCGTAAATCCATATAGAGTGTGAAAGCACTGTATGAGTCCTTTGGAACCTTATATGTTGGGTTACGTGCATGAATTTAGGCTAAAGACCCAAGAGAAGATGGTCAAAATGAAAATTCACTGCAGTTTCATGAAAAAGAGGTTCGACGGTCGCTCTTTGTACTGTCGATCTGTTCGACGCTCCGTCCTTTGCACCGTAGAAAGTAAGGAAGCGAAAGCTGCTCACTGGAAATTTCATGACTTTGACGGAGCAGATCGACGCACCGTCGATCTGTTCGACGCTCCATCATTTGTACCGTCGAATTGACCTAGCACAAAGACCATTCGACGGAGTAGATCGACGGTCCGTCAGTCTGTTCGACGCTCCGTCGTTTGTACCGTCAATTGTGCTTGATGGGTCGAAATTATATAAGTTGCAAAATTTTAGTTTTTCTTCCATTCTTTTCATTCTCAAAAACCCTAAGGACGAAAATATCTCTCTAGGGCTCCAACACTAAAGTAAGAACATCTTAATCATTAATTATCAATCCTAACATCAAACCCAAGATTCTTATCATGATTCTTGTGACTAAAACCTAGGATTTGCAACATAATTCTTCCTAAAGGGATTCAAGCTAGGGTTTGGGTGTTCTTCACTAGAAAAGTGAATTGTTAAACTTTGTTTAACATACTAAGGTATGTCTCTCTTTTAAAAACCTTATCATGGATATATGTTTTCTTCTCAAAGGTTCTTTATTGAATAAGAAGGTGAACTTCTCATGCAAAACCCTAATTCATATCTTTTCTTGTGGTTGGTGTGCGTGAGGGGACAAGACCACATTAAACTTTGATTATATTATCCTCTATATACGTATATCAAAATCATAATCTTTTTCTTCTATAAGAGATGATCAGTGATGATGGCTAATTGTTGGTATTGATGGCTTTACAAAGAAACTAAGACAAAGGAATCTTGTTTAGAGAAGTGGAAACATTTTCAAGTTTATCTATGAAATTATGGATTTTCGTAATGGCATCATGAACTCTAATGCCATTTAATGGTGTGACTACTTTGAGATAAATTTTGAATCGGCTTCTAGGCTATGAACTTTGTTGTTGTGTTTGGCCTAGCTACTCGGGAGGAAGGGTAGCCGCTATGGATCCTAGTGTGATAATGCCTAGCCATTCGGGAGGAAGAGTGGCCATTTTCGGGTTCGCTACCTGGGGTGTGATTATGCCTAGCTATTCAGGAGGAAGGATAGCCACCGTTGAATTTCATATTCCGGTGTGGTGCGCTATGACAAGGGAACCTCTATGGTCACCCCTTCGATGTGCTTGATTCTTGGGCCTTTATTGGTATGTGTGATATTCTTATTTTCTCATGGAATTGTTGTTGTTAATTATGACCATTTGAAAGGCATATTTGAAGTTATACCTTGACAAGAGGCCTTATAATCGGTTTTGATAATTCTTATTGAGATACACAAACTGAATAACTATTCTTACATTGGTTTCACATGATTTTTAGGACTGATTTCTTTATGTATTATTGTACTTTATTTTCATATTACTTGTTGTCCCCCAGGCACTCACTGAGTACAAAGTACTCAGGCATACCGTTGTTGTTTTTTATGGTATGTTAGGTAACAGTGAAAAGTAGGTTCTTGATACTCTGAGCGTTTAGGAAGGACTTGCGATTGTTGCTGATTTGGTGAGCCCACACATTCATTCGTGGGACACCCTATTTATTTAATTTCATTTATTTATATTAGTTTCCAGGCTGCGTCCTAATGAGTTAGACATTTATTCCTTATTCTTAGAAGCTCCTTTGTATACATTCGAATGTGGGTAGAAGAAGAGTTGTTGTTTAACTCTTTCGGGCACACTGTCATGTTTTGGTTGAATTATTTAAATTATAAAGACTTCTGCTGATTTAATTCATGTATTCATGATTTGTTACATTTATTTAGAAACTGTTGGAGGCGAATATTGAATCTAGCGGGTTTAAGTGTTATTATTGTGTCATTTAGGTTCTTCCGATGTTCATGACATCGGATGTCGGTCACGTCTAGGGTGGTTTTTGGGGCGTCATACACTTCCAAAGTCTGTCACTCACACAAATCTAGTGCTTATTCCTAAGAAGGAGGTGGTTCAGCAGTTCACTGATTTGAGGCCTATAAGTTTGAGTAACTTTGTCAATAAAGTTATTTCTAGAGTTGTGCATGGGAGGCTAGACAAGATCTTACATGAGATGATTTCTCCCAACCAGTCTGGGTTTGTGAAGAATAGAAGTATCATTGAGAATGTTCTACTCACTCAAGAAATTGTGACTGATATCAGGAAAAGAGGCAAGCCTGCTTAGGAAGAAGCACTAGATTTGTGTGAGTGACAAACTTTGGAAGTGCATGACCTTCATAGAATGCCTTCATTACTTTATAGACATCTATCCCAACTATATTCGAGCAAGCCTGATAAAAACTGCCTGATAATCCATCTGGACCACAAGCACTCTCACTTTTTAAATCAAAAGCTACCTTTTTAACTTCATCTTCTGTAAGAATGGCTCACAACATTTCATTGTATTCATCAGTAACTAATATGGGCACCATATTTATCATAGAAAAGTCTGAACTACAAGCTTCTTGAGTAAACTGATCCTAAAGAAATTGCACTGCACCTTGAGCAATTGCTTCCTCATTCTCAAGCCAAACACCATCAAAAGATCTTGGATTCTCTTCACTTGTAGATTTTTTATTCTACCATTGACAATACTATGGAAGAACTTTTTGTTTCTATCACACTCAAAGAAACCAGGTATAACCAAATTTTTGTTTCAAAAATTCTTCCTCAAAATGTAGATATTTTTTCATTTCTGCTTGTGCTAGTTGCAGAATACATCTATTCTCCCCTGAAGGATCTTCTTCAAACAACTGTTCTTTCACCCTCACAATCTCCTCCCTTATGATGAGTTGTTTGAAGATGTCACCAAAAGCCACCTTACTCCAAGCTGATAGTGCCCCTTTAACTTGTTTAATCTTCTTCTTGAAATTCAGAAAAGGATCACCCTCACTATCCTCAGGCCAATTGTCTTTAACAATATCCTGAAAATCTTCATGATCAGTCCAAAACGTCATAAACCTGAAAGGCTTTATGAAGTTTGGAATATCAGTACCCAAGGTGATAAATAAAGGAGCATGGTCAGAGCCTATCCTAGACAGGTGTTCCACCTCAATGCTTCCAAACCAATCCTGCATATGTGAGTTGACTACCATTCTATCCAACCTCTTAAATATGCAGTCATTTCCAGCCCTCCCATTCCACCAAGTAAATGGACTACTTTTGAAAGAAGTTTGCTCCAGCTCACAAGAATTTATGCAGAAGGCAAAGTCTTCATAATCTTGAAGGACAATAGGAGTACCACCAATTTTCTCTTACTCATTTAGCACCACACTAAAATATCCTCCTACCATCCAAGTTATGTCTATGTTAGAAGATAAATGATATATACTATCCTATAATTGTAACCTCTCAAAGTCATCACATTTAGCATATTCTAGTGTATAAATCATATGTCTGTTGTGCTCCTGCAAAAACAACTTCAAAGTAATCGCCTGTTCTGTATCTGATACAACCTGTACATCCACATTATCATTAACAAAGAACCAAACCTTCCCATTGCAGTTTGCACTTGCACTATGCATTCCAAATCTTCTTTGATAATTCTGTATATGTCTAGTTTGTTGGAAAGGTTCCATCAATACAAAATTGTGATGTTTATGTAACATTTATAGCCTATGAAAAGCTTGTTGAGTCCTTACTGATCTGATGTTCCATATCAAAGCTTTTACTATCATTTAAAAGAGACTTTCAAAGCTGCAACTCTCTTTGGCACATCCCTGGTTAGATGTTGACCTTCCATATGGCTTCCCTTCTTTTCCTTTTTTCCACTCTTCAATGCTGATTTTGGAGATAAACCAGCCTGTCTACTTATATGAACTAAGTTAGCCTCCAGAGATTCCTCATCATCTTCTTTATTACTGATCTCATTCTCCTTTACATCTGTGTTACTGATTTCTGACTCTTCTACTTAGTGAGAAACAATATCATGTAGCCTCCTTATAGCAGAGTCCTTGCTCAATATTTGCAAAGGTTGAATTTTCATAGAACTGGTTACTATATCCATTGAGACCCCCTTGTCAATCAAAGGTAATGACTGTGAGTTCACCAATTCCCCATCCAGTCCACCAACGGGATTATTCAAGTTCTATATTATCACCAGGATCATCAACTTCCACATGATCCACTCCATGACTCACAACTGGAACTGGAGTCTCTAGATTAGCCACAAAATCCTTCTCTAGATTTTCCACAACATCCACTACATTGTCACGACCCGAACCACGGGCCGCGACGGGTATCCGGCGCTAACCACCGACCACCACTCATTCCGTTATCTATATGCTCTCATTCATAATACTTGCTCAATTTCATAGAAATATATCATCATTCGAAAAATAATTACTTTTATAAACATAAGCCCTTCGGCTATCAAAATAATATATATAAATGCATACACATACAACTATGGGACCATGCTACCCATACTGCGTATCTACGAGCCTCTACTAGAGTTTCAGACATATGGACTCCCCGTCGTGCCAAATCATGACTATATGCATACATATGTACCAAAAGAATAATGCTGTGGCACCTCCGGAAAATGGAGTGCTCTCTCCCCTAATCGCTTTGCTAGCTCCTATGAGTCCGGATCACCTCCTTTGTCTACCTGTGGGCATGAACACAGCGTCCGAAGAAAAGGACGTCAGTACGAATATTGTACTGAGTATGTAAGGCATAAGCAATAATAATGTCACACCCTTAATCCGATAGGGTGTGATGGGCACCCGACCCTTACCTAAGGCCGAGCGAACCCGCAAACTTTCGTAATACACATAATCATACTGGGCCAGCAGAACGTGTCAAAATACAGAAGGAAAATTTTCAAAAAAACCATCATACTTTTCGTCTTTTTCAAATCAAATAAAATCTGTAGTCATAGCGAATCTGTAACATAATGCGTACTGATATATCGGCTTACATAGCCGATTACAAAACAAATCTGCAGCATGATGCATAATAATACATCGGCTTACGTACCGCACAAAACCGACGTATCACACATACGACAACGTCCGTAAAGTCTCTAACATAACTCCGCATACCATACAAAAGCATTCTCGCCGGCGGCAAAGACTCAGGAGGAAATGGAGCTCGCCCGTCAAATAGGAACATCTTCTCGCTAACATCACCTACTCATCAGCGGGTACTGCGCGGCATGAAACGCGACCCGAAGAAAAGGGGTCAAGTACGGAATATGTCCGAGTATGCAAAAGTGTAAAAATACGTAAAGCGAAATCATAACCGAAGTCAGGAGTACAAAAAATGAGCATAATAACCCGATTACCAAAGTACTTATAGCTGACATACAAATCATACCTAAGGGGTTCAGAAGACAAATAGGATAATTAGAATGTCAAAATGCTTCGCTTTCTTTTGAAAAAACATTTACGCCTCGTATATACGGAAAATCAAACATATCATATGAGGGCGACATTAACCGAATGCCGAGGAACGTATGGCCCGATCCATAAATAACATAATAATCATAAACATACCGTACCCGGCCCTCTAGTGCGGGACTCGGTAAATCAAATCATATCGTCATATTATCACATATCATATCACATATCATATCGTATCATCAGATCATCACATATCATATCACATATCACATACGGTCCGTAATGGGACCCGGCGGACGGAACATGGTCGCCCCTCCTGCCTCGGGCGCCATAACGCCTCATACCCCAGAAGATTTCATATCTCCGAAATCTGACATCCCGCGGTCAAAATATCCAACTGTCAATGTCACATACCGCGGTCAAAATATCCGGCGGTTTTCATATCTCGAAATGCGACATCCCGCGTCAAAAGTCCGGCCGGTCAATGTCGCAGCCCGCGGTCAAATGTCCAGCGGGCAATATCACATATCACATACCGTGGTCGAAAGTCCAGCGGTCAATATCGCATATCACATCATACTTCGGAATCACATCATACTTCAGATTGTGCGCACGATAATAACCGGTCCGGGACTCGGCGAAAGAGGTAATAACAGAATGCACGAGCAGAATCGTAGGAAATCATATGCAATGCCAAACATTCACAAAGACTCAATAGAGTAATCAAACGATCGTTATTTATAAGCCAAAACGGAGTCAAATCAGACTTTCTTCCGAATATCACTCGGAAACATACCAAATCGAACTTCAAAACCCATGGTTATGTATCGGAATCATAAGTATACGAATCATTATTTCGGACTCAACAGACAAATATATAATCATACTCGGGGGTCGGAAATGTAGTCATATTAAATTCTTTCAAAAGCCATCGAATTATACGAAGAAGATCGCGGACCCACGACGAGCGTCAACCCAATCCGGGCCCGCATACGTAAATCATAGTCATCATATGTTATCGAATCATTATTACAAACTCAAAAGATAAGTAAACTGATCGTACTTGAAATCAGAATAATAGTCATATCATATCCTTTCAAAAAATCGTCAGAAGTACATAAGAAAAGTCGCGGGGCCCACGGAGGGGTGTCGACTCAAGTCGGGCCCGCCCATAAAAATTTAAGTCATCATACGTCATAGAATCATTTTTGAGCATATCGAAGCGATCCGGTTCTGTCTGTGAAAGTTACGGACTTTCGTAGTTTTCAGAATCATTTAGGAACAAAACTCTTTTAAAAACCAAACTTTGATGCAACTTTTAAAACTTAGTCATACAAAAGACGTATAAACCATAGCTTGACCATATAAGGATGCCAACATCAAAAGCAAATACGACTCATAAACGTGCTCGGATTTTTAAGAATAGAATTACCCCCGAAGCTCATAACATATCACAACCTAGCCATATCTAAGACATGCCAAAAGAAGGAAAGGTAAGCTTTACATACCTCGTCCGCCCTCGAAGCTAGTCCAAACTCAAACCTCGGGCTCTCTAAGATCTACAACATGTCATTAGACACCAAACATTAGTCATAGGCACCTCGGAATCCCATTTTAAGCTCGCACTTTATTTACAAAAATTTGGGCAGCATTTCCCCTATAAATTCAACACCCCGAGAATTTAACTCGGCAAATTTCATCAACAAAAAAATCAACAAAACCGAAAATTAAAAGTCTTGTCCATAACTTACCGCAACCAACTTAAAATATTCCAACGTACAAAGTACGGGGTATAACAAATAAGATGTCAATAAAATAAGGAGGCATCAATGAGGAGCAATCTGTAACTGACTGAATCATAAAGGAAGTAATACATGTTAGCTTACTTTCATACTCATCATCATATCATATATACATAAGTGTATAAGCTGCCCGACCATATAGGTGCGGTGTGATGATCAATAATATTAGCAATAGCATTAGCCTGCGTCCAAGCCTCCCGCGTCCGGGGTACCATCTCATGCCATCCACTAGTGGCGCTGCCCATGCCATTTGACCATGGTGTATAGCTGCCCGCCTTGGCGGTGACTGTCCGGCCATATAGGCGCGGTGTACTATCATCATATGCTCATCATGGTATGCTCATCATAATACATTTGTCATACATGCTTATCATAATATACATATCTTAACATACTCTAGCAATATATGCATAGAGACTCGTAGATAATCATACTTTATCGGGGTGACATAAGGTCGTGAACCCCCGATTTCATTATGGAGCATTCATAAGTATTTCATCACCTCTGAAGGAACAAGCATAAGGTGAGTGTATATAATGATCAACATCAATAGATTACAATTAGCATCATATCATGGGCTATAGCTTCTTTAGACTTAAACTTATCATCATCATTAACGTACCCTTAACGCATTTCTTATCTCATATAGCTATTTATGAACAAGGGCTCTTAGCTTTCTTGGAAATAGAACATTCATAGTAAAGGAGGGAATTCATGCCTTGGAAGGAAGGGATTAGCCTCACATACCTTCGTCGTTTAACTATTCTATCGCTTGCTCGTTCTCCTTTAATGCACTTAACCTTCAAGAGAATTCGTATCGACGTTAGCTATATCGTCGTGAAAGCATACTTTACTAAAGCTATAGAAATTTGGGCAGCATTTCCTTTGTTTATACTACTTTCCGCCATATTCCATATCAACTCCCAACATTCATAACAATCATCACAATATCACTAACAACAATCGTCATTCATTCGTATGATTCGTATTTCATAATTCTACTTCAATCCTCCATAATCATGACTAAGGTCCATCGTCGTATTGTTTCATATCCAATACTTATTTCATGTTCTATAGGTCATTTATAACACATTCATAACATCAACATATTCATTTCCATGATTCAATCCAACTACTATTCAATAATGACACTATTTACACATTTGATGACCCATTTGTTGTACACTTCTACAATCCATGTGTTTCAACCTATAAATACTTCAAAAAACATGTAAAAATCATGAAACTTACCTTAGATAATGGAGGAATAAGCTTAGAATGGTGATTCACCCTTAGCACCAAAACCCTACTTTATCTATCTTGGGATTTCTTGACTTGGATGATTTTTAATGGGTTTCCTTCACTTGATTCTCTTGATTTCTTGTTGTTGATCCTTGATTTCTAGTGATTTCTCATGGATGAAGTGTTTGGAACTCTCTTGAAGTGTGGAGGAGTGAGGTGAAATGAAATGGAAATAAAAAATGGTCCCTTATATAAAATACACATTCAGCCCCGATTGAAATATACGGACCAACATACGGTCCGTATAAAATCTACTGACCGTATGTTAGACCGTATATCTGGTCCAGTGAATCATGACATACTGGGTTGGATCTACGGCTGGACATACGGTCCGTAGATCTTATACGGCCAGTATGTCTGGCCGTATGTATGCCCAGTTTTCCGAGAGTTGTTTCGTCGACTCGTTTGATCTCCGATACTTATGGAACCTTCTTAGCACTTGTTCCTTACTTCAATACCATGCTAAGGGATGTTATAACTCTTCCTCAAAGGGTCATTAAGAAATCATTAACTTAATACTCGTAATTCTCCTCCGATACCCAACGTATGACTCGCTTCTCTTAACAACTTTCTTTCCTTAACCCGAATGTCTTCAGAAATCTTAATTAGCATCATCGATTACTATCTCCTACTTGTCCAAACCTTGTATACATCATACCCCTCGCTCGTCTATTCACTGTACGCTAACGGGGAATTTTCTAAGGTGTAACATACATTGTCCACCATATGGTCCTCAGCATTAAGTTCACGAGCTGTAGTAGCAGGATCTACTATTTTTATCTTGTCTGTAGAAAAATCTTCATTACATATCACTTTAGACATCTCCTCACAAGTTTCCACAAATGCCAAATTTTCCTGCAACGCAGAAAAGTTTGTTTCCATGATCATATTATCAATCACACCTTTAGAATGCTTATTCTCCCTGATTGCCCTTATAGCATTATCAACTACTTTTGCTGCATTAGGATTGCATCATTAGATATTAAGGGCTCATCCTTCCCATTATCAACCACCTCTTCAACCTCAAGTGCAACAAATTTGTTTTCCACATGAACCTCATTATTGACAGATTTATTACCCATATCCATATTTCTTCTATCTACGACCTCATTAAAATTTCTAGGATTTCCAACAACCAATCCACTAGCAAGAGTTTTAGTAGGGAATTTCCTATAGTTCCAACCTGTAGAAGGTTGTTTAAGCACCTGTGGAACAACTTTCTTCGCCCACTCCTCCTTCATCTTACCAGCATCATTCATAACCTCATTTTCAGAAGTCTCAGAAGCCTCAAACCTCAATTTTGGATGCAATATCCCACAACCAATCACATCATGACCCTGAAGCTTGTATTTCTTGCAATACTTTGGCAGTACATCATATTGTATCTTAACAACCACTAGTTTAACTTACTCAGATTTCTCATCCTTGGTTTCCATCCTTACAAACTCTGGTAGATTAGCAACAAGATTAACTAAAACTTTAACCCTAGCACAACTAGGTCTAGTTTTGTTAATTGTTGCCATGTCCAACTGCATTGGTAGACCTACTGCTGAAGCTAAAGAGAAAATAGCCTCCTTTACAATTTAAGTAGGTAACAAGTACGGAAAAGAGATCCAAGCTATGGCCTTAGTCGTCTCCTCATCAATTTTGAACATGGGATCATAAATTAACGTACGCATTTGGTAAGAATAGCCATCCTTACACTTAACAAAATGCGCAGCCTTTGAAGTCATAGTAAGGAAGTCTTCTAGATTCTCTAATCTCATAAGAACGTGTCTACGCTTGAAAAAAAAACCAATACTACAATCTCCCTTGATGCCACATTGTTTAGGAATTTGGATTCGTAAGTTCTCCAAATCAGGTAGATTATAAAAAAAAATTCCTATCACTGTATATGAGAGTTTTTCAATTTTGTTCATGCGTAGAACCTCTTCCTCCGTCCATTTAATCGCATGTATTCCATCAACAATCTCCACGAGCTTTATTTGTATTGGTTCAACATCACATATTGGCGTATGCATGGTTGCATGATTAGGTTTTAGAACTTCAGCATATCTTAGGGTTTTCACTGCAGATTCATCAATGGTAATTGCTCTATTAGTAGAAGGTAAAGGTGGGTAGTGAGTAGTTAAAGGTAGGGAAACCAGCCACCAATGGTGGCTGGCCGGTGGCGGCCTTGGTTAATAGATTAGGGTTTACTCTCTTTTAGGGTTTGCATGGAGAGAGAAGAGAGCTTTTTTGAGGAATAAAATTGTAGTTATTTGCTAACAAAACATGTTCAACCCTAGCTTTCAATCGCTTGAGAAGGATTTACTTGGAAATCCTATGTTTTTGTTGAAGAATCATGTTACTAATCATGAATTAATGTTTGAATTACTTAGGAATTGTTAGAGCGATCTTACCTTAACGTGGGAGGATAAGCACAGGAGAAAAACGGCTGCTTAGGAATTTAGAACGAAGTTGGAATGTCTGATAAATGAAATTTTGAGTTAAGTGTTGAATTTATAGCACATACATTTTGGACCCCAGCCTCATCGAGTGCGGTCTAAGGCGAGCCCTTGCCTCGCTTTGGGACTAGCTCCGTGAGCTCCCCTATCCATTTTACACTTAGACTATTTTTCTCAATTTTTTTTCACTTTTGGACACCTACCTCACTGAGCACGGTCTATGGCTTGACCCTGCCTTGCTTTGGGGAATGCTCAGCAACCCCTACCCATTTGCACTTAGTCAAAATTTCATGTTTTTCTGCTCCCCTACCCATTTCATGTTTTTTCTGCTAGTTGACGAAATTCAGTAAAATGGGCATAACTCCTAACACAAAGTTCTGTTCAAGATCCACAATATACCGTTGGAAATATATTTCAAAGGGCTACAACCTTCATGTTTTACCTTTTCTCTAATTCTCAATGTATATCCACGTAATTGGGCTGGAAAGCAGATGTATCGAAAACTTAGCTGATTCTATGGAATCTTAAGCACCTTACTATTCATCTTGGTTCCAAAGCAACAATTTCCACCCAAACTAATCCCCATCGAACTTCACATGTCTAAAATGTCACATTAATACTTACACACCTATTTTGAATTTACGGAGTGTTACATTGATGCGTGGCCAATGCGCATGGCCTGCTGCTCTAAGCTTTTTTGTGGCACTCATAACTTCTTACCCCGATCTCCGTTTGGCCTGATCTTTATATGATGGAAAGGTACTTCCATGTACTGCTAAATTTATTAAGGAGCCTTTTCTGAATTCCCAATTAATCAAGGGGTTACGGTTGCCCCAAGTAGACCCCTCACCCACTTTCGCAAAACGTTCAAACCTTCAAATTTTCCCCAAAAACTTTAACGATACGAGTCTAACCTTAGTTATAAGATATGGGCTGTAAAATAATCCTTCCTCATATCCGTATTGATTATCATATTCCGAATCAATCTGCCATGTTCTTGACATTCTACAACTCTCTTCTTTATATCAACTTGTCAGTGTAATTCTTTGATATCATGGTATATCTTTGACGCTTCAAAACGAATGGAATAGAGCGGATAATGGATGTTTTTCCTACTCCCACCTCAAAATTTTGTCACACTTGAACACGCCATCAGCCCGGATCTCAAGATCTCTTCTTATTTAATTCCAGTTTGTGTCTCTCTGTAACGACTCGCTTGTTCGTTATAGTCTTTTCGACACTTTTGACCCTTCCCCGAGTTGTTTTGGTTCACATTTGACCCGACGGGACTGTTGAAGCTCTTCCCGAGGTATTTGGATATGATTTGGGTGACTTTTTGCGAAAATTTAGGCTTAAAGGAAAAAAAGGTTGACTTAAAGTTGACTTTTGGGTAAACGGACCTTTATCGAAAATCTGTCAATTCTGAGATGTTCGGATGGTCATTTAGAACTTGTGTGTATATTCGGTTCGATTTCCAATGCACTCGGGTATATTTTGGGACTTGGGTTGGAAAGTTAGTTTTGAGGTATCGAGGGTTGACTTGGTCAACATGACCTTCGATGGGAATTTTGAGGCCACGAGTGCATGTGTAGCGTATTTTTATTTATATCTGCATATTTGATTTGTGTTCAGGAGGTTCTGGGATTTTTCTGAGGGTCGATTTTCAAGTTTGGGTGTGGTGTCTTGGTGACCACTTTGGCGCAAAAGCGGTAGCAAGCGTGGCCAAACCACCAAAGCAGTAGCGCGAAAGCGGCATGAGGGTAAGTTCCTAATCTTAATCTCTTTCATTTATCCTCCCTAAGTAATAATTCATGGTAGAAAATACATGGAACCTGGAAGAATAAGAGAGGATTTTTTTTTTGGGTTTCTTTCTTGAATAAGTTGTTAATTATAAAGACTTGATTTGTTGGTGGATTAGGATTGATTAAGCATGGATTTGATGATTAGAATCTATTATGGCATGATTCCTTCCTAATTAGTGGCTAATCTGCGAGAATTAAAGTTAGTGTTTATACTCAAATTTAGGGGTTTTACCTAGAATCCGTTTTTAAGTAAATTGTTGGTTCTTCTAGCTTGTAATTGATGGAAATTTGATCATCTAGAGGTTCAATCTCATGTTGGGACCTTTAGATTCCTAATTTCATCCTTCTAGTTCATAAAGCCTATTCCATAGGTTGGGGATTTGGGTCTTGAATAGAAGCAGGGTTTATTTGATGTTCTTCTTGATTCTAATTCCATGATTCAAATATGCTTTGACTTTCTTGATCTTGTCACGCCCCAAAACCCACCCTAGACGTGACTGGCATCCGACGTCATGAACAACATCGGAAGAACCTAAACGACACAATAATAACACTTGAACCTGCCACGTTCAATATTCGCCTCCAACAGTTTATAAAATAAATGTAACAAATCATGAATATATGAATTAAATCAGCGAAAGTCTTTATAATTTAAATAATTCAACCAAAACATGACAGTGCCCGAAAGAGTTAAACAACAACTCTTGTTCTACCCACATTCGAATGTATACTAAGGAGCTTCTAAGAATAAGGAATAAATGTCTAACTCATCGGGACGCAGCCCAGAAACTAATATAAATAAACGGAATTAAATAAATAGGGTGTCCCACGAAAAAATGTGTGGGCTCACCAAATTAGCAGGAATCGCAAGTCCTTCCTAAATGCTTGGAGTATCAAGAACCTGCTCTTCACCGTTACCTAACATACCATCAAAAACAACAATGGCATGCACAGTACTTCATACTCAGTGAGTGCCTCGGGGACAACAAGTAATATGAAAATAAATGTCACGACCTAGCCTCGTAGGCCGTGACTAGTGCCCGAACTGGGCACCCAAACACATTCACAGATCCGAATCACAAACAGATAGCTTATGCGTGTACAAATATCAGACGCTGTCTCAAATTAACTCAAACTCAAACATATATATATATATCGAAGCCGGCAAGGCTATCAAACGGCGCATCGGCCCCAAAACATATACAAATGCAAGCCGACAAGGCTCGCACGGCGAATGGGATCGCCCAGAACATATAACATACAAACACACACATCGTACGAATAGGCCTAACCCACATATACGTCCTACGGACCTCTAAACGGACAAAAACGAAATCATATGACGGGACGGGGCCCCGCCGTACCCCGAACAAACCAATACATATGCGACGAACGGATATATACCAAGATGCGGGCTCGGAATAAGGAGAGCACTCCAAACGGCGAAAAAGGGTGTCCTGGGCGGCGGATCACCGAATCGTGCGTCCGTACAACGGGCATGAAACGCGGCCCCCGAAGAAAGGGGGGTCGATGCGGAATATGTACGAGTATGCAAAGCGAGAAGATACGATGTAAGCGAATCGAGTCATAATCGAGCAAGTGTGAAAGTGAGCATAATAACCAGAATACCAAAGTGCTTGCATCTGAAGTACAAATCATACATAAGCGGTACAGAAGACAAATATAACCATCAGAATGCCAAATGCTTAGCTTTCTTTTGAAAAACATTTCTGTCTCATACATGCGAAAGATAGAACATATCATATGAGTGGACATTACCGGTGTGGGATTCGCCTAAACCAATGTGGGTTGGCCCCACCACCGGCTCCGATACCAACTGATCATATTCCAGAATACATATATCATATCACGAGTCATAATCAAAACGAATATACGAAAGTAAGTGTATATCCAAAACGCCAAATACCGCGGTCAAATACCCGGCATCAATATTATCCGACATACCGCGGCCAAATACCCGGGATATTATCCGACATACCGCGACCAAATACCCAGCGGTCAATATTATGCGACATACCACGGCCAAATACCCAGCAGTGCTCGGCAAACCGGACATATCATACTCCAGAATATCATGTAGTGCGCACGATACATAACCGGCCCGGGACTCGGCGAAAGATGCAATAACCATTTGCACGAGCAGAGTAGTGAGTAATCATATGCAATGCAAAACACTTACAAAGACCCAACAGCATAATCAAAGCGAACTATTATTTACAACCCAAGATAATAGTCAAATCAGATTTTCTTCCGAATATCACTCGGGAGCATATCAAATCGAACATCAGGAACCATAGTCACGTATCAAAATCACATACATAAAAATCCTTATTTCAGACTCTACAAATCAATAAGTAATCATACTCGGGGGTCGGAAAGATAGTCATATTAAATTCTTTCAAAAATAGGTCGTTAGAACCAAACATAGACAGTCGCGGGACCCACGGACGAGCGTCAACCCAATCCGGGCCCGCCTATGGAAATCAAAGTCATTACTCGTCATGAACTCATTTGCGAAGATATCAAAGCGATCCGAGCCCTTTCTTGAAAGTTACGGCCGTTCGTAGTTTCAGAGTCATTTAGGAACAAAACTCTTTTGAAAGCAAAACTTTTATGCAACTTTTAAAATTTAGTCATACAAAAGACATAAGGACCAAAAATCGACTAAATTAAGAGTACGAATGTCAAGAAACAAATAAGAATCGTTTACGAGCTTATCAAAGCAATCCGGTTCTGTCCATGAAAGTCACGGACATTTTTAGACATAAGATCCTTTCGGAACTAAACGTTTACAAAGCATTTCAAATCCAATCGTATCAAAGACATACGGACCATAGCTTGACCATATTAAGGATGCCAACATCACAAAGCAAATATGAATCATAAACATGTTCGGATTTTTCGAATAGAATTACCCCCAAGGCTCATAACGTATCACAACTTACTTGCGTCTAGGACATGCCAAAAGGAAAGAAGGATAGGCTTCACATACCTCGAACGCTCTCAAAGCTACTCCAAACTCAAGCTAATGCCAACCTACGCCTCGGGCTCCCCAAGGTCTACAAACACGTCATAATATGCCAAACATTAGCCATAGGCATTTAATTTCAAACTAACACTTAATTCTACAGAAATTTGGGCAGACTTCCACAATAAATAGACCAACCCCAGAATTTAACTCGGCCAAATCAACAACAACAACACCAATAACCAACCTAGCAACATCAATAATCAATCCGAAAGGCAATATAACATTAGTAACCCTCTTTTACATCACTCAACAACATTCATAGTATTCAATTCAACGGCTTACGTTCAAGCCAACATCAACGCTTATTCATTCAAATACCAACCCGAACCCATTCCAACAATATTCGAAGACATTTTAAACAATTCATACAACATTTCAAACATCCCAAACAACATCCCAACTCACCCGAAATCTGCCCCAAACCCGAGAACACCACTATAACCCATTCCTCACTTTCAAATCATGATTTGCACCAACAATCCACACTCTAACAATGTCATTCCCATAAATATAGAAAATGCATTAAAGACACATAATTCTCCAAATCAGCCCATACAATTACAACATCAATCTTGAGTCATTAAACTCTCATTTCCAACATAGAATTCATAACGATAACATTCAAAATTCCAAATAGAATTAATCCATTCTTGTCATATAATATGACCTATATTCGGCCACACTACACATATACATATGTCGATGATTCTCATTCTTTTCTTCACACTACACAACTAAACATGCTACATAAAATTGATTCATCACTTCAACACAACACACACACTTACACGGCCAAACCTCATACACACGGCCTGCTACAAGAACGGATACGCGAAAATGAGAAATTAAGAAGATAAACAAAAGGAAAAGAAAGATAGATAGATTGACACAAAAATAGGCACAATTAGGCAACCAAGGTTCTTCAACAACCAAGACCTCCTAATTACACTCTAGATAGCACCAACCTCTTAGGATGACCTCAAGGGAATTGAATTCCCAAGCAACCAATCCTCTCACAATCAATAATCAACAAGAGCCTGCCAAAGGCCTCTCACAAGTTTCTCTCTCTGAGATAACCCTAAAAACACTCAAAATATTCATAATTCATCAAAAAAGTCCCTAAATGAAATGAAAGACAAGCTATATATATATACAAGCTAAGTAAAGAAGACTAATAGGCAATTACAATGCTACCCTTAATGAAGTAAGGGCCTTGTTTGGCTAGTCTTCTTAGTGTAGTCTTGATTCAAGGATTGGCCTTCAATGGCCAAACACGTCCCTCCTTGCATAGATGACCCTCAATCAAACCTTGCATGCATGGCCTTCTTGCAATCATAACCCTCCTTGCGCAAAGTAGCCACTTGCACAAATAGCCCTTGCGCAAGTAGCCATCTTCCGACCTTGAATCACCCAAGCTTGCAATTGTAGCCACTTTAAGAGGCAAGCCTTGGGACTTGGACTCTTAAAGCCTTCCATCCAAGCTATCTCCCATATCTTGAAGGCCATCCTATGTGGACCTCCCATGATCTTCAAAGACTCCATTTTCATGAAGCTCGATAGAATTGGTCTTGTATCACGGCCTCAACTCCAACATACTATATTTCATGAATTTCATCCATTTTAACATACTACAACATGCATACACCATTCATAACACATAAAACATAATTAAATCTTACCTTTTCTCTTCAACTTCCAACTTGGCTAGGGTTAGCGATCTACAAAACAGGTGATTTGATGACCCAAACAACACTTCCACGCTACTTAGGGACCTCCAATTAGTGGATTTGCATCAAAGAAATATTTTTGGGATGGCTAATATTTGGTCTTGAAAAATTGAGGCTTGGCCGAATGGTTCCCTTTGTTGTTCTTCAAGTTTCTCTTTTTTTTTCTAAGTGTTGGAATGTTGAAAGATGAATACTTAATCATTTTTTAAGCTCCCACATATATTATACAAGTGTCCATGGCCCACACATGGGTTGGACCAATTAAAATTGGCCACAAATGTGTGGGACCATATAAACACCACACGGCCAAAGGGCCTTTTTTTCAATAATTCCCAACTTCCAATTAATCCACTTTTGGTCCCAAATTTTCCTAAATGTTCCATGCCAACAAGTTATGAACAAATTATGTCTCAAAACAAAACCGAAGGTCAAAAATCCCGACTTCGCATCCCGGAATGGCTTTGTCCCTAACTTATCATAGTTAACCCGGATTGTCCCAATGTACGAAATACAGGATATAACAATAAAGTACAATAATACATAAAGAAATCGGTCCTGAAAATCACGTGAAACCAATGTAAGAACGGTTATTCAGTTTGTGCATCTCAATAACAATTATCAACACCGATTATAAGGCCTCTTATGATAGTAACCATGGAGGCTCAAATGCATTAAGGAGCAAAAAAGGTCACCACCAAGATTCGGGACGAATCTTCTATAAGAGGGGGAGAATGATAGTAACCAAGGAAGCTTAATTTTCATTGAAGACTAAAAAAATATCAAGATGCTTTAATGGGCTTCATTTGGTAATGACATGTCTTGTAATGGAGGAATAGCTCCAGCCCAAAAGGAGATCTTTTGGGAAAGTCTTAATACTAATTGGAGGCCCAAATTGAAGACCAAGATGAGTTGGATTATGGCCAAAAACATGCCCAAAGAAGGAACAAGTTCAGTAGCCCATACTTGTGTTTCTAGAAGATCATTTAATGCTATGTTGACTACATTTAATGTTTTTATTGAACAAAGTGTTGGTGGTCTTCTATGCACATTGGAACAAATGTTTGGTGGTCTTCTATGCACATTGGAACAAATGTTGGTGGTGTTCTAAGCACTTTGGAACAAAGAATTGGTGGTCTTCTATGCAGCTTGGAAATTGCACCTTAATTAATTTAGTTTGACCAACTTTGAAGTCTATAATGTTCTTTATTTTCTTTAGGGTGGCAACCACCATTTCTCCTATATAAAGGGGTGTTTTCTTTTTCATTGTAACTAAGTTTCAATATTAATAATATTAGCCTTGTGCTTGCGGAGACCTTTGAGGTTCTCTTTTGGGTTATGCCCTTTTTGTTCTACTTTGAACCGCAACTCGGATTCTTCGATGGTAAGATTCCTTGTTTGAGTTCCCTCCCTCCATTTATTCTTCTTCTTAATTGATTCAACTCCTTCTTTCTCTATTAAACAACATTTTAAGTATCAAATACTTGAACTTGTGTTCTTCTTTCTCAAGAATCAAAACTTCCCCCTTTCTAATTTTCAATTCTAAAGTCTTCCGCTATTCGTGTTGTTATCATCTTATCAAGGCACAACTTCATATATGCCTTTCAATTGATCATAATTAACAACAATAATTCCATGAGAAAATAAGGATATCACACATAAAATTAAGACAGGCCCAAGAATCAAGCATATCGAAGGGGTGACCGTAGAGGTTCCCTTGTCACAGCGCACCACACCGGAATATGGAATTCTCGGTGGCTATCCTTCCTCCCGAATAGCTAGGCATTAATCGCACTCCGGGTAGCGAACCCGATAGTGGCCACTCTTCCTCCTAAAAGGCTAGGCAATCACCACACTAGGATCCATAGTGGCTACCCTTCCTCCCGAGTAGCCAGGCCAAACATAACAACAAAGTTCATAGCATGGAAGATTCACAATTTGTCTCATAGTAGTCATACCATCAATTAACATTAAAGTTCATTATGTCATTATGAAAATCCATAGTTTCATAGATAATCTTGAAAATGTTTCTACTTCTTTCAACAAGATTTAATTGTCATAGTTCCCTTATAAAACATGCATGTCTCTTTTGTAAACCTTCTTTGACGTATGTCTTTTTTGAAAACCTAGGATTGGCATGCATAGTTCCAAAGTCTGAATAGTTCTCTCCGCCTGCCCGTCAGTTTGACGTATGTCTCTTTTGAAAACCTAGGATTGCTAAGAACACCCCAAAACCCTAGCTTGAATCACCTTGAGAAGGATTACTTTGCAAACCCTAGGTTTTTCAATCAAGAACCATGTTAAGAATCATGGGTTTAATGCTAGGATTGATTAGTAATGTTAAAGATGTTCTTACCTTTTTGTTAGGAGACGTGGAGAAAATATTTTCGTCCTTAGGGTTTATGAGAATAAGAATAATTCATAAAATTAACTGAATCCCGCTATTTATATACACAGCCGGCGGCTAGTGAAATACGGTCAGAGTTTACAGTGAGCAGTCTTAGGGAACAGGTGAAATACGTCCAGAAATGCGGACCGTATTTCAAAATACGGGCCGTAAACTCTGGCCGTATTTTATGATATCAAAAAAGTGAGCTACCTAAGATGGTGGGTGAAATACGCCCAAGGTATACGGACCGTATTTCAAAATACGGTCTGTATTTCTTGGCCGTATTTTACATTTAACCCAAAACAGTGAAGTCTAATTATCCCAGACACTTTCACACTTAACTCGGATTTACGGAGTGTTACATTATGCCCCCTTAATATCATTTGTCCTCGAATGAGAATCGTATCCTAGAAAGAATTCACTAAACCGCAAGTTGTTTCGAACAAACACAATGATTCATCTATGAATAATTTAAAACACTAGCTCATACCAGCCATAGGAAACAAGTGAGCATATCTCTTCTTCATGTCCTCCTCTACTTCCCAAGTAGCTTCCTCAGTATTATGGTTTCGCCACAACACTTTAACTGATGCCACATCCTTCATCCTCAACCTTCTAACTTGACGATCTAGAATCTGAACCGGCTTTTCTTCATAGGTTAACTCATCATTAATTTCAATCTCTTCATGGTTCAGCACATGGGAAGGATCAGGTTTGTACAACCTCAACATCGAAACGTGAAACACAGGGTGCATCATGGCCATATCAGATGGCAACTTCAATTCATAAGCTACCGTCCCAATTTTCCAAACAATCTCGTAAGGGTCAATGAAGCAGGGACTAAGTTTCCCCTTTTTACCAAACCGCATTACTCCCTTCATCAGCGATACTTTCAAGAACACCTTGTCACCGACAGAAAACGTTAGCTCACACCGCCTCATATCAGTATAGGACTTTTGTCGACTCTGAGCTGCCTTGAGTCGTTGCACAATAAGATAAACCAACCAATTGGAGACCGACAACGCCTCCCATAAAGAGCCTCATAAGGAGCTATCTGAATACTCGCTTGATAGCTATTGTTGTAAGAGAATTCCACCAGAGGTAGGTGTTCGTCCCAACTTCTTCAAAAATCGATTGCACAAGCTCGTAGCATATCTTCCAAATTCTGAATAGTTCTCTCCGCCTGCCCGTCAGTTTGAGGATGAAAGCCTTTAATCAATTTCACTCTAGTTCCCAACCCTTTTCCGAAAGGATGTCAAAAATTATAAAAATTGCGTACCTCACATCGATATAATCCATGTCGGGACACCATGCAATCTAACTATCTCTTTTAGATATAACTTAGCATACTTCGCCGCGGTATATGATGTCTTCACAGGGAGAAATGGGCAGACTTTGTGAGTGTATCCACTATCACCCAAATCAAATCAAACTTGGCCTTGGTGTGGGGTAAACCTACAAAGAAATCCATATTGATCTCCTCCCACTTCCAGAGCGGAATCTCGATATTCTGAGCCAGGTCTCCAGGCCTTTGATGTTCAGCCTTCACCTGTTGACAGTTTAAACACTTAGCCACAAAGTTAGAAATACCAACCTTCATGCTCTTTCACCAATAGTGTTGTTTCAAATCCTTATATATTTTGGTTGATCCCAGATGAACCGAATACTTGGAACTATGAGCTTCCATCATTAATTCTTATCGAAGACCAATAACATCAAGAACACACAATCGTCCTTGCAACCGCCGAACACTATCACTAGTACCAATAGTAAATGAAGTGTACTCACATCTTTCCACTCCATCTCTGAGCTTTGCCAAAAGTTCATCATCATATTGCTTGGAATTCATCCTTTCCACCAGGTCAGACCGTGATGGCGTGATTCCCACTAACTCTCCATCTTTGGTTTCTTCAATTCTGACCCCAAGAGTAGCAAGTCTTCGAATTTCCTTCCCCATGGGCATGTCATGTGCATGCAAATGAGCCAACGTGCCCATAGATTTCTTCTCAAAGCATCAGTAACCACATTAGCCTTACCAGGATGATACAAGATATTCAAGTTGTAATCTTTCAACAACTCCAACCACCTCCTCTGCCTGAGGTTCAACTCTCGCTACTTGAAGATATATTGCAGACTCTTGTGATCAGTAAAAACATCACAATGCTCACCATACAGATAATGACACCAAATTTTCAAAGCAAACACCACAGCAGCCAACTCCAAGTCATTAGTCGGATAGTTCTTCTCATGCTTCTTCAACTGACGCGAAGCATAAGCAATCACCTTACCGTTCTGCATCAATACACAACCCAAAAAATTTCTAGAAGCATCACAATACACTACATATCCAAAGAGACCTAGAAGGTAAAGTCAAAATAGGGGCCGAAGTCAACCTTGTCTTAAGCTCTTGGAAACTCTTTTCACAAACTTCGGACCACTGAAACCTAGCAGTCTTCTGTGTCAATTTAGTCAATGGTGATGTCACACCCTAATTTCCGATAGGGTATGATGGGCACCCGACCCTTACTTAGGGCCGAGCGAACCCGCTGACTCTCGTTATACTCATAATCATGCTGGGCCCTTGACTCATAACAAGAATGCATAATGAAAGCTCTCAAAAGAAACATACTATTCATCTTTCTCAAACCAAATAAAATCTGTCACATATGAAAATAATACATCGGCGTACATAGCCGCTTACAAAACTGACATCTTATATACACGACACTCGTCTCGCAAAGTCTCTAACATAACTCCGGATACCATAACAAAAGCACTCGACTCGGCGGCACTCGGGAGGAAATAGGAGCTCGCCAATCCAGTGGAATATCTTCTCGCTATCGTCCTCTACTCATGCCCCAGGTACCGTGGCATGAAACGCAGCCCCCCGAAGAAAGGGGGGTCGGAATATGTGCGAGCATGTAAAGCATGAAATACAATAAACAGAATCATACTGACATACGGAGTATAGAAAATCAGTACAGTAACCAGAAAACTGTAAGGCTTGCCTCTGAAACTTAACTCATGTACATATGCATATATATATATATATAGCGTGTCCCGGCCCTCTAGTGAGGGACTCGGTAAGTAAAATCATCATATACATGTACATATAGCGTGTCCCGGCCCTCAAATGAGGGACTCGGTAAATAAAATCATGTCGGCATGTCATCATATATATATATATATATATATATATATATATATACATAGTGTGTCCCGACCCTCTAGTGAGGGACTCGGTGAATGGAATCATCATATGCCATCCTGGCTGCCATCCCCGTATCATCACATCATCATATACATATATAGCGTGTCCCGGCCCTCTAGTGAGGGACTCGGTGAATAATGCAGTGGAATATGCACGAATGCGTGTCCTGGCCCGGGACTCAGTGAAAGACACATTGAGCTTGGCACGAGCAGAGTAGTGAGAAACCATATGCACATAAATCATTTTCAGAGACTCAATGAAATAATCTAAACGAATCGTCATTTGAAAATCGGGACAAAAGTTACCGCAAATATCTTTCGTACACTACTCGGAAACATATCAAACATCATAAACATATTAAAGAACCGTAGGGATCATAGTCATATATCCAACCAATCCGAGCCCGCCTATGAAAGTTACGGGCATTATACGTTATAGAGTCATTTGCGAATATATCAAAGCGATTCGGTTCTGTCTATGAAAGTTACGGACACTTTTAGACATAAGCTCTTTTAGGAATAAAAGTTCCTTTGCAACATTGAATTTCAATCATACATAAGACTTAAGGACCATAGTCCGACCATATGAAGAATGTCAACATCAAGAAGCAAATAAGAATCGTAAACATGCTCGGGACCTAGGAATGGAGTTACCCCACAGCACATATCATGTCATATCTTACTTACGTCTAAGACATGCCAAAAGAAGAAGGAAGAGGCCAGCTTCACATACCTCGTTCGCTTCCTAAGCTAATACGAACTTAAGTCTCGGGCTTCCAACAATCTACAATAACGTCGTTAGACATCAAACATTAGTCATAAGCACTTAGGAATACCATTCCAAGTTAGCACTTTATCTACAGAAATTTGTGCAGCATTTCCCCTGTAAATTCAACAAACCCCGAGAATTCAACTCGGCCAAGTCATCAACAACAATACCAACAATCATATTAACAACATTACAATTAATTCAAACGTCCCAACCAACATTCAACCTTACTCGAAACCTTCCAACTCAATGAACACAACAACACATTTCTTTCTTCCGAATTCATAAACTATACCGACAATTCCATACGTTAGCAACATCATTTTCATTAAACAAGAAACCACATAAAAATCACAGTAACTCCCAAATCAGCCCACACGATTATAACTCAACTTAGATCATTAAATCTTCATTTTACATCATGGAATTCACAACAACAACCAAGATATCAAGTAAATTTAATTCATTCCATCTACACCAAGGCAGCCCCTATTCGGCCACCACAACATCACCCTCAACTTCATGAATTTCATCCATTTCTTCACATTACAACATGCTCAAAACATCCATAACACATGCAAGAAAAGATTGAACCTTACCTCTTCCACTTGCCTTCTCAACTCTCGACTAGGTTGTGGATTGTACAAACGAATGCCTTGCTTGCTCCAACGACTACTCCACGTTGTAGAGGACCCTCCAATTAGTTGAAAAGCTAGGAGAAAATTATTTTTTTCTTTCAAGTTCATGGACCAAGTTCGGCCAGCCCTTGGCCGAACCTCTCTCTTTTTTTTTTTCCTCCAAGCTTCTTGAATTGGAAAGATGAATATGCCTTGTGTTGTCATCACTTATACATATATATATATATATATATATATATATATATATATATATATATATATATATATATATATATATATATACGTATATACCACATGGCCGGTCATGCTCTTTTTTTGTTCTCCAATTCTCTAGAATTTTCTTAAGTTATAAATGATGACTAGTTGTCTTGCTTGGCATGACTTATGCATGTATACATACATAGCCCCTACAAATTCAAGATGGACACATAGCCCCCCCTTATGGCTCAAGAAAATTGGCCACCCATGTGTGGGACCCACATGTCCCCACGGCCACTTGGCCATTTTTGGCTATTTCATGAAATATTTTTTTCCAAATTTTAACTCCTAATTTTCCCTTATTCCAAATTTACCCTTAATACCCTATACCAATAAATTTCATAAGCAACTTGTGCATTACCCCGAATCAAAAAAAAATAGCCTTATCTTTAACTTGTCGCAATCAACTTAAAATATTCCGACGTACGAAATACGGGATAAAACATCCTTCCCCCCTTTAGAACATTCGTCCTCGAATGTTCAACTAGTCTTATAGGGTCTCATAAACACTTCGGGGGAGTTCCCTTTATAGCTATCACATACAGTTCATTCATCAATCCGCATAACCAATTTAGGAATTTAGATTACTTATTCTTCATCTCTTCTTCAGCTTCCCAGGGCATCTCCTCCCTGTTATTGTTCCGCTGTACGAACTTGGACCCTTATACTCGTAACACACGCACCTATGACTTTGCATCTCTGCTACTATCCCTCAAATCTTGCCATGCAACTCAAAAGCATAGGGCCATGGAAATTCTTATCCCCTTATGATTATCTTATAACACAAATATACGCATCTCCAATTTCCTTATGTTGGCGGTCATCTCGTCAGTCCTTATTCCTTGTTAGCTTTTCGATGCGGACTTTTTATAATTGTAGTTGGGGACAGTTTCACGTTGACGCTTCATGTGATTCCATAGCATGTGCTCTCATGTTTAGATTACTTAGTGGTCCATAAACCTTCTCCTAACATCCGGTGGACTCTGTCATTTCCATTTATAGGGCAGCATTCTCTCTTTCCTCCAAAATCTTCCAAACTACTAATCGCTGTTCTTTTTACTACAACTGTCACTGTCATTCCAAGTGTCCTCTTGGATTCATTATCTTTGCTGACACCCTTTTTGTACATTTAGCTCAAGGATCTTTCTCGCTCTTTATTCTTTTTATCTAGTACTTACTTAGTCCCATTCTTAGCATACCAATACTTACAGGTGGCACCCCTATCCTTGTGCAACTTGTATAAAGTACGTTCAATCTTAGACATGGCCCTTCCATCCTCTGGCTCATCCTGCTCTACATATCTTGTTTGTACCAAAACTCGCTTGTCCTATTTTGTCATATTTCTTTCCCTTCCGTTAATCACTCTTGACTTTCTCACCTCCTATCATCACAGGTTTCCTATTCCTTCTTCTTTACTACTTACAAGTTGCGATAGCATTAGTGAACACCTCTATAACCAACATCTTGGCCTTTAATCTAGTATAGCATCGCTATCCTTCATACTATCTCTTAAGTTATTCAATACCGTCCTCTTGTCCTTACTCTTTCCTTAATACACGTCCATTTTCTAGCGTCCTGTCATTCCAGGTCTCCGCAAAAATCTCTCGCACTGCCCCAAATTCCATCCTGACTTTTATCCACTTATTGCTGGTTTTTCGATCTTACTAACTTATTTCAGTAAGGGGTCCTCATTTGTAGTTTAAGCATCCACATCAAGCATATTACGGTGTCAATTGTTTCCATCTGACCCTTGCCTTTCTCTCCCCCGCTTCCCCCCTTTAGGGGTGTACTTATACCATCATTTGTTTATACTTTGCCCCAACCTATCTCGGGTGCTTCCTTTGGTATCCCCTTGTCATTTCTCCCGTTTATGCCTATCTTTTATTACGCACACGAGGAATCTTATGCTACCTCCGTGTCATTCGTACACATGCTCTTTTACATAATCCTTCTCTCATTTTCAAAACGTATTCTATTCGTCCACGTTTATCCGTAGCATACCCGTCATTTTCTGACATTCATTCTACCTTGTTTCTCACCTTTCTATAACTTGGCCTTCCACAGTCGCGTCACTTATGGTACTCGTGTCCTCAATTACACACGCCATAACCTATTACTATACTGTTGTCTCTCTTTCTTCTTATTTCCTCTTTCCGTTGACTCTTTCTCTTCACCGGTCTGATCCGCCCCATCCTGCGCGATCCCTTGAGGTTTCGCCCACTCCGCAGACTCTAATTCTCCTTAGCTTGCTCTAGCTTCTCATTCGCTTCCTACGTCTGAATTTGTAAGACTTTCAGAAAACTTCCCAGGGGGTCACCCATCCTAAATAAAATTCGGTGTGTTAATGCTGGTACGATCGCATCCACCTCACCGCATGACCTTCATCACATAATCTGGGGTAAGTTGAGATCTTAACATATTCCAAAACGTCCTCACAACACTACATTCCTACTCGTCACAATTCTCTTTTCTCTATACCCTTGTTTTAATCGTATCATTACTCCCTTTAACTATAATCCCATCATATTTTTCTCCTACTTATCGATTCAGTCGGTACCTTAATATATCACTCTATCCAAATCTACCGGCCCTTTCTAAATCATCTCTTAATAGCACAAGTCCTTTCCGAATTAGGTTACCACCTCCTCATCGACCTCCTATTTACTATCATCACCGATTCCACAGTTAACTTATTCCCAAAAGGGCAGCCATACTCACAGCTCAATCAAATCCCATCGTTACTATTGACACGACCTTTCCCAAACATATTTCAAACTTACATCTCTTTCTCGTATTATTTCTAGGAGAATTTTGGCAGAGTTTCCTCTGTATTCCTTACTATCCCAAAACCTGCACGCAGGAAATACCAACAATGCCTCACAGGGCCAACACATGTATATATATATATATATATATATATATATATATATATATATATATATATATATATATATATATATCACGGCCACAGGGCTCCCAATATTAACAGTCGTATGAAAATGATTAACTTACCTCGTACGTCCGATTCAAACTCGCACTCCGTTACACTTTCTCTCTTTACTTTCCCTTTCAGTTTTCAACTTTACATTTCAACCGTACATCAATACCGTACTCGACATATATCTTTCGTACCTTTGCTTACCTGCGTGCTTCGTAACTTCCAATATCGTCGGTCACCTTCTTCGATCGATGTTGTCCTTCTACTGAAATCGAAGGTTAGTATAAGAAATCTCATTTCCTATGACTTGGCTCTATGGCAGAATCTAAAAGGTGAAAGAAGAGTAACCACCCTAGATGCCCCGTAGCCTCCTGTTTATAAATGTGGCCGGCTTCACACCATAAACGGGACTCTCCATCGACACGACTTTGCTGGACAACCCCTAGGACGAATCTGCTCTGATACCAATTTGTTACACCCTAATTTCCGATAGGGCATGATGGGCACCCGACCCTTACTTAGGGACGAGCAAACCCGCTGACTCTCGTTATACTAATAATCATGCTGGACCCTTAACTCATAACAAGAATGCATAATGAAAGCTCTCAAAAGAAACATACTATTCATCTTTCTCAAACCAAATAAAATCTGTCACATATGAAAATAATACATCGGCTTACATAGCCGCTTACAAAACTGACATCTTATATACACGACACTGTCTGCAAAGTCTCTAACATAACTCCAGATACCATAACAAAAGCACTCTGACTCGGCAGCACTCCGGGAGGAAATAGAGCTCGCCAATCCAGCTGGAATATCTTCTGCTATCGTCCTCTACTCATCTGTGGGTACCTGCGTGGCATGAAACGCTTGCCCCAGAAAGAAAGGGGGTCAAAAGTTTTAATATGTAATGAGCATGTAAAGCATGAAATACAATAAAACGAATCATACCGACATACGAAGTATAGAAAATCGATACGAGACAACCGAAAAACCCGTAAGGCTTGCCTGCGAAACTTAACTCATGTACATATGCATATATCTCTAGTGAGGGACTATATATATAGCGTGTCCATATAGCGTGTCCCGGCCCTCTAGTGAGGGACTCGGTAAGTAAAATCATCATATACGTGTACATATAGCGTGTCCCGGCCCTCTAGTGAGGGACTCGGTGAATGGAATCATCATATGCCATCCTGGCTGCCATCCCCGTATCATCACATCATCATATACATATATATAGCGTGTCCCGGCCCTCTAGTGAGGGACTCGGTGAATAATGTAGTGGAATATGCATGAATGGGTGTCCTGGCCCGGGACTCAGTGAAAGACACATTGAGCTTGGCACGAGCAGAGTAGTGAGAAACCATATGCACATAAATCATTTTCAGAGACTCAATGAAATAATCTAAACGAATCGTCATTTGAAAATCGGGACAAAAGTTACCTCAAATATCTTTCGGACACTACTCGGAAACATATCAAACATCATAAACATATTAAAGAACCGTAGGGATCATAGTCATATATCCAACCAATCCGAGCCCGCCTATGAAAGTTACGGGCATTATACGTTATAGAGTCATTTGCGAACATACCAAAGCGTTCCGGTTCTGTCTATGAAAGTTACGGACACTTTTAGACATAAGCTCTTTTAGGAACAAAAGTTCCTTCACAACATTGAATTTCAATCATACATAAGACTTAAGGACCATAGTCCGACCATATGAAGAATGTCAACATCAAGAAGCAAATAAGAATCGTAAACATGGTCGGGACCTAGGAATGGAGTTACCCCATAGCACATATCATGTCATATCTTACTTACGTCTAAGACATGCCAAAAGAAGGAAAGAGTAAGCTTCACATACCTCGTCCGCTTCCTAAGCTAATCTGAACTTAAGTCTCGGGCTTCCAACAATCTACAATAACGTCGTTAGACATCAAACATTAGTCATAAGCACTTAGGAATACCATTCCAAGTTAGCACTTTATCTACAGAAATTTGTGCGACATTTCCCTGAGAATTCAACAAACCCGAGAATTCAACTCCAAGTCATCAACAACAATACCAACAATCATATTAACAACATTACAATTAATTCAAACGTCCCAACCAACATTCAACCTTACCCGAAACCTTCCAACTCAATGAACACAACAACACATTTCTTTCTTCCGAATTCATAAACTATACCAACAATTCCATACGTTAGCAACATCATTTTCATTAAACAAGAAACCACATTAAAATCACAGTAACTCCCAAATCAGCCCACACGATTATAAATCAACTTAGATCATTAAATCTTCATTTTACATCATGGAATTCACAACAACAACAACCAAGATATCAAGTAAATTTAATTCATTCCATCTACACCAAGGCAGCCCCTATTTGGCCACCACACCATCACCCTCAACTTCATGAATTTCATCCATTTCTTCACATTACAACATGCTCAAAACATCCATAACACATGCAAGAAAAGATTGAACCTTACCTCTTCCACTTGCCTTCTCACTCTCGACTAGGTTGTGGATTGTACAAACGAATGCCTTGCTTGCTCCAACGACTCCTCCACGTTGTAGAGGACCCTCCAATTAGTTGAAAAGCTAGGAGAAAATTATTTTTTTCTTTCAAGTTCCATGGACCAAGTTCGGCCAGCCCTTGGCCGAACATCTCTCTTTTTTTTTTTTTTTTTTCCAAGCTTCTTGAATTGGAAAGCAGAATATGCCTTGTGTTGTCATCACTTATACATACATATATATATATATATATATATATATATATATATATATATATATATATATATATAGCACATGGCCGGTCATGCTCTTTTTTTGTTCTCCAATTCTCTAGAATTTTCTTAAGTTATAAATGATGACTAGTTGTCTTGCTTGGCATGACTTATGCATGTATACATACATAGCCCCTACAAATTCAAGATGGACACATAGCCCCCCTTTATGGCTCAAGACAATTGGCCACCCATGTGTGGGACCCATATGTCCCCACGGCCACTTGGCCATTTTTGGCTATTTCATGAAATATTTTTTTTCAAATCTTAACCCCTAATTTTCCCTTATTCCAAATTTACCCTTAATACCTTATACCAATAAAATTCATAAGCAACTTGTGCATTACCCCGAATAAAAAAAAAATAGCCTTATCCTTAACTTGTCGCAACCAACTTAAAATATTTCAGCGTACGAAATACGGGATATAACAGGTGAGGCTATGGACGAAAAA
>NC_081353.1:1182581-1192716 GCF_029784015.1 Lycium ferocissimum
GAAACCTTTAACTTCAACCACACCATTCATTCTAAGTCGCACAATCTATAACAACGGCAACCATAATATCAAATACATCAATTTATTACCACTTACCAAACAATGCCATTCTCGGTCACAACAACTTCTTACATATTTTCATACAATTTCATCCACCTCTACACATTATAACAACAACAACATGCTATATTAACTCAATCTTCCACACAACATTACACATACCATGCACGACCATAAACTATATATATTTCACGGCCACACATTCAACACACATACTTTCATATAGTTCATCCATTCCTCTACTTTTGCACACAACAATAATCAAACTACTAAATAAAAATCATTTCCTCTTTCTACATATTTCCATGCATTCGGCCCACACACATAACACCCTTATTTTCATGAGTTTCATCTATTTCAACACATAACAACATGTTTCAACATCCATAAAGCATACAAGAAAGGATTGAATCTTACCTTCTCCACTCCATTCTTCCACACGGCTAGGAGCATCTCTTTGCCAAACGAATGGTTTCCTCACTCCAACAACTACTCCACGTCGAAGAGAACCTTCCAATTAGTATGAAACCATGAAGAAAGAAATTTTCCATGATCAAATTGATGCATTTGGTTCGACACCTCTCCTACGTCCTTCCTTCTTTTTTTTTTTTCCTTCTTTCTTGTTCTTTCTCTCTTGTTAAAAATATGACCACTCCTCTCTCTTATATATATATATATATATGCGTATGCGTATGGGGGCACGTACTTGCCTCTCAGATTTTCTCCTTTTCTTGAATTTTCTTCTTTTTTCCTTGAATTTCCTAAAGTGGTCAAAGATGACCACTTGTCTTCCTAGGCACACTTTGGCCCTTCAAGAATTTTCTTGAACTTGTAGTGAAATTACCATTTGCCCTCGACTTTTCTCAATATTGCCATTTTGTCCCCTAACCTTTCGCATTATTGCCCGGCCATTTTACGAATTTCTCTTCACGCCCTTAGCCTTTCTCAATATTTCCACAATACCGATGTTCATGAATAATATTTCTGACTCGGACGTTAAATTATTTCGAACGTAGTCTTATCCTTAATTTCTCACCATTGTCTCGCTATGTCCGGACGTACGAAATACGGGCTATAACACCAACTTCCCGATGGGCATGGGCTGGCGGAATATGTATCTTAACGGATCCATCTTGGATATAAGGTGAGTGGTGTACGAGGACAAATAATGTCTCAATTTCTGAGCCACCCAAGTTAGAGCACAGCAGGTTTTCTCCACTAGCGTGTATCTTGCCTCATAGGCAGTGAATTTCTTGCTCAGATAGTAAATGGCACGTTCTTTTTTCCCTTCTTCATCGTGTTGTCCTAATACGCAACCAAAGGCATCTTCAGCAACCGATAGGTATAGCAGCAATGGGCTCCCGGGCCTTGGTGGTACCAAACTAGCGGATTGGACAGGTATCACTTGACAGTGTCGAATGCCTCTTGGCACTCCTTTGTCCATTTCATAGGAGTGTCTTTCTTCAAGAGCTTGAGGATGGGCTCCACAATAATGGTGGATTGAGCTATGAATCGTCCAATGTAATTCAACCATCCTAGGAAACTCATGACTTCTTTCTTAGTTTTAGGAGGAGGTAATTCTTGGATTGCTTTTATCTTTGTTGGGTCTAGCTCTATGCCCCTTCGGCTGACTATAAACCTCAGTAATTTTCCGGCCGATACCCCAAACGCACATTTAGCTAGGTTCAATTTCAAGTTGAACTTTTGGAGTCTATCGAAGAATTTTCTCAAATGTGTGGCATGCTCCGAACTTTCCTTTGACTTGATAATGACATCATCCACGTAGAGTTCAATTTCTCTATGGATCATGTCGTGAAAAATGGAAGTCATCGCTCTCATGTATGTTGCGCCGGCATTCTTAAGGCCGAAGGGGATTACTCTGTAGTGGTACACTCCTCATGGGGTGATAAAGGTTGTTTTCTCGGCATTCTCTCTGTCCATTAAGATCTGGTGATAGCCGGCGAACCAATCCACAAATGATTGCAGCTCGTGTTTGGCACAGTTATCTATGAGTATGTAGATGTTCGGGAGTGAAAAATTATCCTTTGGGCTAGCTTTGTAAAGATCTCGGTAATCTACGCAGATTCTTATCTTGCCGTAAATTTATCTATAAGTAATCAATAAATATAAAATAGACAAAATCAATATTGAAGGACATTATTTGAATATTAACTTTTATTATTTAGCGATTACTTGTAAATTATTTAATTTTCATACAATCACTAATTTTTGTAAGTTGTAAAAAGAATATAATTCTTTATATCTCTAATAAATAATTATTAGCTAAATTCACAGTAATAAAATCCCCAAGTAATTTCCAATGTAACAAAATCCCCAGGTGAATCCCTAAGAAATAATCCCCAGCTAAATTCGCAGTAGCGAAATCCCCAAGTAATTCCCTAGGTAATAAATTCCCAAGGTAAATTCCCAAGAAATATTCCATAGCTAAATTCGCAAGAACAAAATCCCCAAGTAATTCTCTAGGCGATAAAATCCCAGGTAAATTCTCAAGAAATAATCCTCAGCTAAATTTGCAGCAACAAAATCCCCAAGTAATTCCCCAGGTAACACAATCCAAGAAATAATCCACAGGTAAATCCGCAAGTACCATTACCTAGGGATTTTTCGACGAATTCACAAAGGAAATATTTTTTTTTATATTTTTGGTTGTTTACCTGCGGAATTACCTACGAAAATGATACTTGGGGATTATTTTTCCAAGTAAATCCCCAGGTAATAATTTGTTGCTAAATTTGCTTGCGAATTTACCTGGGGAAATTATATCCGCAGGTAAAAATTATAGACATTAGGAATTTTTAGATTTTTGTATGAAAATTTGTAGGAATTACATGCGAAAAAAATTCTCAAATAAAATTCCCACGTAATTCAAGCTTTTCTAGTAGTGATCCATCTAAGTCAACTGATTGAGTCTTTAATTAGTTTCATCTCAGTCTTGTTTGTCCTTTAATCTCAGTCCTATTGTAACAAGTCTAATCTCTAGATGTTCTAAATTTAGCCAACTGGCAAATGGTGAAATGTGATTATCCATACTAATCTGTGGTGGAAATGGATTAATATTCTTAGAGTTGCACGTAAATTCGAAAGGTTTTGCCCCCGTCCCCCGCAATTCCTCCGAGTTAATTCCCTAGATGATCACCTAAGTTTGGAGAATTGCCTCCAAATATCATCTTTGTTTCATTTAGGACAACTAAGTCACTCAACTTTCACCATTTTCCTCAAAATATACTAAACATCTCAAAAGCTTCTTCTTTCCTAGTTGGCATGCTATGTTATTAAAGCCAATTTTTTTTTTTAATAATATACCTATCAAACTCATTTAACCATACTCATATTTTATACCCAATCAAATATGACCGGGTTAAAAAGCGGCATGGGAATTAAACCATATTTTTTATTTAGTCACTTCTTCAAATCTAAGATTCTTCTATCTAAATTCAAATATATTATCTTTCAAAATTAAATTAAAATTTAAGTAGTTTTATCTCTATTCAAATTCAAATATTTTTAAATATCATATTTTTTCCACATTAAACGACATATTCTTTCCCATTAAAATGCAATTACACCTATAATACAAAAATTATTTTCGTATAAGTTACCTTTAAAAAATTCTAAGTGAATCTTATATTTTAAGAAATAAATAAAGTTAGTGTAAATTTTTCTTTATATTTTAAGTAATTTATCTTTAAATATGTAGTGTGTAATTTTTTGGTATTTCCAAAGACAAAATTTAACTCAAAATACAAAGGAAAAACTTTACACTAACTTTATTCCTCTTTCTTGTCAATTTCAGTTTACTTCCATCCTTTTCTAAAATTATTACACTTCATAAATATCTTTTTCACTTTATTTATCGTTTAATCTAAATTACTCATTCAATTTCATGTTCCATCACAACCTTTTGCCACCTAAGACCAAGGTACTTTTTTTTTATCTTGTCGTCTTGTGCCGTAATTATAACACCCCTTTCATTTGTTCAGTTGTTATTCTTCATTTTTCAGTTTTCACTAGTTTCTTCAACTTTTTTATTACTCTCCGACTAGTGGAATATGCCCACGAAATTCTTGTTTTTAAGTTGACGACAAAATTCGTCAAACAGTTTATTTCTTAAAATATAAGATTCAATTAAATTTTCTAAAAGTTAAACTTATACGAAAGTAATTTTTGTATTATTTGTGTAATTCCATTTTAATGTGGAAAGACTATGTTGTTTAATGTTGAAAAAATATGATATTTAACAATATTTGAATTTGAATAGAAAGATAAAACTACTTAAATATTAATTTAAATTAAAAAATAATATACTTGAATTGAGATAGAAGAATCTTAGATTTGAAGAAGTGGCTAAAGAAAAAATATGGTTTAATTCCCGTACAGTTTTTTAACTGGGTCATATTTGATTAGGTATAAAATATAAGTTTAGTTAAATGATTTTGATGAGTTAAATAGGTATATCATTCAAAAAATTGACTTTAATAACATGGCATGCCAACTAGGAAAGAAGAAGGTTTTTGTGGTGTTTAGTATATTTTAAGGAAAATAGTGATAGTTGAGTGACTTTATTGTCCTAAAAGAAACAAAAGTGATATTTGGAGGCAATTCTCCAAACTTGGGTGATCATCTAGGGAATTAACTCCAATCCCTCCCTTTTTTTTTATTTGGCCACGATCATTGATTTTTTCAATGAGTGGCACGGCTAAGATTTTCACTAAAGAGAATCAAAATATATACTTCATATAAAATAAAATAAACATACCAAGAAGTCAAGGGGATTCAACATATAATATATACTAGTTTCTCTGAACGCTAGTTGTAGTATATGATTTTGTAATATAATACATATTAATACTTTTTAATTAAAATTTGAGTGAATAATTATATATGAAAGAATAAAGTGCAAGTTTGATCTACAACCTACCTACAAAAATGAACAATCAAAGTTTTTAACTAGATACATGTGGCTGAATTCTAGAGTGTTTTGAGATGGTTGGGTGATTTGATTCGTGGGTTATCGGATCAGGTATTTTAATTGGTTATGATTTTTCCTTTATTTTTTGGCTTTTAATTTATCTACATGGAGGACACATCAGCTGGAAATTCCAACTGGACCACGAGTGGCTACACAACACTATGGTGTATGAGCTCGGGGGTGTATTTAAATTCACTTAATCAAGCTTAAGGGTGTTTTTAAGACTAGTTATAATTCGGAGACTAAAGTAATAATATGTGCCAAGTTTAGGAATGTTTTAACCATTTCAACTTTTTTCCATAAACACCAAATAGTTGTCTTCACTTTTTTCACTCTAGGCGTTTGGCCATGAAAACCAAATATTTTTCACTTTATTTGGAATTTTGAAATTGGAATTGAAGATGGAGTTGTGTTTTAACACTCGTAAAACATTGGAAACCTTAACCCCAAACTCGATGTGGGGATAGAGCAGTTCTGGGAACAAATCTCTCAAATTCAAGCATCAACGGCTAAGATTTAAGCCAAACAAAGTGCGAAGGGTCAGATTTGACCCAAGATGAATCGATCCAACTAGTTCTTCATGAACCAATGAGGATTGAGGGATTCGAATGAGTGGAGACAAAAATCCCATTAAGGGATTTGTACTCCTTGACCATAAAATGTAGAAAAACAATGAAAAGGAGGAAGGTAATACCGTGTTTGGTTGTCCCTTGGTGGAAATCGGACGAAATTGGGACGGAACATTTAATGCTTCGCCCAATCCGGCCTTGCAAGGACTAGCAAGGCTTGTTCCCTTCTGAGTTTTTGCCATTTCAGGCATGGATGATGATAGAGAGAGAAAGGGGAACCTGTGGCAGCGTTAGGGTTTTCTACAAACCCTTGTTATTGAACGAAAAATAACTAAACGGGTCGTTTAGTCTAAGCCTTGTGGCTTATGTATTTCTTTGATTCTGGGCTGGGTCCGATTTTTAGTAGACTCGGTCCCTTGGTCCATATATGTATATACGTATATATATATATATATATATATATATATATATATATATATATATGTATATACATATATATATATATATATGCACATGTATATCCGTGTATACATATGTATATGGAGGGGAAAATGCAATTTTAAAATAAATAGTCAAAGTTAAAAACTGTAAAATAATTAAACATTTCAAAAACTGTAAAATAATTAAACATTTCACTTATGGCCTAATTGCGATAGTTAACTAAATAGTCAATTTTTAAAGAGCATCCATATGCAATAAAGACCTTAAATTGCAATTATGGCCTTAATCGACTTGAGCCATGGAATTGGCTATTTCAATCATAGCCATAATTAGCTAATCAATTGATTATTTCAATGGTAGCATCAATTGATCATATGATGAACAATTTTCAAATATGGCTACGATTATGCATATAATCAGTCATGATTAATTTTGAGAATTGTAGAAATGCGAATTGATTATGCATAAAAAAAATTTGAGAAGCAAAATGATTATTTATTTAATTAATCAAATTTCTTGAAATCGGAGTAAAATATTTGTCAGTTTGACACTTGAATATTTAAACAATTAATGGAATAATTGTTTTGGGTTATTTTTTGATTAATCTTGACAAATACTTTAATATTAAAAATATGTAAATTATTCTCAAATGATTTCTGACATTATCTTGCCGAATGAAATGGAAAATTAATCTTGACAAATAAATACTTTAATATTAAAAATATGTAAATTATTCTCAAATGATTTATGACATTATCTTGCTCACTGAAATGGAAAAATATTATCAGAATAATTTTGCAAAATCAATTTGATTTATAAAGGGAGTGAAATACTACTACTACACTTAGCTGCCATTAGTCCGAGATACATAATAACATGAAAGATCAAGTATTTTGGCCCACAAAGACAATAAACAATCCAAAACTGTTCAATTAGCAAGAATCATCGATAACAGTTAATGCATGAATGCAATGCAAGGCCTTTCTTTCCATCACCCGGTGCACACACTTTTGAACATTAGCGAATTGTGACCTATGGGGAACTCGCAAGGCCCTTATACCACCTGGAATTAGGCTCCATCTCTATAACTTAGCCCCGTAGGCTCCATATATATGTCTCTTAGCCAATCGGCTCAAAAATCATCATCACTCAGTCCGGAACCAGTTTCTACGGATCCACAATTGTATCCTCACTAATAATTGGCATGATATACAAAATAAGCATGAATATGACATACAACACAACAAAAAGTAGGAATATACAACAAAGATTCCATTTAGATTAGCATAAGTCTTAATGGTCCTACCTTAGCTTCTTATTCACTTTTAATGAGTATTTAGGAGTAACGTACCACACACATATCAATAAGACATGCATATAATCCAAAGACAGAAAGTACGAACTTCAGACCCCAATCACATATCCATAGGATCGTACTATCTACCAGCTAATGCGCAAAGTATGGCATTCAGACAGACTATACAATTTAAGTACACAATTACCCATATCATGGAACGGTACCCAATACAAGTGCTCGTCACCTCACGAGCATCGAATCCCCTTAGTAACTCCATTACCCATCTTAATTATGTTCATTTAGACCAATCACGATGCTCTATGTAAGGTACAAAGTCTCAACCTTCCTGTAAATAGGAGTCCGAATGTCAAAGCCTGCTTGCCTTTTCGTACGCCCTCTGAAAGGTCCCAATCTGGTCAAATATGGACTATGCATTAGAACACGAGTCTATCGGTACCTATATTGACATAGTATAAATCCGGACACAAAACGATACCCGAAATATGATTTTGAGTCAAAAAGGGAAAATAGGAAATTTAGTTCAAAATTGGCCTACCCATGATCTATAGGACTGAGATACCAAAAATCAATCAAATCCATTCACTAAATCATGCTTAATTGAAGAATCTCCTAATTTAAGCCTAGGGTTTCACATCCCCAATTTACTTCTCTTAAATCAAGAATCTTAGCATGAAAAGCTTTACTAAACTATTGGTTAATCACAAATAGATGATTAGAATCTTACCCACAAGATGATCCTTGCACAATCTCTCCAAGTCTCCCAAAAACTGAGCTTCCAAGTGAAAATATGCGAATGGAACCTCTAGCGATCTAGGTTCGAAGTTAGAATTAAATATCTGATTCCTGCCCAGCGATCTCGCAGATGCGGCCTTGCACTTGCGCCCTTCCCCTAGCATCTGCGAAATGAAACTAAATCGCTCAGGACCGCAAATGCAGGCCAGACACCATAGAAGCGACCACGCATCAGACACTAGCAAAATCTGGTGTTTCACTCATTCTCTCCGAAATCCCGAGACTCATCTGGAACCTCTCAGATATAAGACAGGTATGAAAACCACTCTCAAATCAAGCTACAAACTCATCTGAACCCTCAAAATTTCAAAAAATGGATCATCTTGACCCGGTCAACCTCGAATGCCCAAAAACCAACTTTCCAACCAAAAGACCAAAATGCCTCTGAGTCTCTCGGGAATCGAACCAACTACTCTACCAAGTTATAATTGACATTCCAGACTTAATGGGATCGACGAAATCCCCAAAAGCTCTTATTTACTCCTGATGTTGACTTTAGTCAACCCAACACTTAAGAATTCTCAAAAACTCCATTTTCTTACTCCAAATACATCCAAATGCCTCAGGAGTCGTACCACCTATCCCTATAAGTCAAATACACTCTAGAAAATTTAGGGGGAGGTTCCACAGGGGGAAAATAGGAAAAATAGAAAAATCGTCAAAACGACTTGACAGGTCGATACATCATCCACCACTTAAACACAGGTTCGTCCTCGAACACAAAAGAGAAAAAACATACCTGAATCAGTGAAAAGCTGAGGGTATCTCATATGCATGTCCAGCTCAGTCTCTCAGGTCGCCTCCTCAAACGGACAATGCCCCTACTGAACCTTTACCGAAGCAATCTCTTTGGATCTCAAGTTGCGAATCTGCCTGTCTAAGATGGCACTGGCTCCTCCTAATAAGTCAGGAGGTTCTGATCAAGCAACCTTTGAATCACATCAGAGCCATTCAAATGATACTTTTGAGCATGGAAATTTGAAACACTGGGTGAACACCCAATAAACCAGAAGGAAAAGCCAACTCATAAGCTGCCACACCAATGTGCTGAACGATCTCAAATAGACCAATATACCTAGGGCTCAACTTTCCCTTCTTTCCAAACCTCATTAAACCCTTCATGGGTGAAACCTTGAGCAATACCCGTTCACCAACCATGGACTCTAAGTCACTAACCTTCCGGTCTGCATAACTCTTCTGTTTGCTCTTAGGCTGTAAGAAGCCTCTCCTGCATCAGCTTAACCTTGTCTAATGAATCCCATAACAAGTCCATACCCCAAAGGTCTCACCTCAAAAGCATCGAACCAACTAATCAAAGAACGGCACCTCCTATCATAGAACGCCTCAAATGGTGTCATCTCAATGCTCGAACGATAACTGTTATTATAAGCAAATTCTGCCTAAGGAAAGAACTGGTCCCAATGACCACCAAAATCAATCACACAGGCTCGTAACATGTCCTCAAGGACCTGAATAGTTTACTCAAACTGACCATCATTCTGAGGGTGAAATGTTGTACTAAGCTCCACCCGGGTACCCAACTCCTTCTGCAATGTTCGCTAGAAATGAGATGTGAACTGAGTATCTCGATCTGAAATGATAGAGATGGGCATGAACTACCTCTTGAATGTAGATCTTAGCCATCTATATCATTTCAGATCTACATTCGAAGTGGAAGTGGGAACGGATCACTATGGATTTTGTGGTGAAGGACCACAGACTTTGGGAAAGTTTGATTCTATTTGGATCCAAATTACCAAACTCGAGCCCTAAGGGCAAAATTAAAATTTAATTATAAAATCATGTTACCCATAGTCTAGGTAGTAAGAATCTCAAAAATCTTTGAAATACATACATAATAGGCCTTCAATTTTATAATTTACTTGAAAACCCATTTCCATGAAAAACCCCAATTTTCTAAGTTCAAATCATGATTTCTATGATAAAAAAACCCTTAATAAGGAG